>NC_041383.1:607316122-607320746 GCF_002162155.2 Triticum dicoccoides
ATAAAAAATAATCATCTTGACATAAAAAAAGTAGATTAAAGCTAGTTTTGAAACTTTGGTAGGTTATAAATGTAAACTATGACAATGTTGTGGAAGTTTTTAGAGAATTGTATGGCTTTTAGACATGCTAATTGAAAGTTTAGCTAGTGCATGCACATGAATTGCCAATTGCACGCAATGTGCCCCGCCCTTCACTATTTTAGTTTTGCAAAGTAAAAGATAAAAGCGTCCAGGTGCATTTCTTCTAGCTCATCCAAGGTATATGTACATCATCATCATCATCATCACCATCATATAATGAAAGGAAAGCTCCCACATGTTTAGGGTTTTCATGCCTCCTGTCGACACCGCCATCAATTTGCCTCGTATTCTGTGGCCTTAGAGCCATGGAGGCGCAGTGGATCCCGACTCTTATCGGCAGGAGGGTTCACGCTTTGTTTTTAGGTGTTTTTGTGAGTCTGCTTAGAGTTTGTGTTCTACTCGGGAAGGTGAGGCGGCGGCGACTCCTTGAAGATGAAATAAGGGAACGTTTGGTTTGCTAGCTCGCCTAGCTTAGCTGGCCAGGTTTATCTAGCTTGCTCAAGCAAGAGTCTGCCATAAGCAAGCGTGGCTGTTTGGAAGAGAGGAAATAATTGTCCAAGTGCCCACGATTTATGTTCTTGCCAGAGCGGGAGAGCCAAATTGGCTCGCCTCCATCAGCAAAGTTTTTCTGGTAGTTGCAGGCTAGGTTGTCATCAAAGGCTAGCTTTTTTTATCCTTACCAAATGGCTATCCTTGCCTAGCAAGGCTAGGGACTGCCCTGGCCTAGGATCCAAACACACCCTAAGTTTCTTCTAGCCTAGCCCCCGTCCTGGCGTTGCGTCTCGCGTCACCGAAGGGCGTGTGGAGGTGTGTCTTCGGCGGATCTCATGGGATTCGGTCGGCATTTGTCTTCAGTGTATCTTCATGGATCTGGTCTTCGTTCGTCTCGTTCATATGTCTACAGGTTGAATCCTTCTGATCTACGTTTCTCTTCATCGGTGACGGTTGATGTTCTGGTGCGCTGGTCCTTTGGGGCCTTAGCCTGACGACTTCCCGACTGTCTAATATAGATTTGCCCGGCTCTGGTGGGGGAGGGGCGATGACGGCGGCGCTCCTTCAACTCGCTCCAGTGCTTCTAGTATTACTAGGTGGTCTACGGACATGGATGTAATTTCTGTTACTTCTCGTGTTCTTTGTGTCGTCATGATGTTCGAATAGATCAAAAAAATTCCGGAAAAACATATACACGGTAATCCTTAGATCTATAATGAGTTTGTGTTTTGAGATTCACACATATACTCATCATTATCATCACACATCTTCATTTCACTACTCAATGAAGTTAAAATTTCATGTCTAGGACATGGTGAACGTACGATCTTAACGAACTATCATGTTGTCTGGATTTCATCGAAATGAACTAGTATATGCTAGATGTGAATATGTTTACCCTGCACAATACAATGCCGCATGACTCCATCGTATCATAATATAGCCCGTGGATAAATAAAATAAGTTACAACAATCTATATTCACTCTTGGAATTACACATTAACCACAAGAGTAACAAAACCATTTGAATTGAACACCCAATCATCACTTAAACCCCATATACCTTATACTATACCACAGAGATCCCGGCAAGCGCTCTATGTGTTGTGACACTCACGCGGCCAAGCAACACGGTACACGCACGTAGATATGTAGGCCATGCAGGGCATATGCCACACTCGTGCTACATAAATTAGAACACCCTCCTTTTGCATAAGTAGAACTTTTTTGAGGCAATTTTGCATAAATAGATCAAGTCATAAACTCTTTGTTGATGCGCGCACGGGCCCATCATTTGTCGTCAGTTACGTTCGTCTCCGAAGAGAAGAGAAATCCAAGCGACGACGCCCCTCCCGGTGCACACCGGACCCTCGTCGACGGTCGGTTCTGCAAGGCAAAATAGCCAAGACGCACATGTTGATTACAAGCTCATGCATGCATGCATGCTATGTGAGTTGCTATATATGCCATGGAGCATCTGACTGAAGTGATCTGCATGGACTATGCATCTATATGTACAGAAACCAACGATCTGAATTCTGAACTTGTGAAGCAGTACGTGCTACTTACAGTAAATAAAAGTAACCGAAATCTAAAGAACTTACAGTGATTAGAAGCCCGGTGTTGTTGCCCGATTGGTTAGTGTGGTAGATGATGGAAGCAGGTCTGTGAGACACAATCGGGTTCGAGTCCTCTCTCTTCGGAGGAGCCTTATACGGCGGTTCTTGGTGGTCTGCTTCATCACCGGTCATGACCTTGTCGTCCTGCGGCTGCATGACGATGCTGTCTTCCGAGAGCTTCTCGGTCTCTTGGTTGGATTTGAACTTGTGGATCGGGAAGATCTCATCCGGCTCAAAGAGGTAGCCTAGAGAGCTCCGGCCACCCCCGCTGCTCCCTGCTCTACTCATTTTCTGCTCAAATGTGCTGAGCTTTCTCTCTCTAGCGTGACGATGGAGTCGCTACTTATAGAGCTGGTGTGAGTATGGGACACGCTGAGGTGAGGTGCACACCTCAGACATCGGAATCAACCGGGCATATCGATCAGTAAGCAGTCACATGAAGACACGGGAGTGTATGTGAGAGGGAGGCACGAGGCCACCTTCAGGCATGACCACACACCGCAGCGACACAGCCTTTTTTGGCTTCCATCTTGACCGTTCAACACTGATCACACGTTAAACAGACGTCGTCCAAGTCCAACTCGTAAAATATTTGCTCTACAGAAGAGGCATTTTAAATTTCAAAAAACTCAGCTGAACAACGAACACGTTTCCATGGTTTGGTGTTTGTGGGGAAAGTCATTTCAACCACAGAAAAGCAAGCACTTTGCTCAACCAGAGAAGTATCATCGTGCACTACTGCACTACTCCTTCCTTTGATTCCCAAGAGTTCGTAAGAATCACGTGCCCGATCGGTCGGTAAGTGCGTCCTGGGCGGAGTGGATCCCAGTTCTTGCATGTGGGAGAGCTCCGTTTTTAGTTCTTTTTTCGAGATTTGTTAGGGTTTGTGTTCTACTCAGAAAGACAGACGGCGGCGGCTGTCTAAAGATGGAATAAAGGTCCCCTTGTCTAACCCCCGTTCCGGTGATGTGTCTAGCATCGTCGGTGGGCGTGTGGAGGTGTGTCTTCGGTGAATTTATCTTTAGTGGATTTGTTCGGATATGTTCGTAGTCGTCTTTGTTCGTTTGTCTTTAGATTGGATCCTTCTTATCTACACTCTTTATCGGCAGCGGTTGCTGTTCTGGTGCGTTGGTTTTATGGGGCATTAGCACGACGACTTTTCGACTGTTTACTACAACAAGGTTTGCTCGGCTCCGGTGAGGAAGGGGAGATGACAACGGCATGCCTTCAGCTCACTTGAGTGCTTGTAGTCGTCGCTAGGTGGTTTACGGATCTGAATGTAATTTTTACTATTTTAAGTGTTTGTTGTCATGTCCGTAAAAAAATAGTGTTTGTTGTCATGACTGAAGAAGAATAGATCGGAAGTTTATCCCGTAAAAATAAAAACAAACACCCGTTCCGGAACAGCGTCACGTACGGAGATTAGTGGGCCGAATTTGTGACTTCTCGCACATTTTAGCAGCAATGCAGCATTGGAGCATCTGCGGGGTTGACACGTACAGACCACCAATTTTCCAACAATGGCCCCCCTAGTGCGTGAGGCAGCAAGGCATCAGCTTCTCGAACACGATCAAATACAGCCGCGCTGTTACTGACTCCTATTGCGAATAGTGCAGCGATGTTTAAGTTCGATCGAATTGTGGACCCTTCCATTTGCTCAGATGTATTATGATGCTCTTCCATTTCCAAACCGAACCATTTTCTGATGCTTGATTGCTTCGTCTAGAGCTGGAAAAAACGAGCAAGCTGATAATACCGACTGACCCTGGTATGGTGTGCGACGGCGACGTTGTTGTAGTTACTACGTCTTGCGTCAGTAGAGGACGGAAGCTTTACAGGCCAAGACTGAAAGTGACCATTGATTTGTACATGCCATCAGAAAGATTGCTTAGGCGGGCACTGACATGTTGTTACTGCTACCCGCAGGGGGCTTTAAGGCCTGTAGCTCTTAGGAGGCCCGGCCCACATCTCCCATCGAAGCCTAAACTTGACCTAACGCTGTTTTTCTCTGACGGATACTGTGGAACCCGTCCGGCTGTCACACCGTCACTTCATCGAGGGGCTCAAGAAGCAACAGAGACAATCCAACTTTTCTGTTCAATCCATGGAGAAAAAAGTGTTCGGCTACACAAAAATTTCCACAAAAAAGACCCGTTCTTCACCCCCTTTTCTTTAGCACCAACGATAACTGCATTTTCTTCACGTCAACAAAAATTGACTCCAAACAAAATAGGACTACAGATCGTTTGGCTTATATGTTGAGAGTGAAACTCCGAACCGAATTGTGGTTGCATGAGCCTCCAAATACTCTAATTAGCTTGATGGCAAGCGATTGTACAACTATTCCTACATAAATAAAGCAAAAAAAACAACAACAAATGAATTGTTTTTTTCTTTTTTTGACATAATTTTTTTAGTCCGGGTGTGTGTGT
>NC_041383.1:607321045-607394285 GCF_002162155.2 Triticum dicoccoides
GGGGGGGGGGGCTTCGGCCCGATGGACGTGACTACAATGGATGGGCCTTTGCACCGACAACCCAAGCTGATGGGCGCAATTAGTAACCAAAAACCTCTCAAAAGAAAAGTTAGCAACCAACATGGGTGATTTGGACTTCCACCTTTTGCCCGTGGATGCTGATTTGGTACACTGCATACCTTTGCCGACAATGAGCATGGGTGTTTTTTGGGGGTGGAGCTGCAAGAAGTCAAGAGAGTTCACATTACCAAAAAGAGAAGAGAGGACTAGTTAAAAGGGAGAATAGGTATATCAAATTCAACATCTAAAGAAAAGGCATGGACTAAAATGTGGAGGTACAAGTTGCCATCTAAGGTTAATGTCTTCGCGTGGAGGCTAGCTTGCCAAAGTTTGCCGACTGTTGAATTGCCAACCATCGAAACATGTCGGTAACAAGTGAATGCACCATTTGCGAATGGTTGTGGGATTCGTGGCAGCACTCCATGCTTGAGTGCAGAATGGCACGATGTATTTGGCTATTAGTTGATGAAGAGCTATGTGATAGAATTTGTGGCTGTAAGGAGTCAAATGCCAAGTGTTGGATGTTAGAGATAGAGGGCTGGTTCATGGAGAAAAATTAAATTAAAGCTATTGTCGCACTATGGGTGATTTGGAAAGCAAGAATGGATGTCATCCATGAGGACAAATATCAAGCTCGTTTGAGACTAATAGTTTCATCACAAGATATCTCATGGATTTGGAATCCAATGAGGACAAGGTGAGCCAGGACGCAGCAAGGACGGGAGTTGCACAAGCTCGTTGAACCCCACTATCGAACGGTGTAGTGAAGGTGAACATCGACCATGCGCTAGCACATACTACTCGCTGGTGTCTGCATTGGCCATTGCTAGATTAGTGGATGGGGATATCCTAGGTGCATTTTTTCTCGTTATTAAAGGCACACTAGAGCCAGTTGTTTGGAAGCAACCACATGCAGAGAAGCCCTTTGTTTACTGCAAGATCTTTAGGTGAATATTGCGGTAGTGGCGACAGAATGCATTGGAGTGGCACGAGATTCAGGATGGAAGTCGTGCACTGAACACATCAATCATCAGGGAGATCAGAAGCTTGAGGACCAATCTATGGGGATATTTCCTTCTGCCATGAACGTCGGAAATTCAATATGGAAGCACATATTCAGAAGCTTGAGGACCATTGTATGGGGATATTTCCTTCTGCCATGAACGTCAGAAATTGAATATGGAAGCACATATTTATCCTAGAAACTCGTTGTACTTGCACAAAGAAGGTATGTCTGGTTGCTCGAGGCCTGGGGCTACATAAACCCTCACTATTGATTAACAAAGCTCTGGCTGTTTTATCTCAAAAAAATAGTAACCAGCAACCCAAGCCAAAAGGCAGGACCTAGGATTTCAATGGATTTTTTTTACCATGACCTATTTATGCTTCTCTAGATTTAGAGCGAGATGGGACAATCGGGAAGAGCTAGAGTAAAGATTGAATGGTTGTCATTTTACTATCTTGTAAGGTCAAATGTTTTCACTAAAAAAAACCGGGAACATGAGCTAGATTTTGTGGTGGTTTCCAAGACTGGTAAACATGACTTCTTTGTGTATGTCCTCGAGTGGTTTTAACTACACATGACTCTGCCCATGCCCTTGGAGGGTTCAAGGAATCTTAATTGGGATACAAGCGACTAACATAGACTTGTTAGCTCTTTTGATTGGTGAGTTTAATATCAAATCCACATTTGAAATAGAGCTAACAATTTTACATGGAGCCTAGTTAAAGTTTATGAGGTTACCAAAATAAATCTGCCTTTGGGAATTGGTCAACCATGCTCATTGGGTGGGGGTGGGGGGGCTTTAACATCCTTACGCACCAGAAAGAGAAAAATGACCTTTCATATTCAAAGTTCTGATTGATTATTTGAACATTCTAGAAGCCAGTATGTTACGGCAGTAATTCACCCGCATTTTGAAAAATCAATCCAACAAGAAGAACACATCTATTGCGAGAAGAGGAAATTAACTGGTACATAATATCTCATAGTCAATTCAGTTTGGAGGGAGATAGTAATACACAATATCTCCACATGGTCGCGAGTGAGCAACACGGCATAAGAGAATGATATCCTTACTACACCTTTCGTGGAAGAGGAGGTGAGAGTTACGGGGTCCTGATGGCTTCCCAGCAGAGTTCTACCTGGATTTTTGGGGTGTCATCAAGATTGACATTGTGGAGTTATTCTATTCTCTTAATACTAGCCGACTTGACATATCCATGCTTAGTTTTTTGCAAAATTGTTTTGTTAACAAAGACTAAGGAGGATGAGTTGATCAAGCAATACATTATGATATGCCTCCTCAATGTCAGCTTCAAAATATTCACCAAAGTGACGAATTAATATACTCAACACGTTGGTGACCATATTTTACAGCCATCCCAAATGACTTTAATGCGCAGAAGAAATATTCTAGCTAGAGTAGTAATCCTATATGAGACCGTCCACGAGATGCACAAAAAAAACATGAGTGAAGTAGTATTTGAAATTGACTTTCAAAAAGGTTTACGATAAAGACAAATGATCATTTCTCCAACATGTCCTGTGAATTAAAGGTTTTTCCAATAAATGACGTGAGTGGACCCAAACTTATGTTGCTCGAGATAGCGTGGCCATTAAAGTCAATGATTTAAAGATTGCAAAAGAGGTCAAAATTCTAAAAAAATGAAATAAGATTGTGGATTCCTGGACAAAAAATAAAATTGTGACTACAAAAAGTGTAAAAAGTAGATACCATTGATTTTGTTTTTCTTTCGCCTAAAATACCATGAGAGCCATTCCTTGTAATTTTAAAACAAGCCTTCAAGAACTTTTGACTAATTTTGTAATTTTAAAATGATTTTTTCCAATTCAAGTTCATTGGCACCTGAGACCCAAAGATCGGCATCCTGGCATAGGCCATTACTACGAAATGTAAAAGGACTACGTAAGGGTGATGACCTATCACCTCCACTACACATTCCCAGAATCTTTACTATTAAAGGGGAATGTGTATGTAGTCGTTCGTGTCCTTCGTCCCATCATCCCACTCTTGTCCACAATGATTTTTTTCATTGATTTTTTTACCACACAACCACCGGTTTTCTAGCCCACAGCCTCTTCAAGAAAAATAGGAGGTAGTTAGATTTTTATTTAATGTTGGTAGTTCAAGAGAAAGCAACCAGAAAAGGGCGAAGCACCATAAAAGGAAACTAGGTGCAGACTAAGAGCAACTCCAACAGTTCCACTAAAAACCTTCCCCTAAAACCAGCTTTTTTTGGCTTACTTTAAGTTTTAGGATAAGTTTTTTTAAACAACTTTTGTCATTTCCGTAAAATTCTTTCCCTAAATTTCTTTTGATTTTTTTCATTAAACATTTTATTATTATTCCTCTAGGGCCCACCGATCAGTGGTGGCAGCAACCGCGTGAGCTCGTGGTGCCGCCGGCGAGGGTCGGTGTCGTGGCGTGGTCATGTGGGGAGGGGGCACACAAGCGGCGATGGTGGTGCTACGTCCTCCCGGTATGGTGGCGCGGTGGTGGTGGTGCGTCGTGGCAGCGCGGTGGCGTTCCAGCACGGGACCCATCTTGATCGTTTCCATCGATGGCGTCATCGAGGAGCCCCGACCCACTTCCAACCAATGGGTCCTCGTCTTCCGTGTGAAAACCAAGATTTACTTTGCTGAATCAAATGGCGGTGACATTTTATGAACGTCATGTATCCTCCATGGATGCGCCATTTTAGGTGACGAGGTTAGGTTGGTGCGGCTTTCTTTTTTCCTGTGGGATGCCGAGGCGGTGGATGCCCGAGCGACAGCTTTGGACAGTGGATGTACGTTGAGGTGGCGGCCTCGGACGGTAATGCAGTTGCGTCCCAATGGGGTGGGAATGTGGCTTTGCATGATGGGTGGTGACCTGGTGTTGAAAGGGTATCAAGTTCGTTGGCTCCATCGACGTGATCTGAGAGGTCGATCTGGCTGGAAGTCGGGCCGACGGCCCTGGACAGCGTTCGTGGTCTGCGAGCGATCGTCTCGTGTAGCAAGGGCTACAAGGCCACCTGGTCATGCGATGCTACGGCTCGCGAGCGAGTGGGGGATGTCATAGCGGTGGCTCCGGAGCCAGGATATGTGTGTTTTGTTGCGATTGTGGCCTTGGGTCAAGTGGTCGACGAGGCTTCGTTGCTTGTGCGGGTTTCGGCCTAGTTTTCCTAATAAACCGGGCTATTTTGTCAGGTTTTTGATTCGGTTTTCCTTACAAACTGGATCAATTCTCTTCTTTTATAATGCAATGCTAGTGCTCCTGGCCCTCTGACGAGGTTCCGCCAATAAAATAATCGTCGTTTTTTGGAAATAGGGGCAAAAAACCCTCTCCAATAGTTCTCGTAAACTAGCTTTGTCTTTAGAGTATTTTGTAAAAGAGGTCATTTATCCCCGCTGATTTACTGTAAAATGACTTAAAGTATAACTAATTCCCGGGTGGTTTTGATAATCATAACAACAGATACATCATTGACCTAATGCCTATTCAAAGAATATTTTAGGAAAGTTTAGTGTAGGTGTGGCTATGGATGTGAAAGTGGAACCCTCAAATGCAAAAGAACATGGATTGGCAAAAGCTCCAAGACTCTAATTTTTGGTTAAGTGATCGAAGATCACATTGAGTCCATAAGAAAGCCAATACTATCAAAAGAGGATGAGGTTTTGATCATGAGTCATTTGCTCAAAGTCCTTGAAGATATTGCTCCAAAACTAAGCCACACCCTGACAATCCAATGTGTCGAAAACCCTAAAGTTCATCTTGGTCCCACCGGAACATATACACCTAGACCTAGAAACTCGGTCTCACTGAGTTGACATTCAGTCCCACCGAAGTGCAAGTGCCAACTCTATGTAACCCATCGGTTTCTATTTGGAATTACCGAGTGAAACTGATCAGAGTTACCGAGATGAAGAAACTGCTTAGGTCGTCACATATCGGTCCCACCGAGTGGATTCATCCAGTCTCACCGAAATGGCTAACGTTCGAATCTTTTGCATTAGGTTGTGCCACCGAGTTTTTCTTTTGGTTCCATCAATTTTTGCATAAAGGTGTGTAACAGCTAGATCTTTGGTTATGGCTATATATACCCCACCCACACCACCTACTCTTAGAGAGAATAACTAGGAAGAAGCCACCACTTCGCATATCCATTTTCTGAGAGAGAACCACCTACATTGTTGATATCAAGGGATTCCATTCTAACCATTTGATTCTTGATTTCTAGCCCCCTCAAGTTGTCTTCCACTCCAATCCTTCTCCCACCCACAAGCCAAATCTGTGAGAGAGTGATAGAGTGTTGAGGATACTATCTTTTAAAGCACAAGAGCAATGAGTTCATAATCAACATCAACATCTATTACCTTTTAAATAGTGGTGTATTCTAGGTTGGTTAGGTGTCACTTGGGAGTCTCTAAATCATGTGGAGTTGAACCAATGAGTTTGTAAGGGCAAGGAGATCGCCTAATTCATGAAGATCTGCCTCGAGTGAGGTTAGTCCTTCATGGGTGTACGTCATTCACGCAGCCGTTACCCTCTGTGGGTTGAAGTCTTCATCAACATGGATGTACAATAGTGCCACCAATTAGAACCACACCAAAACCTCTGTGTCTTTGTGGAGTTTGATATCTCTGATCCGCTCCTTTACCTTCATATGTAAAGTCTTTACTTTCTGCTGCATACTCTTTAGACTTGCATGTGTAGGGTGTTGCTAGACTTGTGATAGTTGCTAAAACTTGCCTACAATTGAGATTGGGAAATGTGAAGTTTTTATTTGGTCAGGTAGTCTAATCACCCTCCTCTAGCCTACTTATGATCCTACAATGACCTTCATGTATCTTTTTGGAGGAAAGATAACCTTACTTCCACGCGCGGCCCGCTGAGTGCCGCCGACCATCAGAAACTCACCAGAGCACCCCCCCCTCGTGCTGGAACGCCACCGGGCTGCCACGACGCGCCACCACCATCGCGCCACCATACCGGGAGGACGCAGCACCGCCATCGCAGCTCGTGTGCCCCCTCCCCACACGACCACTCCACCACGCGTGACCCTCCCCGGCGGCACCACGCGCTCACGCCGTCGCTGCCACCACTGATCGATGGGCCCTAGAGGAATAATAATAGAATGTTTAATGAAAAAAATCAAAAAAATAGGGAAAGAAGTTTACGGGAAATGACAAAAGTTGTTTAAAAAAACTTCTCCTAAAACTTACAGTAAGCCGAAAAAAGATAGTTTTAGGGGAAGGTTTTTAGTGGAACCATTGGAGTTGCTCTTAGTATGCACCTAGGGCGTGTTTGGTTTCTTGTCACGCACCTGCATCGCACCCACCATGCAATTTTCGCAACGTTTGGTAGGCTGCACGTCGCTCTGGGCCAGGCCCGGCTATCTTTGGAAGTGGTATTGCTATAGGAAGGTTTGCAATGACATCTAATGAGGCTCTTGGGGTTCCTTCAATGGTGGGAACCTCCTCCTCATTTGTAAATCTTGAAGCTTGTGGTTCTGAATTTGTTGTTGATGGGAATGAACCTGGATCGAGTGCTACTGCTGCTGTTCATGGGGAAGCTGCTGCTGCTGCTCATGGGAAGGAACCATGTAAGGATGCTTCTAGCTCCACTGGCAAAAGGAAGAGGGCTAGCTTGATGAGTGAAGAAGAAGTTTTGGTCATGAGCAACATGTCCGAAGCTGTCCCTGAAGTTGCTATTGCTATCAAGTCCACCGGAGAGGCACATCCTGAACTTTATGATGCTGTCATGGAGCTCCCTGGTTTTACCGAGGATGATCTGTTGATTGTCTTGGATTATCTCAATGAGAATGCCAACGGGGCTAGGAGCCACTCATTCGTGCAGATGTCGGAGACTCGTCGCACTCGCTGGGTCATGCACCACCTCTCCAAGGTCAACGGTGGAGTGCCCATGCCCAAGGATGGACTGCCAAAGGATGGAGTGCCCGTGACCAGCGATGAAGTGCCCAAGGGTGGAGTGTGAGAAAATATGTGCTAATTCAACGAAGCTGACCATATTTTATTGTATTTGGTCAGAAAAACCATGCCCCTATATATGTGAAGGAATGTAACATGGACCTTATGTTATGTTCCTTTGTTGGACTGTAATGCGCCCAATATGAATTTGTGGCTATCTAATATGTGAACTCTAGGATGTGCTGGACTGTAATATGGATCATATGAATTTGTGGCTCTATAATATGTGGACCCTTAAGATGTACTTGCGCTGGATACCCGATTTATGTGCACTCTCTATTATCCTGATGCATTTCTTTAGCTATTTTGTGTCATCAATTGCTATAAACTGCTTATATACTTGTACAAACAGCAAAGATGTTGCAAATTTTTTGCTTTTCTTACTTAAATCATCTCTGCAATTTTGAAGACATGTGAATATATATTCTTTTATTACTTCAGTCAGCAAAGATATCTAGTCTGGAGTGCATGTCACTAAAATTATATTCTATTTATTTTACATACATGAACAAGCACCCACATCATACAACCTACCAAACAACATATGTTGTATGCCGCATCTCTCATGCAACCACACATGCAACAAACCAAACAAAATCTGAGCTGAGCCTGTCTCGTCTCATGCAGTACACCAAACACACATTTCAACTCATTTTTGCATGAGCTCAACCAGGCCAACCCCAGCCAAGCTCCTTCATGCAATGCATGACAGATGCACCCAGGCAACCAAACACGCCCCTAGTTTCCTTTTATGGTGCTTTGCCCTTTTCTGGTTGCTTTCTCTTGAACTACCAACATTAAATAAAAATCTAACTACCTCCTATTTTTCTTGAAGAGGCTGTGGGCTAGAAAACCGGTGGTTGTGTGGTAAAAAAATCAATGAAAAAAATCATTATGGACAAGAGTGGGATGATGGGACGGAGGACACGAACGACTACATACACATTCCCCTTTAATAGTAAAGATTTTGTGTAACACCCCGAGACCGATGCGTCAGGTCTCTTCCAGTTATTCGCCGTCATTGTCATGTCATCCGCTTGCGTGTTGCACTTTGCCATGTCATCATCTGCATTTCATCTGCATGTTTTTTAAAACATGCACCCGTTCGGGTTCCCCCGGTTCTCTCCGTTGTCTATTCTGAGCACACACACACTTGCACACGCCCGTCGCACCTCCCAGATCTTGTTTTGTGAGCCGCGCAAAAACATTCTCGGAATGGGCCGAGAGTTGACGAGTGGTGTGGGTATATCACCGGTAGACCGCCTGTCAAATTCCGTTCCATTTGGAGATCGTTTGATGCTCCAACGGTTAACCGAGTTAACCGAAACCCCCTTCTCTTTGCAGCCCAGTACCCCTTCATAACAGCCTGCTAGCCCATCTAAACCCCCTCCATGCTCTCCGTCGTTGGATCACAATCGTGAGGGCGAAAACCGCATCTCATTTGGACTCTGCTAGCTTCCTCTACCTATATAAACACCTCCCCCTCCATTTTTCGTGGTGCAAACCCTAGCCATCTTCCTCCTCGCGCCGCCGGACCTTTCCATCCCGCGCTGGACATGTCCACTCCACCGCCCCGCACCAATCACGCGTTGACACGTCGCCCGCAGCTCGTCCCTACCGCCGCGGCCCGCCGGGCCCACCCGCACCGCCACCGCGCGCCCGCGCCTCCCGTCGCTGGCGATCGGCCCCGCCGCCGTGTGCCACGCCGCATCCCTCGCCGGAGCCACAGCTCCACGCCGCCGCCTCCTTCCTCGTCGTGTGCCGCTGCCGCCCAAGCACCGTGCAGCCCTCCGCCGCTTCCTGCTTCCCGAGCGCCCCGCCGTCCCGCGCCCGAGCTCCACCGGACCCGCATCGTCCCATCGTCAGCCGCCGCCGTCCCGCGCCCGAGCTCCACCGGACCCGCGTCGTCCCATCGTCAGCCGCCTCCGTCCTGCCTCCGGCGCCCAAATCCGGCCGGGATCCGCCGGATCCGGGGCCCCGCAATCCCATTCCCGGCCTCGTCGACCCCCACCGTTACCTGCTCGCCGGAGTTCCAGCAGCGCCGCCGCCCCCTTCCTCCTTCTCGTGCTCGAGCACGAGGAGGACAGCAGCGCCGCTCCCCGCCCGTTTCGGCCACGTGGGCCATGGCCTAGCCGGCCTGGCCTCGACCCAACCGCAGACAGCCTGCCTGCGCCTCCCCACCACCATGGGCTCGGCCCACTGGTGAGCCGGCCTAACCCTCGCCCCATGCGTGATTTAGTAAATTGCGCATGTCATTTTTTTCAGAAATGGCTATCCCTGCATTGCTACATCATGTGTGCATCTTTGTTAGCTTGTAACTGTGTGCATGTTGCTCCGTTTTGCGTGTATGATATGTCAAAATGTTCACCTCAGAGTGCTCTTAATGATGGAGACTGCTAAGTGATATAAACTGTTGAAATCTGTTGATTGTTAACATCATGTATGCATCTTGTGAGTGGTGTAACTTTGTACCTTTTGATGCTATGGTGATGATCTTGAAATGCACATGTTCTCCTCTTCATGTCTTCATGTTTGTGTGGTTTGAATTCATGTTAGGGTGCATCTTGACATATTAATCCCTGTTGTAAAAGTGCATGTTGCTGTTAACTGCTGGAAACTGTTATAACTTGCCTATTTGTCATTTTTATATCTGTTGGTGTGATTTTCTTTTGAGCATCATGTCTACATGTTTTAGGAGCATAATTATGCCATATTTACAGTGGGGCAATACATGTATTTTGATATGCCTTGTAGTGAGTGCATCAAGCTTGTGAAGTGGGCTACTTGTTGTTAACTTTATGTCAAGTCTGTTTCTGTCATATCATGTTGCCATGTTTTCTTGATGCTACCAATTAATCCATGCATATTCTGGAGATGCTTAGTTGACATGTTTTGTTGTACATGCTATGCTCTATCATGCCATGCCTTTTGATACCTTATATATGTCATGTAGCATATGTTTTCATTGCCATGAACATGCTTATATAATGTTCCAAATTTCTGTTAACTTCATTATGCCATATTGTGAGCTTGTTATTGAGTGATCCATGCCTCTTCTGGAGATGCTCCAATTACATGTTTTGAAGTATGCTATGAGTACTTTGTTCACATGCCATGTTTGCTAATTTTGGATGGCATATGCCTCTGTCCCATGCTTGCAAACATGCTATCATAATATTGCTGTTTTACACTTGCTGAAACTGTTTCAACATGCAATCTTGTCTTGTTGGTTCCCACTAATCCACGAGCCTTATATATATGATGCCTTGATGTTATTTTCTCTTTGTTATGTGTACTTTGATTCCATGCCCTTGGTTGCCATGTATAGTTGCTGTAGCATCTTTGTTTCATGCCTCTAACATGCCATCATATTAACTCTGCTCTATGCTCCTGTGTTATAAAGTTACATTTTGCATTGACCATCTTGGTTTAATCTTGATGCCTATGAACCTGTAGCTTAATGATATTTGAAATATGTTATGTGTACATGAAGTGCATGTCAAGTTTGTGCTCATATGTTTCCTATAGCATGTTGTTTTGATGGTTGCAAAGTGTCTAGTTGTTGTTTTGGGCAGATTGTTGTTATATCTTGTTTGGAGTGTATGTGTTGCACCGTTGCTCCGTTTTGAGCATGCTCTATATGAAACTTGCTTAGAATTGCATGTAGTTTAATATTATCTTGTTGCATCCTTGTTTTGAGAGTGTTTGATTGATGTTTGGATGCATTTTGCATCAATGCCATGTTTAACTTGTTTTGCTCATATCTTCTAGGTCGTTGTTCCGAATTAAATGAACTTTATATGTAACATGACTATAATTTCGTGTAGATCATCTTGGTGCATCTTAACTTATGTTTAACAACTTGAATATAATGTGTTTTCAGATCTAGACCAATTTCGAAATTTGCATGTGGGGACTTACTGGATTTGTTGTATGTTATTCCGGCCTCATTTAAACTTGCCTTGGTGTGTTGTTCTTGTATGCATCATCTCTTGCCATGAGTAGCATCATATAGACTTGTCAGGCATCATACTTGGTTGAGCATCATGTCATGCTTATGTGTTGTGTGTTTACCATGTTGTTTGCTTCTTTCCGGTTATGCTTCTTCTCGATAGTTCCTGTTTCGTTGCGACCATGAGGATTCGTTTGACTACGCCTGGTTCGTCTTCACCCGTTCGTCTTCTTCATGGACTCGTTCTTCTTCCTAGCGGGATTTCAATAAAGATGTCCGTTACCCTGGATCTCACTACTATCTTTACTATGCTAGTTGTCTCGATGCTATCGCTATGTCGCGCTTCCTACCACTTGTTTATCAAGCCTCCCAAATTGCCATGTCAACCTCTAACCTTTTTCACCCTTCCTAGCAAACCGTTGTTTGGCTAAGTTACCACTTTGCTCAGCCCCTCTTATAGCGTTGTTAGTTGCAGGTGAAGTTGAAGATTGCTCCATGTTGGACATGATTATGTTGGTATATCACAATATTTCTTATTTAATTAATGCATCTATATACTTGGTAAAGGGTGGAAGGCTCGGCCTTATGCCTGGTGTTTTGTTCTACTCTTGCCGCCCTAGTTTCCGTCATACCGGTGTTATGTTCCTTGATTTTGCGTCCCTAACACGGTGAGGGGTATGGGACCCTCTTGACAATTTGCTTTGAATAAAACTGTTCCAGCAAGGCCCAACATTGGTTTTACATTTGCCATAATAATACTTGAACTAAATAATTAATTGGCATAGAGCGTCATGAACTCGAGGATTTTTCTACATAGCAGGGAGGGGCCAGTGCTGATGGTGTTGGTACCAAACTAGAGCAGCTTGCGGCGCCGCCCCTTGGCAACTTGGGTTATTTTGGTCGCTGTAACCATAGCTCATCCGTCGTGGCCTAAGACGAGATATGCGCGGCTACTATCAGGGTGTCAGTACGTCGGGAGGTCTTGCTGGACTTGTTTTACCATTGTTGAGATGTCTTGTGCACCGGGATCCCGAGTCTGATCGGATGTCCCGCGATGGAGGATTGTCTCCGCGGATCATGGGCTAAGTTGGGACACCCCTGCAGGGTTTGATATTTCGAAAGCCGTGCCCGTGGTTATGTGGCAGATGGGAGTTTTTAATATCCAATTGTAGAGAACTTGACACCAGACTCGAATTAAAATACCCAACCACGTGTGTAACCGTGATGGTCTCTTTTTGAGTGGGTCGAGAAAAGAACACGGTGGTGTTATGTTTGAATGTAAGTAGTTTCAGGATCACTTGATCATTACTAGTTTGCGACCGTTTGAGTAGCTTCTCATCTTATTCTTATATTCATAAGTTAGCCACCATATCATGCTTAGTCATTGCTGCAAGCTCACCACTTATCCATTCCATACCCATTAAGCTTTGCTAGTCTTGAAACCCATGCTAATGGTATTGCTGAGTCCTCGTGGCTCATAGATTACTACAACAACAGTTGCAGATACAGGTAATGCGATGATCATGACGCGAGAATGATGTTTACTTGTTTTGGAGTTCTTCTTCTGCTTCTTCTTCGATCAGGGGATAGGTTCCAGGTCGGCAGCCTAGGCTAGCAGGGTGGATGTCGTTTGAGTTTCTGTTTGTGTTTCATCTGTAGTCGGATGTTGCTCTTATGTATGGTGACGTTGTATTCATGTGGCATTGTTTGCCTCTTGTATGTATCTCCAACTATTATGTAATGGTACGATTTAATGATATCCACCTTGCAAAAG
The DNA here is from genome assembly GCF_002162155.2 of Triticum dicoccoides. NCBI lineage: Eukaryota > Viridiplantae > Streptophyta > Magnoliopsida > Poales > Poaceae > Triticum > Triticum dicoccoides. Next base: position 607,333,826 of record NC_041383.1, read on the forward strand.
CATCTCCAATATGCACTTCTATCCTTGGTGGGACCTTCGAGTTCCTTTAGGATAGGGTCGCATATTGGGCGTGACATTCTGGGAATGTGTAGTGGAGGTGACAGGTCATCACCCTTACGTAGTCCTTTTACATTTCCTAGTAATGGCCTATGCCAGGATGCCGATCTTTGGGTCTCGGGTGCCAATGAACTTGAATTGGGAAAAATAATTTTAAAATTACAAAATTAGTCAAAAGTTCTTGAAGGCTTGTTTTAAAATTACAAGGAATGGCTCTCATGGTATTTTAGGCGAAAGAAAAACAAAATCAATAGAAAGGACTAACCTCACTCGGGGCAGATCTTCATGAATTAGGCACTCTCCTTGCCCTTACAAACTCTTTGGTTCAACTCCACATGATTTAGAGACTCCCAAGTGACACCTAACCAATCTAGGATACACCACTATTTAAATGAAATTTCTATTTTCCAAACGTTCTCGCCTTGTCAATAGATCTGGACGAGTTCGGCTTGAGCGCTCCACCTTCAGCGCGCTTTCCAGTTTTAGCAAAAAAATGACCCGCGGTGGGATTCGATCCTTGCACCTGCAGCATGCATTCTGCTAACGCTAACCAACCAAGCTAACTATTATCTACGATTAGAGATATGTTACATCTCCTTTTATCATATCACTGCTCCTTTGCATGTACACCCAAGAAACTAGGAATAAAATTGATGTGTGTGGGGTGCCTTTGGACTCGGACCTGGGTCTCTCGTAACTAAGCTCTGCCCATTAACCAGCTCACTTTTTTTTAGGTATTAACCAGCTCACTTAAATTACTTCTGTTGTCTTGTCCCTAATTTATGCTTTAAATAGCCTGTTGGTTACAATAGGCAGTTTCCATATATAGTATTAAAAACGCTATTGTGTCTCTCCATTATAGTAGTATGACTCGTTGTCTTGGTCCCATTTCTACCTTGTCCGAGGAATGTAAATAATGGGATGGAAAATTAAGAGGATTGAAATGGGAGCACGCAATCCTTGCTCCCATAATGGTAGCATGTTTCTCTCCATTTCAGGACCAGGAGCACGCAACCAATGCATGTCTCGGGCTCCTGGACTTGATAACTTAGGTACAGAAATCACGATAACTTTGCCCCGTGGCTACAAGTTATTGAAAACATAACCACCGATAACTTCTTTGTAAATAGCATGATAATATACGCTCCCGGACTTGATAACTCAGGAATAAACACCACGATAACTTTCACCCGTGGAAAAAAGTTGTTGGAAACATACTCCGGTAACATCTGCGTAAATAACATGGTAATATAGGCTCCCGGACCTGATAACTTAGGTACAAACACCACGATAATTTGACCCACGAAAAAAATTTATTGAAAACATACCACCGATAACTTCTTGTGTAAATAACATGAGCTGATAACTGTTAAAAATACCCCCCCCCCCATGTGTAAACAATATGATGATACACGCACATGAGAGTTGATAACTCATATACAAATATCGCCGTAATTTTTTGACCGAGGAACCAAAAATTGTTGGAAAAGATGCCCTCGATAACTTTTGTGCAACATGGTAATATACACAACAAAGCTGATAACTCACTCAAACATCATAATCATTTTTTGACCCCTAGGATAAAAGTTTGTTGAAAACATACCCCTGAAACTTTTGTGTAAATGACACGGTAACTTATGTATGACAGACGTGATAACTCACGTAGCCCGGATGTGGTAACTTTTGGTATGAAAAAAATTTCATTAGAACATATCAACATGGGATCTAGTTTCGAAGATCTCGTCGAGACGATTTTTTTTGTGAAGACGGGTTTTCAGTCGGGGCGACAGTTTGAGCTACAAAAATTTTGAAGTTTGAAAAAAGAAAGAATTTAGGATGACATCAGCTTTTCGTTCTTTAGTGCATATATGCATGGAATTAGAGAGGAGTGCACATGAAAGAAAAATTAGTCATTCTAATGCATGCATGTATATAATTAGAGTGAAATAAGGATTGTTCTTGCCTATTGCTAAAATCCGAACGTTTGGTAGTTATAAAAGTCCCTATTTAAAAGGTAATAGATGTTGATGTTGATTATGAACTCATTGCTCTTGTGCTTTAAAAGACAGTATCCTCAACACTCTATCACTCTCTCACAGATTTGGCCTGTGGGTGGGAGAAGAATTGGAGTGGAAGACAACTTGAGGGGGCTAGAAATCAAGAATCAAATGGTTAAGAGTGAAATCCCTTAGATCTCAACAATGTAGGCCGTTCTCTCTGAGAAAATGGATATGCGGAGTGGTGGATTCTTCCTGGTTATTCCCTCTAAGAGTAGGTTGTGCGGGTGCGGTATATATATATATAGCCATAACCAAAGATATAGCTATTACACACCTTTATGCAAAACTCGATGGAACCAAAAGAAAAACTCAAAGGCACAACCTAATGCAAAAAATTCGAATGTTAGCCATTTCAATGAGAGTGGATGAATCCACTCGGTGGGACCGATATGTGACGACCTAAGCCACACATCTAGGTGCCCTCATTGACGAATTAAGCATCTCACACCAAAACCAGTGGAAGAGCATAGTACAACCCCGCCCAACCCCCAACCAAGGGAGGAGGAGAAACAGCACCGACAAGACATCGTCACCGCTCATCACATGGCATCGTCCAGGCGCCATTACACGCCTTGCAAGTAGATCTATTGTGGGCGGCCTATTGTGGCCTCTTGATAGGGCATGGCAACGAGTTCACGGTTGGTCTAATCGTCCTATGTTGAAATCTCTGATACAGACGATTCACATTTGTATTTGTGATGAGTTGTTGCCAACTTCCTATTTCTATATGTGAGCAACTTCGTCCACTCATTGCTGGCGACTGGTGGGGAAGATAAAATGGAGGAAAAAGATGCACTGGTGGTTATGGGAATGGCTCACATCCTCTGGTATGGGAGTCATGCTTGGGCGGCAATATTGGCGCCAACTCTGAACAACTCCAAACAGCCGATCCATTTTGTCCACATGTCCATTTGAACCCATTTCATCCCAAATTTGACATTACGGTCGGAGGCAGACACAAAGCGTACGCCCACACCGGCAGATGCCAGCTTGCGTAGGTTTACAATCTTTAATATCACTAGCTTCGTTCTTACAGAAATTGATCAAGCTACCACAAGAATATTCTCTTTGAACCACACATCACGAGAATGATTTTGAAAAGAGTCAGCTCAGCCTGCCTCTTCCTTTGCTCCCAATTTTTAGACTTCTACAAGTCTATCTTCTTACGATGGAAATCACGAACACAACCCGCCGGCTTTTGGTCTTCTTCTCCGGCACGGCACGGGCTGCCCACCGGGGACAATGGTGCATACGTGCGTGCATGCACAACCGCATGCTAGCTGCTGCGATGCTAGAATGCAGTGCTCGCCGTGGCCTTTCACTAACCCCGCTCGCCGTGACCTCTGCTCCACTGGGCTGCGGTGTCCACCGCTTTTATGCACGTACCAACCGAATTAAAAAACCAGACAAAAACAAACGAACAAAAAATAGGGGTCTCTGCGTTGGATTTGTTCTCAAGGAGATTCTTGGAATGCATCGGCACCTGGTTCTCTGTGATTCTTGGAATGCGTCGTCACCCACCTTCATGTTCTAAAACAAGATGTCTCATGGGGCATTGGGGACGGCAACAAAATTGGAATTTTATCCATCTTTGGTTAGATGGAATTCTCCAACCCACCCCTCCTATTCCATCTTCAGCAACTATCAACTGCTGCTCGCAGTGAATGGATTGGTTAGGTGTTAGCTGCATTGCTGCTTGCAGTGAATCCCTCCAAGAAGGCCCGACACATGAACAGCCTGAGAAGTTGGCAGTCCGTCATGCACAAACACTTAATGGATTTGCTTTACTGTTTATAGCCACCATCCAATTTTGAAATTCAAATCAACCGATAGATTAACTTCAAATTTCAAGAAGTGTTGGAGCAACCGCCTGATGTGCTCGCTGCCTCCACGGTGGTGGGGACTCAGATGGGTTGCGACGCACTGGGTGGCAGAATGATGCACATTGCGCCAATCTAACTATAAGATGCAAAAAACTAGCAAAGACCAGCTATATGATGACAAGACATGTATGAAGGTTGGTACGCGGGTTGGCCATTGAAGCGGGCAGGCCAACCAGATTTCCTTCCATGTTGGTTTGACTACAGCCAAATCTGGCAAGCAAAACAAGGGTACAAAGAACACTAGCCTTGGTACAATGCAGCCTAGGACTGACGATGCTTTCTTGGCAAATGCATCTCCAGCAGATTGCAGAAATGTAAGCTACTCGGAACCCAGTGCATATCTTCATCTATGAGAAAAAGGAAAGAAACGATACTGATTGATACTACAACAATAAAAAGGTGTTCGATTTGGCCTCAGAATTGCAGAATAACAGCATGGACGCATAGCGACCAATCAGTCCCGAAAGATGGTATGATTAAAAGTTTTTTCATCACCGGCCAAGCATGAACAATATTAGGTCTCTAAAGTTTAACACAGATCAGGTCTGGACCAGCACAAAACATCTATTTTGTGACCTTATTGCATTTTAAGAATAATGGGAGGAAAATGATTGTTGGCAAAAGAGATTATCAAGCTCAGCCCAACTGCCCACTTTCCTCAAATTAATATAGCAGGAAAAACTTTCGGCAAGAAATGCACAGCATAAGGCATTTAACCGATACACACTTATCCTGCAAAGGCAACAAAGAACAAAGCATACAAATTCATATGCAGAGCAGATAGAACCAGAAGCAATAATCCAATGCACAGAACAATGCTGCAAAAACAAGTTTCAGGTACACGCCATACTTCAGAATGATGCATAATTTAGAAGAATAAAGATATAACTACTCATTATAATCTAGCAGATGATCAATGAGCATAACTGTAGATAAATATTGGTTACAGACGCTTGCACCTTTAAAAGGTGAAGCTCTTTTCTACTATTAAAAGACACTACAAGTATGTATAAATAAAATAACTACATAATCAGTAAGCACAGCATCAATACACCTAAACTCGATTACCACTACAGAGCTGTGACCTGAGCATTAACCACTAACAGCAACCTATAATGACGACCTTATCAGTAGCTGTGCTACATTGCCAGGAATCAAAACCAGACAAACCATTGCTCCGGTATTCTCTCAACCCTTTAATACATCCAGACATGGGAGTAAATATCTGTGTCTGCCATATTGGACAAGACAGCATTTTTTAGGTCCAACGATATAAATTGTAGGAAATTATTGCATTGGGCACAAATGCTCCTCAAATTTATGCAACAACAATTATTTTTCAGGTCCAACGATATAAATTGTAGGGAATTAATACATTGAGCGCAGATCCTCCTCAAATTTATGCAAAAAGAACACAAGAACGAAAACAAGTACACAAATCTGACATGGCACAAGCAAAGAAAAATATAAAAGATAAACTAATGGATCAGATTTCTGGCTTGGAACCCTCTGACAAGGATTACATATGCGCATAGTATAATCATAGTCGATCATTTGGGGAAAGGATCCTCATATCCATTCAACTTGTGATAAATGAAACAAACACAAATCTGAAAGATAAAATAAATTAAGCAAGATGGATCAGACTTCTGGCTTGGAATCCTCTGATAAAGGATTACAGTTGCGCACAGTATAATCATAGTCGATCATTTGGGGAAAGGGTCCTCACTTCCATTTAAAGTTCAGACCAGTTCATCCGATGTGGATAAAACGGCACACGTTGTCTTATTGTTATGTCCAACGTGTATAATTGCAAAAGCGTTGACAGTTGTAAGGAACAAGCGAGGCATTGCAGAAACAATTAACCATTGTAATACATTGCTCAGTCATATGATACGTCATCTCATGGACGCCAGAGGCATCTCTGAAGTCTGACATGCGAAAATTCATAATTCATCATCGCATTGGCATGGATCTTAGAAATAAAATAGAAAAAGGAAGAAGAAAAAACGAGGGATCAGAAGTCTATTAAGTATGGTAATCAGTCATAAGAAATCAGAAACACGGACCAACTTTTCTTCATCACATCCCAGATATGCAGAAACGAAAAACAATAGAGAGAAATCGCAACGGCAGAGAGATCATCAGAGACTTAAATACTAAGAATCAGATCATGGATCATATTGTTGCAGTATTTGCTCATCCTTTGATAGATACGCCATGGCGACAGTGAAAAAAGCGAGATGCGCAAAGCAAAATCGAAGGAGCGTAGAAAATTTACAGAAGCAATGGAATTGGGAGCCGAGGAGAGGTGGCGGCTACTGCAGTCGACGGCCGACGCCGCCAGTTGTGCTTGCCCTGAAACACTCGCCTGATCTCCTTTTATAAAGGCGTGCCGCGAGGAAACCCTAAAAGGCCGTGACTGTCCAGTATGGGCCGGGCCTCTATTCAGAACAGTGGGCCGGGACAACTTATAGCACGATTCGGTCGAGGTCAAGAAGTTTCCAGAATTCCATAGGTTTCCAAGAATCGATGATGAACTCAAAAAAAAAAAACGATGATGAAAGAGTCTGAAATTTTATAAAAAAAATAAAATCCTGGCCTAGTACGATGTGGTGTACTCCACTATTATAGAGTCTAAGCGATTTGCTGATGGGGCTCTTTTGAGATTTGATCATATGGAACTCGAATAGATTACACTCTGTGAGTACCAAACGAACAACAAAGGAGGCAACAAACTCGCCACGCCCCTTTGCCCTCCTGACGTGACCTGAGCATAGGCGGACGGATCTTCGCTCACGTTCTAGCGTTTCTCTTTCTCCCATACCCATCTGCTCGGCCTGAATATCTGCCGCAGGAGCGCCATCTTGGGGACGTTCCAGTTTTCGACATGCCTGAACAAAAACCCAACTGTATCTGTCAAGCACCAGACTCGCAACGCATGCATCTCGTGCACACGATAAGCTCCTGGAACGACGGAGTGAGTGAGTACCTGCACACCTTCCCCGACTCGGCATCGAAGTAGTACTCCGTGTACCCGGTTGCTGAAAAGTGAAAAATGGTACAATGAGACCAAAAACATGCAGTACTGAAAACATGTTCAGTACAGGAGCGATGCATTTTGCAGTTTTGCACCGGCCGGGCCAAACGCGGTGTCGGTCTGCTGATACAGATACAGAGCGCGTAGCCGTGAACTTACCGGAGAGAATGGGCCTCCACGGGAACGACATGACGCAGCTGAAACGCCAGTGCCCGATCGATTTGTCCTGCACCCAGACCCAGCAAAGTCGATCAATCGGCGAAAACAACTCACCACTTCGCTGCTGTAAAGATCGATTGACTGACGCGGGAAATGTACCTCGACATCCTCCCATTTGGTCAGCTTCATGTTGGACTTCTCCAGCAGGGACCCGAAGTTGGTGCAGTTCCTCTTGAAGCGTTGCAGGCCTCTGAATGAACCCGCCGGGTCGGCGAACTCGCAGTCGTCTTCGTACGCCCCGAGCGTGAGGTTCCCTGCAGTACGAACGTAAGCAAACGGCAAACGTGCAGTAGTATAATAAAACGTGTGGAGCTTAATTCCTGACCTGTGACGAAGTATGACCGCGCGAAGTCATCCTTGATGGCCTCGGCGACCTGCGCGCGGCCAACGGGCTGGGACTCCGACGTGCCGTCGTCTGCAGCACCGGCGTCCGCCTCCGGAGACGGCGGCCGGAAGAAAGACGCGGCGATGCCGAGGGCCTCGGAGCCGTACCAGGCGGCCTTCAGGACCACGTTGTCCGACTCCGAGCCGGAGGGCGTGCCGGTGCGCGGGCTCGTGGACGTGGACCCGGGCTTTCTCTGCGCGTTCAGCCGGAAACGGCGGCGGGATGGCTGCTGGATGAGCACGCCGGCGTTCTGGCGGTGATGGCAGGTGGGGAGGGAAGTAGCCGGGGCGGGGTGCAGCAGGGCCATTCCTTTTGCCGGAGCTCCGGCCGGGCCAACAGTCTAGGGGCAGAGGAGTGGCACAGCCACTTGTTTGGCCTTGGCGTCTTCTGTACTTACTTGCTAGACTCTCTTACCGTTCGAGTGTGAGGTTGGGATTAAACGCGGGAGAGATGGATTTTCTTCACTCCGGAATGTGTGGTTACAGTGACGTAGTAGATCTAGGCAGGTAGAGCATCTACAGCCGGCCTCTAATAGCCGTCCGGTCATTGACAGGTTAAAAAAAACAATCAGGTTTTTTTGCGAAAAAATCCAATCGGACCTCTCAAACCACCGACAAACGTCTTGCTGACCAACACCCCCCATATCCAGCCTAAATATAGGGCGGATATGGGGCGGCCAGGGCACGCCCAGGCGCGTCCGCCTGACAGGCCCGGCCCACCACCGACCCCATAGTTTGTCCCACAATAACCCCAATCCGGAGGCCTCGCTCCGAACCCTAGGTCACTCTCTCTCGCTCCGTCCTCTCCTTTCCCTCTCTGATTCCGATTCCATCCACTCTAATGTCCAGCTCTGGCAGCGACTCCAGCTCTGAGCTTGACTACAAGGAGGAGATGGCCCTCCGCATTGCGTTGGGGCAGTCCAAGGTGGACACCGGCGGCAGCTCCGGATCAGGAGCGTCGTCGCAGGTCCCGTGCCGGCGACCGCGACCGCGACAACAACACCTTCTCCTCGGAAGACCAAGATCCTCCACCAGTCGCGGACGCCTACAGCTGCGCCGGCGACCGGAAGGGCAGAGGCACGACGAGGAAGTTGTGAAGCTCCATCTTCTCCGTCTTTAATTTCAAGTTTTTAGTAATCTAGTTTAAAATTGTCCGTCGTTTATGTGAATTATGTGAACTTTGGCCATCTTTTGGAGATTCGTTGGTGATCGGAATGTGCATTTCTATGTCCAAATTTATGTATGTTTGATGATCTACGTTGTTTAGTTCCATGTTGCATACTTAATATGGATATAGGGTATCGGATATGAGATACACGGATTTGGACGACATGATTTGAGGAGTGTCAGGTCAGTGCCCGCGGACGCGCCGGGTGTGTCTGCGGGTGTTTAAGGGTCCGGATTTGCCCATTCCTGATGTAGATGCTCTTACAATGACATAGTAGATCTGGACAATTACTCCACCAATTTTTGAAGCTCAGACATTCGTCAAATAGCAACCAACACAAGCGCGCCGAATTCACACCATGCTCTCGAAATTTCTCTAGCAACAACGCCCCATCTCAAAAGATAATCGGCTTTATTAAACCTGAGTCGACTAAGGTTTAGCAAAGTCTCGGTCGACGTGCTGTTCGTAGGATGTTAGGTGATATGTCTCCAACGTATCTATAATTTATGTAGTATTCATGCCATGTTTATAATAATTTTATATGGTTTTGGTATGATTTGCATGGAACTAACCCGGACTGACGTTATTTTCAGCAGAACTATTGTGGTGTTGTTTTTTTTGTGCAGAAATGAAAGTTCTCCAAACACTTCGAAACTTTTTGTGAATTTTTTATGGACTAGAAGAGAACCATTGGGCCAGAGCAGCACCCGGGGGTGCCCCGAGGGGGCACAACCCACCACGGCGCGCCTGGGCCCCCAGACGCACCCTGCTGGGTTGTGGCCACCTCGGTGGCCTCCCGTACCCCTTCTTCACCCTATAAATTCCCAAATATTTCGAAAACCCTCGGGGAGACCCTAGATCGGAAGTTCCGCCGCCGCAAGCCTCTGTATCCACCAAAAACCAATCAGGAGCCCGTTCCGGCACCCTGCCGAAGGGAGGAATCATCACCGGTGGTCATCTTCATCATCCCGGTGACCACCACGATGAGGAGGGAGTAGTCCACCCACGGGGCTGAGGGTTTGTACCTGTAGCTATGTGTTTAATCTCTCTCTCTCGCGCGATCTTGAGATGTCACGATCTTGATGTATCATGGGCTTTGTTAACATAGATGGATCATATGATGTTTCTCCCCTCTCTACTCTTGTTGTGGTGAATTGAGTCTTTACCCTTTGAAGTTTTGTCTTGTCGGATTGAATGTTCAGATCTGAGAACACATGATATTTGTCTTGCATATGAATGACAATGGGGTATTATTTTGATTCACTTGATATATGTTATGGCACTCAACTTGCGAATTCCCGAGGTGAACTTGGGGTAATCTATGCATAGGGGTTGATGCACGTTTTTATTATCTTTTCTCCGATAGAAACTTTGGGGTCTCCTTGTAGTTCTTTGTGTGGATTGAGTATTATGAATCTGAAATTGTTTGATACATATCGTATAATGAACTCATGGGTACTCACGGTGACATTGGGGCATCTAGGTGACATTAGAGTTGGTTGATATGCATCACATGGTGTTATTTTATTACGAACTCTTGATTAGATCGATCGGAAAGAATAACTTGTTGTTATTTTAGTACGAACTCTAGGATAGATTGATCGGAAAGAATAGCTTTGAGGTGGTTTCATACCCTACAAACAATTTCTATCTTTTGTTCTCCGCTAATAGGAATTCGGGAGTGATTCTTTCTTGCACTTTGAGGGATAATCATATGATCCAACTATGTTAGCATTGTTCAGAGATTGCACTAGTGAAAGTATGCACCCCAGGCCTCATTTTCCATTATTGCAATACCGTTTGTGCTCCATTTTATCTCTTACTACCTTGCTGTTTTTTATAGTTCGCACTACAAAAACTTATATCTACTATTCATACTACACTTTTATCACCATCTCTTCGCCGAACTAGTGCACCTATACAATTTGCCATTGTATTGGGTGTGTTGGGGACACAAGAAATTTCTTGTATTTGATTGCAGGGTTGCTTGAGAGAGACTATATTCATCCTACGCCTCCCACGGGTTGATAAACCTTAGGGCATCCACTTGAGGGAAAATTGCTACCGCCCTACAAAAATCTGTGCTTGGTGGCCCAACACGTGTCTACAAGAATAAAGTTGCATAGTGGACATCAGTAGCAGCCTTTAGGCGTGTTTGGTTGCCCGCATTAGGCTGAATTAGGATGAGTTGGGCCCAAAAAAGTGTGATTGGTTGCATACGGGGTGGGATGACTCGCATTGACATGAACCTTAAAGTAGCCCAGAGCCTGGCTCATTGGAAACCCTTGAATCGGCAGTTTCCAACAAGCCTAGCTCAGTGTGGCGCAAGCTCACACGCAAGGGAACAACTTGACACTACTGCAAGATGGTGATAATGTGACACTATGATCAGAGACCCTTCGAGAAACTGTGTGCGATGCAATAATCACAAATGGTGGTGTCAGAGAACCATAAAAAATGTCCAAAACGTTTGCGATGATCGATGCATCAAACACGGTTCCGATTTTAGTTGCGTGTGCAATACAGGGCATATGGTTGATCCAGCAGAATTGTTTGCGATGATGAAGAACAACAGAAGGCCATATCAATGTGTGTGCGATATATGGCATACAATTCCCTCCGATGAACTGTGTGCTATTAGGGAATGCAAGAGAAATGATCAGCCAGATCAAGGTGTGTGTGATATACGGCATACGATTCACTTAGACAAACTGTTTTCGATTAGGCAAGAGAACGGAAACGGTTCATCTTAACAAGATGTGTGTGATATGCGGCATTTGCGATGAGCCAAAAGAACACAAACGATTCGTGTAAACCAGATGTGCGTGATACGCAGCAAACAGCCCACTCGGATGAACTATTTGCGATGGGAAATTATAACATGGACGGTTACTATAGTAAGTTCATGTGTGATTCTGTTCGTACAAAAAACTTTGAAAAATGCAAACTAGTTGCTTGTGTATAAACAATTATCAAAAAGTAACGTGATAGACCTTCTTCAAGCCAATCAACATGTGTTCAGAAAAAAAATGTCAAAAATTACAAAACAAAGACCTCGATATTAACTAGATGGGATGGGGTCAGTACAAAGGTTTATAATACAAAGGTGTATAATAAACCTTTGCAGTTGCCCATCCAACTAGTTAATATTGAGTCCACTTCCCATATGGTCACTCATCTCATGACTACTCCAGCCTCAGCACACTTAACTTGGGAGTTCTGTTAGATGAGCTATCAGTAGGGAAGCTGGTCCTTGATGTTGTAGATCCCTCTTTGCAGCCTTTATTGTGCAACACAACGGCAAACAAGTCCGTGATCAGAAATGTGTGCGAAGAACAATAGTAACACAAACGATTACTGCTAATAAGCCGTGTGATTTGCTCTGTCTATAGAAGAATAACATGTAGGAGAAACAATAAGTGACTATACAGATCATTCGCACACACCTCAATAAACAATTGCATGCATTCTAAAGTAGGAGAAACAACCGTCTAGTCATCTACTTCTTGTGACGCTCCCGCCATTGCTCTATGGCTCGATCCCTCGGCTGGGTCTTGAACAAGACACTTCCTCATGTCAACGATCCGCCTGTACATCTCGTAGCTTGTGTATGCGTCATTGGTCACGTACTTTATGTGTTCTTCATCCAGTCTCTGATGCCAAACACTGTGCCAGGTGTCCTTGTCCTTCTTGCTCTCATCCTTCATCTTCATGTAGTAGGGGTCGATGATGGCCGAGGCGAGGTCAACCAGGGATTTTAGTTTGTTCTTGGCGCTGCCCCAGACCTTGTAGTGGTCCAGGATGTTGACAAGATTCGGGCATTTCAAGCCCGAAACCTTGAGTGCCTTTAGATCATTGGCGGTGTCCACCGCAGCGAACTCGTAGTCGGAGCTCTTGATAAAACTGGGGAAACGCTCGCAAGGCCTTGTGGCCAGGTGGTAGTGGTAGACAAGGACGTCATGTCGCACGGGCAACTGAGCGACGACAACCTTCTGATCGTGCCCGGCACGACCGATGGTGTAATCAAGGTCGAAGCCGACCACTTGGTACTTGTCCTCGGCAAGGAACTGCTCCATAGTTTGGATGGAGCTCTCCACCAACACCGGATCGTTTGTGTACACCACTAAGAGGGCCTTCCCCCTCACATGGGTGTCCACTACGTGATGCATGGTGAACTGCCCGCCTTTGTCATCATCGGCCGCTGGGAGCGCCATTGGAGCCACGGGGATCGCCATTGGAACCGCTGGATGTCCTCTCTGTATGTGTCATCGTGGAGGTGCTCATTGTGTCGTGCGACGCGAGAGATGAAGGTAAATGGCCGCACGAATAAATGGGGGCCAGGCGGCCTGGATTCTCGGCGCGTCCGCATGGCAGTTTTTGCATCGGGTAACTGCATTATGGAGCCGCGCCCGGCGCAACCGCATGCACACGAACGTGCGTGATCGTGCGCCGGCCCCAAACACTAGCAGCGCGCATGGAGGGACGAGGGCAGAGCACCCGGAGGGACGCGAGAGGGCAGAGCGCACGCGGTGGGACGCGAGCAGAGCGCACCGGGGCCGCCTCAACCGCAAGCAACCACACACATAGAGCAATTGAACACGCGGGAAATGGTCGCCTACAAGTCGGCTGACACTTGCGTCGCTGCGTAGAGAGCGGCCGTGTGCTACTACCTCCGTCTTGGTCTATAGTCCCATTTATATTATGTGCCATACTTTGCCCTCAAATTTAACCAACAAAATATTAATGCATTTTATAAAAATTATATAATTGGAAACTATGTTCAAATACGTATCCAACTATATAATCTTTGGCGACATGCATTCCTATTTTATTAGTTAAATCCTACTTCTAAACCAGGATGGGTGTATAGTAGGTAATTCAATCGCAAACAGTTTTTTTATTAATCGCATGTGTACGTGGCCTTTCGTCCTCCTCTCGCACGCCTTGTCACCCCGCTGCCGTAGACGGCTTACAGCGCAAGCTTGCGCACCGCACGTGAGCATTCTTTTGGCCAAATGGTGGCGCCAATGAATCGTCGATGAGCCCATTACCATGGTACCTCGCAGGTTCCCGCGCAAGCTTCCCACCCGACTGGGTGTAATCCCCCAAAATCCCAATGCTTACCGGCCTGCTATAAAAACCCTCACGGCCGGCGAGTCCCGCGTCGCATTTTCCCCTCCCTCACTGTGGCTTACCTCGTATGCTTCTCCCACAATTGCCAATGGCACCGGTCTATCGTGGTCGTGATACGTCTCCAACGTATCTACTTTTCCAAACACTTTTGCCCTTGTTTTGGACTCTAACTTGCATGATTTGAATGAAATTAACCCGGACTGACGCTGTTTTCAGCAGAACTGCCATGATGTTGTTTTATGTGTAGAAAAGAAAAGTTCTCGGAATGTCCTGAAAATCCACGGAGGAACTTTTCAGAATAAATAAGAATTTCTGGCGAAAGAATCAAGGCCAGGGGGCCCACGGGATGTCCACGAGACAGGGGGGCGCCCCCCCTAGGGGCGCGCCCTCCTATCTCGTGGGCCCCCGGACCTCCTCCGACCTCAACTCCAACTCCATATATACCGTCTCGGGGAGAAAAAAATCAAGGAGAAATTTTCATCATGTTTCACGACACGGAGCCGCCGCCAAGCCCTAATCTCTCTCGGGAGGGCTGGTCTGGAGTCCGTTCGGGGCTCCGGAGAGGGGGATTCATCGCTGTCGTCATCATCAACCATCCTCCCCCAATTTCATGATGCTCACCGCCGTGCATGAGTAATTCCATCGTAGGCTTGCTGGACGGTGATGGGTTGGATGAGATTTACCATGTAATCAAGTTAGTTTTGTTAGGGTTTGATCCCTAGTATCCACTATGTTCTGAGATTGATGTTGCTATGACTTTGCTATGCTTAATGCTTGTCACTAGGGCCCGGGTGCCATGATTCCAGATCTGAACCTATTATGTTTTCATGAATATATGTGTGTTCTTGATCCTATCTTGCAAGTCTATAGTCACCTGTTATGTGTTATGATCCGACAACCCCGAAGTGACAATAATCGGGATACTTCTAGGTGATGACCGTAGTTTGAGGAGTTCATGTATTCACCATGTGTTAATGCTTTGGTCCGGTTCTCTATTAAGAGGAGGCCTTAATATCCCTTAGTTTCCACTAGGACCCTGCTGCCACGGGAGGGTAGGACAAAAGATGTCATGCAAGTTCTTTCCATAAGCACGTATGACTATTTACGGAATACATGCCTACATTACATTGATGAATTGGAGCTAGTTCTGTGTCACCCTATGTTATAACTATTGCATGAGGAATCGCATCCGGCATAATTATCCATCATTGATCCATTGCCTACGAGCTTTTCACATACTGTTCTTCGCTTATTTACTTTTCCATTGCTACTGTTACAACTACTACAAAAACCCAAAAACATTTACCTTTTCTGTTGCTACTGTTACCATTACTATCATACCACTCTTGCTACTAAACACTTTGCTGCAGATACTAAGTTATCCAGGTGTGGTTGAATTGACAACTCAACTGCTAATACTCAAGAATATTCTTTGGCTCCCCTTGTGTCGAATCAATACATTTGGGTTGTACTTCACCCTCAAAAGCTGTTGCGATCCCCTACACTTGTGGGTTATCAAGACTAATTTCTAGCGCCGTTGCCGGGAGCATAGCTCTATTCTCTGAGTCACTTGGGATTTATATCTGTTGATCACTATGAAGAACTTGAAAGACGCTAAGACCAAGATTTTGCCCTCAACTATGAGGGGAGGTAAGGAACTGCCATCTAGCTCTGCACTAGATTCTCCTTCCGTTATTAGTAAGCTTGCGACACCTAAACCTGCTACTGCTATGAATTCTGATATGCCGCATGTTATCGATGATGCCACTTCTGCTTTGCATGATACTTATGATGAAACTACTTCTGTGCGTGATACTACTTTGCCATTAGGTGAATTTTTAGATGAACAACTTGCTAGAGTTAGGGGGAATGAAAATATTGAAGATGCTATTGATGATAGTGATGATGAACGTTCCCCCAATGATTATGTTTTACTTGTTGTTCCTAAGGGTTATGTTATGAACAAAGAAGCTGCTGAAGCTATTCTTGCTTGCAATGTTAGATCTGATCTTAAGAAATTATTAGCTAAATGGAAGCAGCAGTCTCTTAATGCTAGAATGAAACCCGATCCTACTTTTGGTACTTCACCTATCTGTGTTACTGATAAGGATTATGAATTCTCTGTTGATCCTGGTATTATTACTTTAGTTGAATCTGATCCTTTTTATGGCCTTGAATCTGAAACTGTTGTGGCACATCTTACAAAGTTGAATGATATAGCCACCCTATTTACTCATGATGAGAAGTCTCGCTATTTATATATCCTTAAGATATTTCCGTTCTCATTAAAGGGTGATGCTAAGACTTGGTATAATTCTCTTGCTCCTGGTTGTGTGCGTAGTCCCCAGGATATGATTTATTACTTCTCTGCTAAATATTTCCCGCTCATAAGAAACAAGCTGCCTTGCAGGAAATATATAATTTTGTGCATATCAAAGAAGAGAGTCTCCCACAAGCTTGGGGGAGGATTCTCCGGTTGCTTTATGCTTTGCCTGATCATCATCTTAAGAAAAATGAAATACTTGATATCTTTTATAATGGACTAACCGATGCTTCCAAGGACCACTTGGATAGTTGTGTTGGTTGTATTTTCAGGGAAAGAACAGTCAACGAAGCTAAAATACTATTGAATAATATGTTGACTAATGAAAATAATTGGACTCTTCCTGAGCCAGTCCTTGAAGTAATTCCTGAACCAATTGAGCCAACTCCTGAGCCTATTCCTAAACCCACTCCAAAGAAGAGAGGTGTTTTATTTCTCAGTTCTGAAGATATGCAAGAGGCAAAGAAATCAATGAAAGAAAAAGGTATTAAAGCTGAAGTTTTTAAGAATTTACCTCCTATCGAAGAAATACATGGTCTTAATTTACCGTCTGAAGAACCACATTGTCTTGATAACCCGACACAAGTAGTAAAGGTAAATTCTCTCTATAGATATGATAAAGTTGAAATACCCTCTACTAAATTTCATAGCCCATGCTTAGATGAATTTGATGACTTTATGGCTAGACAAGAAAGTTTTAATGCTTATGTTGGTAGAGAGTTAAAGAATAATGCTTTCGAGATAGGACGCGTAGGTGATAATCTGGCTAGAGTGAAAGATGAACTTCACCGCGTTAGCAAATATGCTTCTATGGTTGCTACTCAAGCTGAGCAAGTACTCAAAGCTCAAAATGATTTGCTTGATGAATTGAATAATAAAAATGACTTTGCTGTTAGAGTGGCTACTAGAACTGGTAGAATGACTCAGGAACCTTTGTATCCTGAAGGCCACCCTAAGAGAATCAAGCAAGATTCTCGAAGAAATAATCTTGATGTTCCTAGTTCTTCTAAGAAGAAGAAAAAGAAGAATGATAGGACTTTGCAAACCTCTAGTGAACCTAATGTAGAAACACCTGAGAATCCCAATAATATTTCTATTTCTGATGCTGAAACGCAATCAGGTGATGAACATGAACCTAGTGATAATATTAATGATAATGTTCATGTTGATGCTCAACTAGCAAAGACAATGATGTAGAGATTAAACCTGCTGTTGATCTTGATAACCCACAATCAAAGAATCAATGTTATGATAAAAGAGATTTTGTTGCTAGGAAGCACGGTAAAGAAAGAGAACCATGGGTTCAGAAACCCATGCCCTTTCCTCCTAAACCATCCAAGTCAAAGGATGATGAGGATTTTGAGCGCTTTGCTGAAATGATTAGACCTATTTTCTTACGTATGCGCTTAACTGATATGCTTAAAGTAAATCCTTATGCTAAATATATGAAGGATATCATCACAAATAAAAGAAAGATACCGGAAGCTGAAATTTCCACCATGCTTGCTAATTACACTTTTAAGGGTGGAATGCCTAAGAAACTTGGAGATCCGGGTGTACCAACTATACCATGCTCTATTAAAGGAAATTATGTTAGAACTACTTTATGTGATCTTGGAGCCGGTGTTAGTGTTATGCCTCTCTCTTTATATCGTAGAATTGAATTGAATAAGTTGACACCTACTGAAATATCCTTGCAAATAGCTGATAAATCAACTGCTATACCTGTCGATATTTGTGAGGATGTGCCTGTTGTGGTTGCAAATGTCACTATTTTAACGGACTTTGTTATTCTTGATATTCCCGAGGACGATAGTATGTCTATTATCCTTGGTAGACCTTTTCTTAATACTGCAGGGGCTGTTATTGATTGCAACAAAGGCAATGTCACTTTTCATGTTAATGGTAATGAGCATACGGTACATTTTCCGAGGAAACAATCTCAAGTTCATAGCATCAATTCTATTGAAAAAGTTCCAACTATCATTTTTGGAGGTTTTGAATTTCCTCTCCCTATTGTCAAGAAAAAGTATGATATTCTTATTGTTGGGGATTTTCATACCCCCGTTGAGGTAACTTAGTGTTATTCGAAATTTCTCCGGTTCCGTGTTATTCGGAATGAGTTTGTTAGCAAGACTTGATCAACCTTGTTAGTGGATTCATTTTGATGATCACGAGATGGATGAAACTAGAAGGCACAACTTTCTGTACCCTCTTTTTACTTTCTATTATTTAGAATAAATATAAAGAAAGAATAGTATTATCTGTCTGTTTCGGATTTATCTGAGTAATAAAAAAATAGTCCGAAAATAAAAGTGCTCCAAATGCCCTGCAAATTTAGTATGATTTTTTCTGGAATATTTGAGGATTTTAGGCACTGAAAACACTGCAGGAGGGCCAAGCACCAGGCCACGAGAGAGGAGGCCCCCCCCCCTGTAGGGCGCGCCCCCTATCTCGTGGGCCCCTGGTGACTCCCCTCCACTTATGCCAGCACCCACACACTCCATCTTCTACCCCAAAAAAATCCCCATCCAGTTCATGCCCGAGTTCTAGCTCATTTTGCTGCGATTTTCGATCTCTTAGCTCAAAGCTCCATTCTCAAAACTGCTTTGGGAGATTGTTGCTTGGTATGTGACTCCTCCATTGGTCCAATTAGTTTTTGTTCTAGTGCTTTATTCATTGCAAATCCTTGCTGCCTTGGTGACCCTGTTCTTGAGCTTGCATGTTAAATTTTTGAGGTCCCAAGCAATTCCAATGCATGATATAGGCCCTAGGCACTTGTAGGAGTAGTTGCTATCAATCTTGTTTAGTTTTATGCACTTTTATTTTGAAGTTACTAAAATTTTAGAAATTTTCAGGAAAAGAAATATGCTTAGAAGAATGTAACAAGGTGGTTCCTCGGCAAAGAAAGGACCTAGGATTGCTATACGTGAACAAGATGTTAATTTGCCGAGGGATGCATATGTACGGGCTTGTGAGTGGTCATCCGATGATTTTATGGTCGAAGCAGGCTTCAAGGAGGAATTTGATGCGTATGTGCATAATGCCGAGCTAGAGGACTTCTTACAAGATAAGTGTCCTCAATATTATCATTTGACTGATTCCTTTGTGCGGAGGTTCGAATATATTTCTTCGCGTAATTCTCCTAGTGTTATGTTTGATATTTATGATACATCTTATACCATGGATGTAGAGGATTTTACAACTGCTTGCAAACTCCCGCAGTGGGGTAATATCATTGATCCTCGCAAATCTAAATTTAGAGATTTTCTTGCTAGTATTACTGTGGGAGAATCTAGGGACGTAGCACAAGCTACCATAGGGAGCATTCATTTTCCTGCTATACACTACTTTGCTCTCTTTATTGGTAAATGCATTAACGGTAAGGACGAAGTAAGTCACTTGTGTGCCGCTGATCTTTGTGTCCTCAAGAGTGCTGTGTCTGGTTACAAAAGTTATAACTTGGGGGCAATAGTTGCACGTAGGTTGCATAATAATAGTAAAAAGGGAAATTTCTTTGGAGGAATTTATGCAACCCGTGTGGCAAATTTTCTCAATATAGCGCCACGAGAGGGGGATATGATTGTACCTCCTACTTATTTAGATAAAGAAGCTATGTTTGATCATCAATTTCTTGAGAGGAATGAACAATTCCTCCATTATCGACTAATCTATGATAGACGCAACGTCGTCCCTGTTACTCTTCCTGCTCTCTACCTTTTTGATTATCAGGCAAGAGGAAGATATGTTATCACCAGGGAAGAAGCCACTGAATATGAGAGGGGAATGGAGGCAGCTCGCCAACACACTGCTGCCCAGGAGGCTGTTGCCTCTGCATCTCAGTACAACCCTAGTTTCACTTATGGATATCAGCCAGGCGGTCCTTGGTATTAGACCAACTTAGGCCAAAAGGCTAAGCTTGGGGGAGTACGTATTTCTCACCGACTTTACATTCATGTTCACACACTAGTCGTCGGTGCTCATACTCTTTAATTGTATTATCCATGTTAGTTTAAATTTCTTTTTCTAGCTTTCTTCTTGTGTGTTTGTTAAACCTTAAGAAAAACCAAAAAAATAGTTAGTTTAATTTCCTTGCTTGTAGTAGAAATTAAAATGAAAACCCAAAAAAATTTCTCGTTCTTCTTTTACTTGTTGGGAGCTTTCCCGTGTAAATAGTTTTATTTTCTTTTCTTTCTTCTGGGGGTCGAGAAGACCATATTGAAAATGCTTAGTGGCTCTTATATGCATGATTGATTATTTATATTTAGAGCCCATATTACTTGTCTTCTCTCTTGAGTTAAATGCTTGTAGATTCCAGCTTAGTCCAATGCACATGCACTCTTATTATTATACACTTCGTTCGGTCGTGCGAGTGAAAGGCAATAATGACGATATATGATGGACTTATTGGGATGAGAAAAGCTGGTATGAACTCGACCTCTCTTGTTTTTGTACATATGATGATTCATCGTTCCTGAGTCAGCTATTATGAAATAAACATATTTGCAATGACACTTAGAGATTATAGTTGCTTGTGCCATGCTTGATTAGCTATGAGTTATAATGGTTTACCTTGCGTGCCAACATGCTATTAGAATGATTATGATGTGATATGATGGGATGGTATCCTCCTTTAAATGAATTGAGTGACTCGACTTGGCACATGTTCACGCATGTAGTTGAATCAAATCAACATAGCCTTTACGATATTTATGTTCATGGTGGATTATATCCTACTCATGCTTGTATCCCGTATGAATTAATTTTAATGCATGCTTACGACTGTTGTCGCTCTCTCAGTTGGTCGCTTCCCAGTCTTTTGCTAGCCTTCACCAGTACTAAGCGGGAATACTACTTGTGCATCCAAACTCCCTAAACCCCAAAGTTGTTTCATATGAGTCCACTATACCTTCCTATATGCGGTATCTACCTGCCGTTCCAAGTAAATTTGTATGTGCCAAACTCCAAAGCTTCAAATGAAATTCTGTTTTGTATGCTCGAGCAGCTCATGTTACAACTAGTGCTGCCTATATCTTCCATGCTGGGTGTGTTATTCTCAGAGGAGTGGACTCCGCTCCTCATTCACGAGAAAGGGCCAGTAACCGGGATGCCCAGTCCCATGATCCAAAAAGATCAAAGCAAATCAAAATAATTAAACAAAACTCCCCCAGGGCTGTTGTATGTTGGAGGCACTCGTTGTTTCGAGCAAGCCATGGATTGATGCTTGTTGGTGGTTGGGGGAGTATAAACCTTTACCATTTTGTTTGGGAACTGCCTATAATGCATGTAGTATGGAAGATACAGCCATCTCATAGTTGTTGCGTTGACAGCGAAATTATGCCACTCAAAATGTTATTCAATCTCTATTTTAAAATCGAGCTCTGGCACCTCTACAAATCCCTGCTTCCCTCTGCGAAGGGCCTA
Organism: Triticum dicoccoides; assembly: GCF_002162155.2. Classification (NCBI taxonomy): domain Eukaryota; kingdom Viridiplantae; phylum Streptophyta; class Magnoliopsida; order Poales; family Poaceae; genus Triticum; species Triticum dicoccoides. The sequence goes on from NC_041383.1 coordinate 607,355,517, forward strand.
TCTATTTACTTTTATGTTGAGTCATCATCCTTCTTATTAAAAGCACCCGCTGGAGAGCACACTGTCATTTGCATTCATTATTATTGATTTATATTGGGTATGACTTGACTGGATATCTTTTACCATGAATTACAATGTTTAGTCTGTCCTTGATCTTTAAAGGTGCTCTGCATTTATGTTTTGCGGTCACAGAAAGGGCTAGCGAGACACCATTTTGTTATATCATGTTATGATTATTTTGAGAAAGTGTTGTCATCCGAGTTTTATTATTATGACTCGCTAGCTGATTATGCTATTGATATGAGTAATTATGAGACCTATGTGTTATTGTGAGTATGGTTAGTTCATAATATTTGCTAAAACTTGAATGCTGGCTTTTCATATTACAACAACAAGAGCAAACAGAGTTTGTAAAAGTTTTTCTTTATATCTTTCAGTTTGTCAACTGAATTGCTTGAGGACAAGCAAAGGTTTAAGCTTGGGGGAGTTGATACGTCTCCAACGTATCTACTTTTCCAAACACTTTTGCCCTTGTTTTGGACTCTAACTTGCATGATTTGAATGAAACTAACCCGGACTAACGCTGTTTTCAGCAGAACTGCCATGATGTTGTTTTATGTGTAGAAAAGAAAAGTTCTCGGAATGTCATGGAAATCCACGGAGGCACTTTTCAGAATAAATAAGAATTTTTGGCGAAAGAATCAAGGCCAGGGGGGCCACAGGCTGTCCACGAGACAAGGGGCGCCCCCCCTAGGGGCGCGGCCTCCTATCTCGTGGCCCCCCCGGACCTCCTCCGACCTCAACTCCAACTCCATATATACCGTCTCGGGGAGAAAAAAATCAAGGAGAAATTTTCATCATGTTTCACGACACGGAGCCGCCGCCAAGCCCTAATCTCTCTCGGGAGGGCTAATCTGGAGTCCGTTCGAGGCTCCGGAGAGGGGGATTCGTCATCGTTGTCATCACCAACCATCCTCCATCACCAATTTCATGATGCTCACCGCCGTGCGTGAGTAATTCCATCGTAGGCTTGCTGGACGGTGATGGGTTGGATGAGATTTACCATGTAATCAAGTTAGTTTTGTTAGGGTTTGATCCCTAGTATCCACTATGTTCTGAGATTAATGTTGCTATGACTTTGCTATGCTTAATGCTTGTCACTAGGGCCCTAGTGCCATGATTTCAGATCTGAACCTATTATGTTTTCATGAATATATGTGTGTTCTTGATCCTATCTTGCAAGTCTATAGTCACCTATTATGTGTTATAATCCGACAACCCCGAAGTGACAATAATCGGGATACTTCTCGGTGATGACCATAGTTTGAGGAGTTCATGTATTCACCATGTGTTAATGCTTTGGTCTGGTTCTCTATTAAAAGGAGGCCTAAATATCCCTTAGTTTCCACTAGGACCCGGCTGCCATGGGAGGGTAGGACAAAAGATGTCATGCAAGTTCTTTTCCATAAGCACGTATGACTATTTACGGAATACATGCCTACATTACATTGATGAATTGGAGCTAGTTCTGTGTCACCCTATGTTATAACTATTGCATGAGGAATCACATCCAGCATAATTATCCATCATTGATCCATTGCCTACGAGCTTTTCACATATTGTCTTCGCTTATTTACTTTTCCGTTGCTACTGTTACAACTACTACAAAAACCCAAAAACATTTACCTTTTCTATTGCTACTGTTACCATTACTATCATACCACTCTTGCTACTAAACACTTTGCTGCAGATACTAAGTTATCCAGGTGTGGTTGAATTGACAACTCAACTGCTAATACTCAAGAATATTCTTTGGCTCCCCTTGTGCCGAATCAATAAATTTGGGTTGTACTTCACCCTCGAAAGCTGTTGCGATCCCCTACACTTGTGGGTTATCAGGTAGCTCAGCCACTCAGTCGTCATCAGACGATAGCTCTAGCTGGGAGGCTACACCTCGGCGGCGACAGTCCCCGGCGTAGTGTAGTGCGTGTGGTGTCCCTGTTGGGTTTGCGCAGAACACCCACCACACGCTCCGCCGTCGGTGCCCGTCAGCAGCTGTTGCCGGCCGCCGTTGCCGCCACACCACCGTCGAAAGCCAGGGCCATCGCCCGCTCCGCCGCCGTGGCCCGAAGGTGGTAGGTGGCCGTCGTGGCCGCCACCCCACTGCCGGCCACCGTGGCCATCACCCGCTCCGCCACCGCGGCCCGGAGGAGGGAGGTGGTGGTCGTGGCTGCTACCCCATCGTCGGCCGCCCTGGCCACCATCCCACCATCAACCGTCGGGATCATCACCCGCTCCGCCATCGCCGCCCGAAGGCGGGAGGCGGAGGTGGATGCCGGCACGTGCGAAAGCGACCTTGCGCGCTACACCGAGTTCCTACGGGAGGAGGAGGAACCCTCGTCGAGCATGCAAAGAGCCTTACCGCCGCCGTGGCCACGGCACACGCCGCCTCAGAGGCAAGGAAGATCTACGAGGAGAATCACCGCTTCGAGAGGGATCGTCTGGAGTGGCAGTGGGCGTTCGAGCTGGCGAGCGTCGCCGAACGTGCATCGGCTGCAGGCACCGTATTCCATTTGTCCAGCTCGTCGATAGGCTCCTCCTCCTCTGCCTCTTATTGAGCGTGCTCGGCAGAGGAGAGGCTGCCAAAAGTAGTACAAAGCCCCTCCGTAGTAGTAGTAATAGTATTTAGGGGCTATTTTGTTCAGTTCATCTGACTATAGATGTGGTGGAACTATACAACGTACTTAAAATTAGCTAGTATATAAAGTAGAACTAGCTATTTTAGTACGTGGTTGGCAACAATTGGGGAAAAGTTTGGTCGGTTCAGCTGTCGAGTTGAACTGTTTGTATAAATTAAGCAGAACTGCTTAATCTATGAATGAAATCTATGCTTAATTAGTGAATTTTATTTGCAAAAATTAGATAGTGCTAGTGATTTTTAGCTGCATATTTTAACAAATCACAGTGTTACAAGGTTGACAAATGGCAATGTTACTAGATCAACAAATATCAATATTTCAAGTTTGAGAAATGGCAACATACCCGATATGACAGATGCAAATCTTACCAAATTGTTTGTAATTTGTTGCACACGGGTCATCCAAAACAACTATTTGCATTGAAGAGATGCACAAATCCTGCTCTCGCTTTACATACGGGTGTCCTATCTAAAACGTTTACGATTAACAGCTGCACAAATCCCGCTTTGCACATTTTCCCTTGGCTTCCTGGGGAAGCTGTCGGTTTGCATACGGGTGTTCTAACTAAAACGTTTGCGATCGAGATACAATATTAAACCCAAGAAAAAAAACTATTTCCTGCGGTGGCGGAGGCGGCGTGCCGCGCCGTCCTTGTCATTGTCATCCTCCAGGGTGCCGTTGTTGAAGTCTTCAAGGCAGCTCTGAATGTTCTTCACTTGTAAATCAAACATCATGTCATCGCGCGATCGACGGGCGGGGCGCGGGAGGACATCAGCTGGTGGCGCTGAGAGGCAGTGGTCGATGATGGCGTCCCATGCCGCTGAGGGGGGCACGCACACGGGCACGGGCGCTGCAGGTGCAGCCAAATGCACGGGGACCGGTGCCGCATTGGGTGGAGGGGCGCGCACGGGCACGGGCGCTGGCGCTGGCATGTACACGAGCTCGTGCGGGTCCATGGAGACCTCAGTAACGCCCGCGGCTTCCAGCTCTGCGATAGTGTTCGGCAACAAGCCCGTTAATGCTACGGGGATGGTCACTGGCGCGGGCGCGGGGATGAGAGCTGGGACGGGAGCGGGGCAGCAACAGTCGTGGCCACCTCGTTCTGGGCCATGTCCATGAGGCCCCATTCCTCCTTATTTTCTATCTCCTTCGGCTCGAAGTCGACTTCACCAAACTTGAAGATTAGTGGATGACGATCCTTCTGCGCCATGGTGTTGGTGGAGGTCTACGGGACGGAGGGGAATGGGAGGCGAACAGTAAGGCCGCCCATATTAAGCAGCGGCTCGGGCGCCATTAATGGAGAGGAAGGTGGGCAGCCATGGAAGTCAAAGGGCTCGATTCCTAGTGAGCCCGCGCAGCGTACAGCTCGCACGCTTCCTGGTGAGCCTGCGCATTGGAGGACAACTTACGTGCCTATCAATTAGCCTGCGCATCGGACTGCGCTCGCATGCCTCCCGTTCAGTCAAGTAGTTGTCCGCACGACACCTCCTATAGCCATTACAACGAAGACACATGGCGTCACGTGAATGGTTAACATAATGCACACGATTTGAATTATACAAACTTTTGCGAGGTTAGAGTGGCAGCCATTTATTTGAAAATGCCTTTGTTGGCTGTTATTCAAGTGCTTCTTATCTCAAAATGGACGCGAAAAATACCACAGCATGTCGGGTGCCATTACATAATAGCATGCCAAGTTTCATGAATTTCACACGAGTTTTGGATTTGCTAGAATTTGAAAACAAAGTATCTCAACGTTTTGTCGGCAATCAAAAGTGCCCAAGTGTTTGAAATTCATTCCCATTTCTTGCATGGGACCTAAGCATGCACCCAAGGACAAAGATTTGGTTTTTTCAACCAATTTATATGCACTGGAGCATGTGCATGTAGTTCAAATTTGAATTATGCACATAAATGCCTAGAAAACCCAATTAATGTATAAAAATGTCCAAACGAACACCGAAAAATTGCAAAATTTAACACAACACTCCTGTTATTCTATGTTGACACTATACAGTTTTTGAAAGCAATAAGAGGCAGCGGATATCATTTTGTCCCCGAAGGTGGAACATTCCTACCGAAACCATCAGGCTTGTTGTGAGAAGCTCTGGTTTGTGAGAAGCTTATACCCCAAACCTGCCCCCAAATGGGACAAAAAAATTACCACAACATGTCGATGCCGCTTCATGATAGCATGCAAAGTTTCATGAATTTCAGACGAGTTTTGGATTTACTAGAATTTAAAAACCAGGAATCTCAATGTTTGCGACCGAGTGACAGTGGCAGGGTGTTTGACATTCATTCCCATTTCTTGCATGGGACCTAAGCATGCAACTGATAACCCACGAGTGTAGGGGATCAATTGTAGCCTCTTTCGATAAGTAAGAGTGTCGAACCCAACGAGGAGCTAAAGGCAGAACAAATATTCCCTCAAGTTCTATCGACCACCGATACAACTCTACGCACGCTTAGCGTTCGCTTTACCTAGAACAAGTATGAAACTAGAAGTAATTTGTAGGTGTCATTGGATAGGTTTGCGAGATAATAAAGAGCACGTAAATATAAACTAGGGGCTGTTTAGAAGAAGACACAACTAAGTTAGTTTTAGTAGAGAGCTTTTTGTCACGAGAAAGTTATTTGTCCCTAGGCAATCGATAATTAGACCGGTAATCACTATTGCAATTTTATTTGAGGGAGAGGCATAAGCTAACATAGTTTCTCTTGTTGGATCATATGCACTTATGATTGGAACTCTAGCAAGCATCCGCAACTACTAAAGATCATTAAGGTAAAACCCAATCATAGCATTAAAGCATCAAGTCCCCTTTATCCCATATGCCACAACCCCCTTACTCGGGTTTATGCTTCTGTCACTCAAGCAACCCACTATAAGCGAATCATGAACATATTGCAACACCCTACATCGGGAATCCCTCATGCTTGCGCGACACGGAGGGCATAATAGGACAACACCAATAATAAAACATGCAACTCAAACCAATCACGATCATCAATTAACCCATAGGACAAAACGGATCTACTCAAACATCATAGGATAGCCATACATCATTGGGAAATAATATATAGCATTGAGCACCATGTTTAAGTAGAGATTACAACGGGTAAAAGAGGGGTTACACCGTTGCATAGAGGGGGGAAGAGTTGGTGATGAATGCGGTGAAGTTGTTGGTGTAGATCACGGTGATGATGATGGCCCCGGCGGCATTCCGGCATCACCGGAAACGAGGGGGAGAGAGCCCCCTCCTTCTTATTCTTCCTTGACCTTCTCCATAGATGGGAGAAGGGTTTCCCCTCTGGTCGATGGCCTCCATGGTGTGGGAGGGGCGAGAGCCCCTCCAAGATTGGATCTGTCTCTCTGTCTTTCTCTGTTTCTGCGTTCTGAGATTCTGCCCTTTTACCGTTTCTTATATATCCGGAGATCCGTAACTCCGATTGGATTGAAACCTTCTCCCAGATTCTTCTCCGAAAATTAGCTTTATTGCAGCCAAATAAGAGAAGTAACCGGCTTACGGGATGCCCACGAGGGTCAGGGGCGCGCCTGCCCCCCTGGGGCTCGCCCCCCTGCCTCATGGCCCCCTCGGGCACCGTCTCGCATTGGTTTTTCTTCCCAAAAATCATAAATATTCCAAGAATGATCTCCGTCCGTTTTTATCCCGTTTGGACTCCGTTTGATATGGGGTTTCTGCGAAACATAAAACATGCAACAAACAGGAACTGACACTGGGCACTGGATCAATATGTTAGTCCCAAAAATAATATAAAAAGTTGCCAAAAGTATATGAAAGTTGAAGAATATTGGCATGGAACAATAAAAAATTATAGATATGACGGAGACGTATCAGCATCCCCAAGCTTAATTCCTGCTCGTCCTCGAGCAGGTAAATGATAAAAAGATAACTTTTGATGTGGAATGCTACCTAGCATAATCTTGATCATGTAATCTAATCATGGCATGAATATTAAGACACGAGTGATTCAAGGCAATAGTCTATCATTTGACATAAAAACAATAATACTTCGAGCGTACTAATAAAGCAATCATGTCTTTCAAAACAACATGGCCAAAGAAAGTTATCCCTACAAAATCATATAGTCTGGCTATGCTCCATCTTCATCACACAAAATATTCAAATCATGCACAACCCCGATGACAAGCCAAGCAATTTTTTCATACTTTTGATGTTCTCAAACCTTTTCAACTTTCTCGCAACACATGAGCGTGAGCCATGGATATAGCACTATAGGTGGAATAGAATATAATGGTGGGGGTTATGCGGAGAAGACAAAAAAGGAGAAAGTCTCACATCGATGCGGCTAATCAACAGGCTATGGAGATGCCCATCAATTGATGTCAATGCGAGGAGTAGGGATTGGCATGCAACGGATGCACTAAGATTTATAAAGTGTATGAAAGCTCAAAATGGAAACTAAGTGGGTGTACATCCAACTTGCTTGCTCATGAAGACCTCGGGCATTTGAGGAAGCCCATCATCGAAATATACAAGCCAAGTTGTATAATGAAAATTCCCACTAGTATATGAAAGTGATAACTCAAGAGACTCTCTATATGAAGAACATGGTGCTACTCTGAAGCACAAGTGTGGTAAAAGGATAGTAACATTGCCCCTTCTCTCTTTTTCTCTCTTTTTTTTCTTTTCTTTTTTTATTTTTTTATTTTATTTTTTTATTTTTTTGTGGGCTTCTTTGCCCCCCTTTTTTTATTTGGCTTCTTAGGCCTTTTTTTTCATTAAGTCTGGAGTCTCATCTCGACTTGTGGGGGAATTATAGTCTCCATCATCCTTTCCTCATTGGGGCAATGATCTAATAATGATGATCATCACACTTTTATTTACTTACAACTCAATATTACAACTCAATACTAGAACAAAGATATGACTCTATATGAATGCCTCCGGTGGTGTACCGAGATGTGCAATGATCTAGCATAGAAATGACATCAAAAAATAGACAAGCCATGAAAACATCATGCTAGCTATCTTACGATCATGCAAAGCAATATGACAATGAGTGCCCAAGTCATGTATATGATGATGATGGAAGTTGCATGGCAATATATCTCAGAATGGCTATGGAAATGCCATGATAGGTAGGTATGGTGGCTGTTTTGAGGAAGATATAAGGAGGCTTATGTGTGATAGAGCGTATCGTGTCACGGGGTTTGGATGCACCGGCGAAGTTTGCACTAACTCTCGAGGTGAGAAAGGGCAATGCACGGTACCGAAGAGGCTAGCAATGATGGAAGGGTGAGAGTGCGTATAATCCATGGACTCAACATTAGTCATAAAGAACTCACGTACTTATTGCAAAAATCTATTAGTCATTGAAACAAAGTACTACGCGCATGCTCCTAGGGGGATAGATTGGTAGGAAAAGACCATCGCTCGTCCCCGACCGCCACTCATAAGGAAGACAATCAATAAATAAATCATGCTCCGACTTCATCACATAATGGTTCACCATACGTGCATGCTTCGGGAATCACAAACCTCAACACAAGTATTTCTACTAATCCACAACTACTCACTAACATGACTCTAATATCACCACCTTTATATCGCAAAACTATTGCAAGGAATCAAACATATCATATTCAGCGATCTACAAGTTTATGTAGGAGTTTATGACTAACCATGTGAATGACCAATTCCTGTCATCTCTCTAAATGGGTATAAGTGAAGCAAGAGAGTTCAGTTCCTTCTACAAAAGATATGCCCACGCTCTAACAAATATAAGTGAAGCAAAAGAGCATTCTACAAATGGCGGTTTTCTATATGAAGAGAAACAGGCAATCCAAACTTCAAATGATATAAGTGAAGCACATGAAGCATTCTATAAAGCCATACTCAAAAGATTTAAGTGAAGTGCAAAGAGCATTCTATAAATCAACCATGGACTATCTCATACCAGCATGGTTCATAAAGAAAACTGAAAACTAAATGCAAAAGACGCTCCAAGACTTGCACATATCGCATGAACGAAACGAATCTAAAAACATACCGATACTTGTTGAAGAAAGAGGGGATACCTTCCGGGGCATCCCCAAGCTTAGACGCTTGAGTATCCTTGAATATTTACTTTGGGTGCCTTGGGCATCCCCAAGATTGAGCTCTTGCCTCTCTTCCTTTTCCTCATATCGAGATCTCCTCGATCAAACACTTCATCCACACAAAACTTCAACAGAAAACTCGGCAAGATCCGTTAGTATAATAAAGCAAATCAATACTCTAAGTACTGTTGCAAATCAATTCATATTTTGTTTTTGCATTGTTTCTACTTTAGTATAGCTTTTCCATGGCTTAATCCACTGATAGAAATTGATAGTTTCATCAAAACAAGTAAAATATGCATCAAAAACAGAGTGTGTCAAAAACAGAAAAGTCTGTAGCAATTTGAACATTAACAATACTTCTGGTACCCCAAAAATTATACCAAAATTAGGAAAAATAAAAAACTTTACAGCAAGACAGTGCAAAAAGTTTCAGAACCGTTTGACATTCCAGTAAAAAACGTAAAATCGCGCACTACAGCCAAAGTTTCTGTCATGCACCTTACAAACCAACAAGCATCGTAAACATCCTAAAGGCAAACCTTGGCACATTATTTTTATAATACAATGGAATTGTACAAGGGGATAATTATTTTTATTAAAAGTTTCTGTAATTAAGATTCACAAAGTTTTCGTGAGCATGAACAAAGTCCAAGGAGCTCCCCCACTTCAACAGTGCTTGTCTTTCTCACTTTCACTTTCCTTTTTGAAAAGATTTGTGTTCCCCTCTTTATTTTTTTTGTTTTTAAACTATATAAAAGTACTCAACAGAAATAAATGACTCTCTAAAACTTCCGGGTTGTCTCCCTGGCAGCGGTTTCATTAAAGCCATTAAGCTAGGCATGTAGTGCTCAAGTAATGAATCCACCCGGATCCCAAGGTATATCAAAGTCAATTTTAATTAATAATGATTTGTAATTTAGTAGTGAGCACAAAATAACATATATCATGCAACAACAAAGTCTAACTCTCTTCCTATGCATCGGCATGTCATAAAAGAACAATTCATGCACACATAGTAAAGGCCAATGCATAGTATAAGCAGTTTCTTGCAATTTTATCATATTGGAAACATAGAGAGGTGGAGATATAGTTCCTCTCTCATAATAATTGCAAGTAGGAGCAACAATCACATGCATATTATATCTATAAAAATCATCATGTGAAGTAGTAAAATGCAACCCATAAATATAATCCTTAATAAGAGCAAACTTCTCCGATATAGTGTAGTTTGGAGAATTCAGAAAGACAATAGGACTATCATGCGTGGGTGCAATAGCAACAATTTCATGTTTAACATAAGGAACTATAGCAAGTTCATCTCCATAAGCATCATTCATATTGGCATCTTGGCCACTAGCATAGCAAGCATCGTCAAAAAGGGATATTTCAAACGAATTAAAGGGATCATAGCAATCATCCTTCGGTAAACACAAAGGGGAATTAAACAATGTATAAGTTGAAGAGTTAATCTCGTTAGAAGGTGTGCACGGGTAGCTAATCCGCTCTTCCTCCTTTTGTTCTTCGCTCTCCTCATCATCTTTTCATCCAATGAGCTCACAGTTTCAATAATTTCCTCTTCCATAGTTTCCTGCAAAATATTAATCTCTTCTCGGAGACTTTCTCAATAAATGCATCAATATTGGAATTGTATTCATAATTCTCATAACAATATTTAAGTATAGAAAAATTTTCAGGTTTGTAAACAGCATCATCAAGCTCTTCACACTCTTTAAACACAGATTCAATTTCATAAGCACCCATAAAAGCAACAAATTCTTCTATTTGTTCCACATCATAGTAATCATATATACCATTAGCATACGAAGCTAAGGTTTCATTATCATTAAATTTGCATGAAAAGGGAAGGTGTGGAGCCTTCATCCTAGAGCAACAAGTATAATCATATCTCAAGCATAGTTCCCGAGCATACCAATGCAACATTTGAATTAGATCCCATAATAGTTTCCCTTTTTGAGTCAAGCGACAATCCCTAAAGTATTCACGTTGATCTAACATGTCTTGCATTACATAATTGAATGGGGTTTTCTCAGGATTATTAAAGTAGTACATAATTTTTCACATAACTAGCATCGAGGGTTTTAGGAGGTTCCCCATCTCCATGAGTAGCAAGTACACCTAATTTTGTTGGTATTTCGTGTTCCATATCCATAACTAAAGATAGAGAACAACTAAGAACAGCAAATAAAAATTACTTAATGATAAAGCAAACAAGCACAAACGAGAATATTCACCCCACGATATGACTCCCGGCAACGGCGCCAGAAAAAGGTCTTGATAACCCACAAGTGTAGGGGATCAATTGTAGCCTCTTTCGATAAGTAAGAGTGTCGAACCCAACGAGGAGCTAAAGGCAGAACAAATATTCCCTCAAGTTCTATCGACCACCGATACAACTCTACGCATGCTTAGCGTTCGCTTTACCTAGAACAAGTATGAAACTAGAAGTAATTTGTAGGTGTCGTTGGATAGGTTTGCAAGATAATAAAGAGCACGTAAATATAAACTAGGGGCTGTTTAGAAGAAGACACAACTAAGTTAGTTTTAGTAGAGAGCTTTTTGTCACGAGAAAGTTATTTGTCCCTAGGCAATCGATAACTAGACCGGTAATCACTATTGCAATTTTATTTGAGGGAGAGGCATAAGCTAACATACTTTCTCTTCTTGGATCATATGCACTTATGATTGGAACTCTAGCAAGCATCCGCAACTACTAAAGATCATTAAGGTAAAAGCCAACCATAGCATTAAAGCATCAAGTCCCCTTTATCCCATATGCCACAACCCTCTTACTCGGGTTTATGCTTCTGTCACTCAAGCAACCCACTATAAGCGAATCATGAACATATTGCAACACCCTACAACGGGAACCCCTCACGCTTGCGCAACACAGAGGGCTCAATAGGACAACACCAATAATAAAACATGCAACTCAAACCAATCACGATCATCAATTAACCCATAGGACAAAACGGATCTACTCAAACATCATAGGATAGCCATACATCATTGGGAAATAATATATAGCATTGAGCACCATGTTTAAGTATAGATTACAGCGGGTAAAAGAGGGGTTACACCACTGCATAGAGGGGGGAAGAGTTGGTGATGAAGGCGGTGAAGTTGTTGGTGTAGATCACGGTGATGATGATGGCCCCGGCGATGTTCCGGCGCCACCGTAAGCGAGGGGGAGAGAGACCCCCTCATCCTTCTTTTTCCTTGACCTTCTCCCTAGATGGGAGAAGGGTTTCCCCTCTGGTCCATGGCCTACATGGCGTGAGAGGGGTGAGAGCCCCTCCGAGATTGGATCAGTCTCTCTGTCTTTCTCTGTTTCTGTGTTCTGGGATTCTGCCCTTTCACCGTTTCTTATATATCCAGAGATCCCTAACTCCGATTGGATTGAAATCTTCGCCTAGATTTTTCTATGAAAATTAGCTTTCTTGCGGCCAAAGAAGAGGAGTAACCTCCTATCGGGGTGCCCACGAGGGTCAGGGGCGCCCCCCTGCCTCGTGGCCCCCTTGGGCACCGTCTCGCGTTGGTTTTTCTTCCGAAAAATCATAAATATTCCAAAAATGATCTCCATCCGTTTTTATCCCATTTGGACTCCGTTTGATATGGGGTTTCTGCGAAACATAAAACATGCAACAAACAAGAACTGGCACTGGGCACTGGATCAATATGTTAGTCCCAAATGTAATATAAAAAGTTGCCAAAAGTATATGAAAGTTGTAGAATATTGGCATAAAACAATCAAAAATTATAGATACGACGGAGAAGTATCAGCAACCAAGGCAAAGATTTGATTTTTCAACCAATTTATATGCATTAGAGCATGTGCATGTAGTTCAAATTTGTATTGTGCTCATAAATGCATTGAAAACACAATTAATGCATGGAAATGTCAAAACGAACCCCAAAAAATCCCAAAAATTGACACAACACTCGTGTTGTTCTATGTTGACACAAGAAACATTTTGAAAGTAAGATTAGGCAACATATATGGTTTCGTACCCCAAGGTGGCACGTACCCTACTGAAACCATCACGCTTGTTGTGAGAGAAGTTCTGGTTTGCGAGAAGCTTATACCCCACACCTGTCCCAAATGGGACAATATTTTTACCACGGCATGTCGCTGCCATTCCATGATATCATGTCAAGTTTCATAAATTTTAGATGAGTTTTCGATTTACTAGAATATTAAAAGCATGTATCTCAATGTTAGCGGCTGAGCGACAGTGTCAAGGTGTTTCACATTCATTCTCATTTCTTGCATGTGACCTAAGCTTGCAACGAAGGACAAATATTTGATTTACAACCCATTTTTATGGACTGGAGCATGTGGTTTAATTTTGAATTGTGCACCTGAAATGCTTAGAAAACCAAGTTACCGTATACAAATGTCCAAAGGAACCCTAAACAATTCCAATTTTTTTACGACACACATATAGTTGCATGTTCACTACAGATAAAAGGTCTAGCAATTCAAACACTGTCCATTGCCGCTGTGACCCCATTCTGTAATTCAAAATCAAAATTAAAAATCAAGTTGATCTCACGTAGTTTATTATCACCAACCGCGTGAGATGCAGTACAAAATATCCTGGAGCACCGTCGGTGTATAGTATGCCTATGGCTTACGCGAGAAGGTGCGTCGGCTACAGTCCACAGCCGGCGTGTCAAGCACACTAGCTCGCTCCCCAAATATCATTTCACTGTTCAATCGTCGCCGGTGAAAGATGAGGACGTGGACCCGCGTCGTGAGGGCAACTTCGGCGGCCCACTCCAGCGAGAGTGCGGCCGCAGTCGCCATGCCTGTGCTAACAAGGTGCTTGAGCGCGGCCGCAACCTGTGACCGGGCGACCATAATAGCCCAAACGGCTGTTGTTGCTTCTCAGGTGGCAGTAGCAACATCTGCCTCGGGGATAGCAGCTGGCGAGAGCGGCACAACAGCTGTCCGTTCCACAGCGGCGACCTTAACCCTGATGGAGGCCGCCCACGACCATGTCGAGTGATACGTCTCCAACGTATCTATAATTTTTGATTGTTCCATGCTATTATATTACCCCTTTTGGATGTTTATGGGCTTTATTTTATACATTTATATCATTTTTGGGACTAACCTACTAACCGGAGGCCTAGCCCGTATTGCTGTTTTTTTGCCTATTTCAGTATTTCGAAGAAAAGGAATATCAAACGGAGTCCAAACGGAATGAAACCTTCAGGAGCGTGATTTTTGGAACGAACGTGATCCAGAGGACTTGGAGTGCAAGTCAAGAAGCAACCGAGGCCTCCACAAGATAGGAGGGCGCGCCCCCTTGTCTCGTAGGCCCCTCGAGCGTCCACCGACGTACTTCTTCCTCCTATATAAGCCTATGTACCCCGAAAACATCCAGGGAGCACCCGAAACACAATTTCCACTGCCGTAACCTTCTGTATCCACGAGATCTCATCTTGGAGCCTTCGCCGACACTTTTCTGGAGGGGGAATCGACCACGGAGGGCTTCTACATCAACACCATAGCCCTTCCGATGAGTTGTGAGTAGTTTACCACAGACCTACGGGTCCATAGTTATTAGCTAGATGGCTTCTTCTCTCTTTTTTGGATCTCAATACAATGTTCTCCCCCTCTCTTGTGGAGATCTATTCGATGTAATCTCTTTTTGCGGTGTGTTTGTCGAGATCCGATGAATTGTGGGTTTATGATCAAGTTTATCTATGAATAATATTTGAATCTTCTCCGAATTCTTTTATGTATGATTGAGTTATCTTTGCAAGTCTCTTCGAATTATCAGTTTGGTTTGGCCTACTAGATTGATCTTTCTTGCCATGGGAGAAGTGCTTAGCTTTGGGTTCAATCTTGCGGTGTCTTTAGCCAGCAACAGAAAGGGTTGCAAGGCACGTATTGTATTGTTGCCATCAAGGATAAAAAGATGGGGTTTATATCATACTGCTTGAGTTTATCCCTCTACATCATGTCATCTTGCTTAATGCGTTACTCTGTTCTCTGTGAACTTAATACTCTAGATGCAGGCAGGAGTCGGTCGATGTGTGGAGTAATAGTAGTAGATGCAGGCAGGAGTCGGTCTACTTGTTGCGGACGTGATGCCTATATACATGATCATGCCTAGATAATCTCATAATTATTTGCTTTTCTATCAATTGCTCGACAGTAATTTGTTCACCCACCGTAATACTTATGCTATCTTGAGATAAGCCTCTAGTGAAACCTATGGCCCCCGGGTCTATCTCTTATCATATTTGCTTCCAATCTACTTTTATTTGCATCTTTACTTTTTGCATCTATATTATAAAATACCAAAAATATATTTATCTTATCTTACTATCTCTATCAGATCCCACTTTCGCAAGTGGCCGTGAAGGGATTGACAACCCCTTTATTGCGTTGGTTGTGAGTTCTTTGTTTGTTTGTGTAGGTGTGTGGGACTTTTGAGGAGCCTCCTATTGGATTGATATCTTGGTTCTCAAAAACTGAGGGAAATACTTACGCTACTCTGCTGCATCACCCTTTCCTCTTCAAGGAAAACCAATACAAGCTCAAGACGTAGCAAGAAGGATTTCTGGCGCCGTTGCCGGGGAGGTCTTCGCTCAAGTCAAGACATGCCAAGTACCCATCACAAACTCATCTCCCTCGCATTTATATTATTTGCCATTTGCCTCTCGTTTTCCTCTCCCCCACTTCACCCTTGCCGTTTTATTCGCCCTCTCTTTCCCAATCTCTTTTGTTTGCTCGTTTGGTTGGAATAGATGCTTATTTATTACTAAACAGAGAACCTAAGATCTATGGATCCTCATCCGCATGATAATCTTTTTAAGAGATCCAATTATGTTGAACCAATTACTAGTGAGTTTTGTGCACTAGATTATCTTTATGAAGCTTTGCTAAAAAATTGTGAATATGAAAATTATGATGATGAAATTTATGAAGAGATTCACGATAACTCCTTGAATAAAAAGCATGATTGCAATGATTTTCCTATAAATTCTCTTTATGTCAATTATGCTAATAATATGCAAAACCCTAAGCTTGGGGATCCTAGTTTTGCAATGTCTACTACTTGTTTCAATAATCATGATTGGGGTGATTCTTCTTATAACCTTGAAATTTTATTTAAGCCCCATGATGAATATGAGATTGATAATAGTGTTTGCAATAATATTGAAAGTGGGTTTGGAAGAGTGTCAACTTTAGATCCCACATATTTGGAGTATGTTTAATCTTATAATATTTTTGATAAAAGTGGGTTCGGAAAGGTCATGACTTTAGTTAATGTTAATCCCACTATCTTGGAAGAGTGTCAACTTTGCATGCATGTGGATCATGTTGAGAATATGTTTTTTGATAGCTATTTTGTTGAATTTGCCTATGATCCTACATGTAATTATTATGAGAGAGGAAAATATGGTTGTAGAAATTTTTATCTTATTAAACTACCTCTCGTTATGTTGAGATTGCTATCGTCTCTTTCTTCTTCCTTGCATATGCTAGTTTTTGATTGCCTTGCAAATTTGTTTGATTATAATATGGCTATGCATAGGAAGTATCTTAGACTTATATGTGTTTTTCACGTGTTTCATGATGCTCTCTTTGCGCTTCAATTCTTGTCTTTCATGTGAGCATCATTAAAATTATCAATGCCTAGCTAAAAGGCTTTAAAGAAAAGCGCTTGTTGGGAGGCAACCCAATATTTTTCCTTGCTGTTATTGAATAATTTTTGCTTCTACTTTCTGTTTAGAGGTGTTTTTATCTTTAATTAGTGTTTGTGCCAAGTAGAACCTATAGGATAAACGTTGATGATAGTTGATTTGATTCTGCTGAAAAACAGAAACTTTGCGCTCACGAGAAAAAATTCAATAAATCACAGAAACGTGACTTTGCATTGATTCTTTTTTGCTGATGATCAACAAACAAATTTTACAGTACGTCCTATTTTGGTAGGATTTTTAGAGTTCTAGAAGTTTGTGTTAGTTACAGATTGCTACAGACTGTTTTGTTTTTGACAGATTCTGTTTTTCGTGTGTTGTTTGCTTATTTTGATGCATCTATGGCTAGTAAAATAGTTTATAAACCATAGAGAAGTTGGAATACAATAGTTTTAACACCAAAATAAATAAAGAATGAGTTCATTACAGTACCTTATGTGGTGGTTTTGTTTTCTTTCACTAACGGAGCTTATAAGATTTCCTGTTGAGTTTTGTGTTGTGAAGTTTTCAAGTTTTGGGTAAAGCTTTTTATGGACTATGGAATAAGGAGTGGCAAGAGCCTAAGCTTGGGGATGCCCAAGGCACCCCAAGATATTCAAGTATAGCCAAAAGCCTAAGCTTGGGGATGCCCCGGGAAGGCATCCCCTCTTTCGTCTTCGTTCATTGGTAACTTTACTTGGAGCTATATTTTTATTCGCCACATGATATGTGTTTTGCTTGGAGCGTTGTGTATTATATTAGTATTTGCTTTTCAGTTTACCACAATCATCCTTGCTGTATACACCTTTTGGGAGAAGCCTATTTGATTAGAATTTGCTAGAATACTCTATGTGCTTCACTTATATCTTTTTGAGCTTGATAGTTTTTGCTCTAGTGCTTCACTTATATCTTTTAGAGCACGGTGGTGATTTATTTTGTAGAAATTGCTAGTCTCTCATGCTTAACTTATATCTTTTTGAGAGTCTTTTAGAACAGCATGGTATTTGCTATGGTTATAATTTGGTCCTAGAATGGTAGGCATCCAAGTTGGGTATAATAAAAACTATCATAGGAAGTGAATTGGATGCTATGGTCAATTTGATACTTGATAATTGTTTTGAGATATGGAGGTAGTGATATTAAAGTCATACTAGTTAGGTGATTATGAATTTAAAGAATGCTTGTGTTGAAGTTAGCAAGTCCCGTAGCATGAACGTATGGTTAAAGTTGTGTAACAAATTTGAAACATGAAGTGTACCTGGCTTGTGCATCCTTATGAGTGGCGGTAGGGGATGAACGATGGTCTTTTCCTACCAATCTATCCCCCTAGGAGCATGCACGTAGTGCTTGATTTTTTATGACTTCTAAATTTTTGCAATAAGTATATGAGTTCTTTTGACTAATGTTGAGTCCATGGACCACCATTGCTAGCCTCTTCGGTACCGTGCATTGCCCTTTCTCACCTTGAGAGTTGGTGCAAACTTCGCCGGTGCATCCAAACCCCGTAATACGATACGCTCTATCACACATAAACCTCCTTATATCTTCCTCAAAACAGCCACCATACTTACCTATTATGGCATTTCCATAGCCATTCCGAGATATATTGCCATGCAACTTTCCACCATTCCGTTTATCATCATCATGACATACTTTACTTTTGTCATATTGCCATTGCATGATCATGTAGTTGACATCGTATTTGTGGCAAAGCCACCATGCATTATTTTCCATACATGTCACTCTTGATTCATTGCACCATCCCGGTACACCGCCGGAGGCATTCATATAGAGTCATATCTTGTTCTAGTTTTGAGTTGTAATTCATATGTTGTAATCAATAGAAGTGTGATGATCATCATTATTAGAGCATTGCCCAAAGAAAAAAAAAAGAAAGGCCAAAAAAAGTCCCAAAAAAGGGGAAAAAAGAAGAAAAAAAGAAAAAAAATATAAATAAAAAGGGCAATGTTACTATCTCTTTTTCCACACTTGTGCTTCAAAGTAGTACCTTGTTCTTCATGTAGTGAGTCTCATATATTGTGCTTTAAAGTAGCACCATGTTCTTCATATAGTGAGTCTCATAAGTTGTCTTTTTCGTACTAGTGGGAATTTTTCATTATAGAACTTGGCTTGTATATTCCTACGATGGGCTTCCTCAAATGCCCTAGGTCTTCTTGAGCAAGCAAGTTGGATGCACATGCACTAGTTTTCTTTTGTTGAGCATTTATTTATAGCTCTAGTGCATCCGTTGCATGGCAATCCCTACTCCTCATGTTGACATAAATTGATGGGCATCTCCATAGCCCGTTGGTTATCCTCGTCAATGTGAGATTTTCTCCTTTTTTTGTCTTCTCCACACAATCCCCATCATTCTATTCCACCCATAGTGCTATATCCATGGCTCACGCTCATGTATTGTGTGAAGGTTGAAAAAGTTTGAGATTATTTAAGTGTGAAACAATTTCTTGGCTTGTCATCGGGGGTATAGAAGTTGGGAACATCTTTGTGTGACGAAAGTGAAGCATAGCCTAACTATATGATTTTGTAGGGATGACCTTTCTTTTGCCATGTTATTTTGAGAAGACATGATTGCTTTGATTAGTATGCTTGAAGTGTTACTATTTCTTTTATCAAGATGAACTTTTATTTTGAATCATTTGGATCTGAACATTCATGTACAATAAAGAAAATTACATTAAGAATTATGCTAGGTAGCATTCCACATCAAAAATTCTCTTTTTATCATTTACCTACTCGAGAACGAGTAGGAATTAAGCTTGGGGATGCTTAATACGTCTCTAACATATCTATAATTTTTGACTGTTCCATGCTATTATATTACCCCTTTTGGATGTTTATGGGCTTTATTTTATACATTTATATCATTTTTGGGACTAACCTACTAACCGGAGGCCCAACCCGTATTGCTGTTTTTTGCCTATTTCAGTATTTCGAAGAAAAGGAATATCAAACGGAGTCCAAACGGAATGAAACCTTCGGGAGCGTGATTTTTGGAATGAATGTGATCCAGAGGACTTGGAGTGCAAGTCAAGAAGCAGCCGAGGCCTCCACGAGATAGGAGGGTGCGTCCCCCCCTATAAGGCGCGCCCCCCTGTCTCGTGGGCCCCTCGGGCATCCACCGACGTACTTCTTCCTCCTATATAAGCCTATGTACACCGAAAACATCCAGGGAGCACCCGAAACACAATTTTCACCGCCGTAACCTTGTGTATCCGCGAGATCTCATCTTGGAGCCTTCGCCGGCACTCTGCCGGAGGGGAAATCGACCATGGAGGGCTTCTACATCAACACCATAGCCCTTCCGATGAGTCGTGAGTAGTTTACCACAGACCTACGGGTCCATAGTTATTAGCTAGATGGCTTCTTCTCTCTTTTTGGATCTCAATACAATGTTCTCCCCCTCTCTTGTGGAGATCTATTCGATGTAATCTCTTTTTGCGGTGTGTGTGTCGAGATCCCATGAATTGTGGGTTTATGATCAAGTTTATCTATGAATAATATTTGAATCTTCTCTGAATTCTTTTATGTATGATTGAGTTATCTTTGCAAGTCTCTTCGGATTATCAGTTTGGTTTGGCCTACTAGATTGATCTTTCTTGCCATGGGAGAAGTGCTTAGCTTTGGGTTCAATCTTGCGGTGTCTTTACCCAGTGACAGAAAGGGTTAGCAAGGCACGTATTGTATTGTTGCCATCGAGGATAAAAAGATGGGGTTTATATCATATTGCTTGAGTTTATCCCTCTACATCATGTCATCTTGCTTAATGCGTTACTCTGTTCTCTGTGAACTTAATACTCTAGATGCAGGCATGAGTCGGTCGATGTGTGGAGTAATAGTAGTAGATGTAGGCAGGAGTCGGTCTACTTGTTGCGGACGTGATGCCTATATACATGATCATGCCTAGATAATCTCATAATTATTCGCTTTTCAATTGCTCGACAATAATTTGTTCACCCACCATAATACTTATGCTATCTTGAGATAAGCCTCTAGTGAAACCTATGGCCCCCGGGTCTATCTCTTATCATATTTGCTTCCAATCTACTTTTATTTGCATCTTTACTTTTTGCATCTATATTATAAAATACCAAAAATATATTTATCTTATCTTACTATCTCTATCAGATCTCACTTTCGCAAGTGGCCGTGAAGGGATTGACAACCCCTTTATTGCGTTGGTTGCGAGTTCTTTGTTTGTTTGTGTAGGTGCGTGGGACTTTTGAGGAGCCTCCTACTGGATTGATACCTTGGTTCTCAAAACCTGAGGGAAATACTTATGCTACTCTGTTGCATCACCCTTTCCTCTTCAAGGAAAACCAACGCAAGCTCAAGATGTAGCATCGAGGCCGTCCACGCCCAGCTCATGGCAGTGACCACAGAAATCGAACGAAGCTTCTCCGACAACGGTCGGCAACCCACAGTCGAAGAGTTGGCAATCACCGAGAGCGTTCGAGCAGTCGTCCGTTCCTCCGCCGTATACTTTGCAACGACGGAGCCCATCCAATCCCAAATCGCAGCCGGCCACGCCCAGCTCGAGGTGGCCTTTTCCAAAGAGATGGCGGGAGCGGATGGCGAGATGCTTGCCTAATATGGTGTGATGGATGTCATGGAGCTCCTTCTCCAGGAGACCGTCGGGCGCGAGCTGGACATGGAGGAGGCGGCGGAGATCGACGAGCATCAGCCGTAGTAGTACTCTTTGTTTTGTTTAATTAAGAGAGCCGGTCTTTAATTTGTTAGAGTAATGTTTAGGCCAGCTACCTCTATTTAATTGCTGAACTTGCTCGATTAAGAAGTGTGGGTGTGCTGTAGTCTCCTTTGTGTACCCAAGTTATGCAATGACGTGGATGAGCACTGTAACCAGGGAAATTGGAACCAAATATTTTTGACGTTCAAACTCATCGCACACGGGTTAAGCTATCTGAACCGTTTGTGATGTTCAGATATCGTACACAATTCTGAATAAGGGATCGTGTCTGATGACACTTTGCGCGCCAGTTTTGCTGAAGCGATTCCAAATTTTCGGCTTCCGCGGAAATATCTACCTCCCCGCCCCCTCCCCCTTACCAAAAGCCACATTTCCCCTGTTTCCGCCTTCCTTTCCAAGTTGAAACCTCACTCCTTGCTTGCAGCGCCGCCTCCTCGCCGACGAGCCTCCTTCACGCTGCTCAGCCTCGCCTATCCAGGCAGGTAATCCACACCCGGACCCCGTCCTCCTCCTCCTTCCACATCCCACATGCCCCGACCGCCGGCGCGAGCGCGACACCTTCCACCCAAATCACCAACCCCTCCACCAAATAAGCGCCATCCTAAGCCATGGTGCACGCAGTATAGACATGATCTCAAGGAGCGTTTGGCAGCAGAGAAGCAAATCGTGGCCGCACGCGCGGTTAAGATCGTGATGGCTAGCATTTATGCCGACCCCCAGATCTTGGAGGAGCACCTTGCCATTTGCTAGCTACGTCGGTTAGCATGCTCGATTTACCCGTTGCGTGTATTGCTCCTACCTTTCCTTACCAAATTCTAGTGAATTGTGCTATCTAATTTTACCATGCAATCTGTTGCTCCCGTGTATATGTTCTATATGTCGTGCAGTGTGGTGCTCACTTATTAACTGTTTGGTTAATTAGTTGTCATCTTCAGGTAACTGTTTGGTTCAATTCTGCAAATGTGATGTTCAATTTTTTAGGCTGTAATTTTATATTGTCTTCCATGTGAGAAATAAATCGAAAATCTTTACAAAATATATGAGAAATGAATACAATCAGTGGCGGAGCTTGGGCTGAATTTATGGAGGGGCAAATGGGATGGAGGGGCAAGAAACATGCTTTTAGGCTGATTTTAACTCGACATATGGGCTGAATACTAGGGGATATTTGCTAACTTCAATAGTTGTGGGTGCATTCTGTTATTGTATATCATGTGGGAAGTAAATCAAATTTGGCTGTACTAAATACATGAGAAACAAATACAATTGCTATATTTCCAAGTTGTTAAGCATGCTTGGTTCGGTTAATTGTCTGATCTTCTATTAGGAGTATGTTATATTGTGCAATGTGGTGCTCAGTTAATGTTTGGTTATTTTTTTGTGGTGTTTAGTTAACTTCTTGGTTCAATTCTGCAATCCGATGTCCAATTGTCGTGGTTGGAATTTTGTATTGTTGTGCATGTGAGGAATAAATCAAATTTGGATGCACTTAATACATGAGAAACAAATACAAGTGCTATATTTCCTAGTTCTTAATCTTGCTTGGTTTGCATAAATGGGTTTTCCATGTGGCTTGAATTAATCTGATGAATCTGCAATGTGCTTTTTTTTCATCAACATATTTACTGATAGCATGCGAACCCTTACTTAACCTGATGACTAACTACCTTATATGTGCTGCAGGGAAACAATATAATGGGAAGCACTAAGGTTTAAAATCGAGATTAGCACGTGCATGGTCCGTTGTCTAATATCACATTATTGTGCAATTGCACTAACCATTTTAATACTTAGGTTTTTAACAATTTGGTCTTGCACATGTAGGTCCTGCTGTCAGAGATTTTGACCCATTGTTCGACCCTTTTTGCATATGGGGAAATGAGTTGTCCATGAATATCAATCAAGTCAAGAAACTCAGAAAGATTGTTAGGATAAAGAAATTGGCGACAAAAAACAACAAGATCTTTTTCTGTACAATGTAGAAGACATCAGTTCACTACAAGATGGCACTAACTATTATACCTTGCCTTTTTTTATTCCTTTGCCCCATTTCCAATATAGAGAAGATATTTATGCACATCCTTGTTTTCAAGCCTTTCCAAAGCAGTTCACTGATGATTACCTCTCAAACCACTTCTATGGTCAGGAGGCGAGGAAGGTTTTCATACAACACCCACGGTTCAATATTGAAGTGTTCCTGAAGAGGACGAAGGATGAACGGTCAATCATCCACGGGCACTCGCCTAAAGTTGCAAAGACCTTCAACATCAATGAAGGGTCAATATTCACCTTCCGCTTCAGCATTTTTCCAATGAGATGCATCTGTCTATGTACCGTCTATTATGCTAATTTCGAAAGGTCATGTGAAACTTGGTGCTGGTGCAGTTGTGTAATGGGGTATGTTGGGGATATAACTATTAGGTATGATCCGCCTAGGAGGGGCCGGGTTATACCTACAAGTACTCTTGAAGCCCAAGACCAAGGTTGAAGATGGCGGTTCAGTTAAGGTCCCAAAGCCCAGAGGCAACTTAAGGCCCGTAGAGATAAACCGCCATATGTACATGACTTGTATTGTAAGGCAGGAATAGTTAGAGACCGAGCCGGACACTGTTTATGAGCCGGCCGGGACTCTGTGAGCCGCTGGGCATCAACCTCTGTATATAAAGGGATGACCCGGCAGCAGTTCAGGGCAAGTAAGATCAGATCGAGAGCTAGATCAAACGATTCCGCTCCCTAGTAATCGAGTCATAAGCAATCCCACTCAAAACTGGATCGTAGGCTTTTACCTTCACCATAAGGGGCCGAACCACTATAAACCCCGTGTCCTTTGTCCCGATTAACCCCTTTAAGCTTCCTAGTTGCGATGGCTCCACGACTAAGTCCTTTCACTAGGACATCTGACTTGACAATTCCACTACAGTTGGCGCCCACCGTGGGACCTGCGCACGGTGGATTTGAGTTCTTGAAGGCAGCTTCGAAGGGCTCAAGGGATACACTATGGGCCGGATGACCAAGAGTCATCGCGGCAAGCTCTACATCGATGATGCAGGCTGGGGCCCTGAGGCCGGCTCAATTGAGTACGAGTACCGGGTCCTCTTCGGTGGAATCCACGTCTTCATCGGCAAGATCGGCGAGCCGGGCCCTGAGCCGGACATCTGCACCGACCTTGTCGAGACGGCTCAGCGTGGAAGACCCGCCCGGGCTCTGCGTGCCGTGAAGCGTGCCTTCGTGGGATGCATCCACGGAGGACTCTCTGAAGGATCTGTATCTGGCGGTGAGACGGCCATCTATTCTGATGGTGAGTCATCCACAGGTGAGACGGATTCGTTGTATCAACTGCAAGATGGCGGGCTTGGGGGTTGTTCCAATGGCAACAGTATTCCGGACCTCCTTGAGCCGCCGAGCAGAGTTGGGATCTTCATGGCTGGCACGCAACCCACTCAAAACTCCACAACTGTGGCAGCAATAACCTCCGGGTCAGCGGCAGCCGGGGCAGGAGGTCCTGTGCGCTCGCCGGCTCAGGTGCTGATGGATCTCATGGATAAGATGACCGCTCTATTAGCCGCTACGGTCAACCCGGCGGATCAAGCTCAACATGATGCAGAAGTGGCATAGTTAAAACAAGATATCGTGCAGGCTAAGGAAGACCTGGCAGCAGAAGATGTCAGGATAACCGCAGAGCGGGCGACTCTGGACGCTCAGGCTCATCATATTCAGGCGCAGACTTTCCGGCTCACGATGGATTAGAATGCATCCAATGAGGTCATGAGGAGAAGGTACCAGAAGACTCAATCTCATCTGCCTCCGGTTTATGACCCTCGAAACCTCTTTCATACACCAGGTGCAGGGCCTAGTAACCCGTCGGAGATAGACTGGGTGGTAGCACCCGGGGCCGGAACGCCGGTTCAGCCGCGTATGATGGAGCCTCCCCGGATGAATACTGCTCCACCTCAGTATGTACCAACACCACCAGATCATTACTCTAACCCGTTGGAGAACATGATTGCTACGGCGACACGATTGGCGACTCTCCCGGTGGAGGGCGACTCTGCGACGGCGGTGGAAACTCGAAGGATCAGAGAACTTCTTCAGACGGCTTTGGCACAGCAGGAGGCGTACTCGTATAGCCGAGACAAGATTCATTCGACCTCTCGTCCAAGCCAGAACCCGAGTTATAGCAGGCACACGGACTCAGCGGCCGTTTCAAGCAACGCCCGACGCCGTAACCAGCCAGGCGGGTATGACCCGGCGTGTGATGGAGCTCTTAACTTGGTTGATCAGGACAGAATATGTCAAGAGGCTGAGCGGACGGCTCAGCAGGCGGCTGAGTAGGCGGCTCAGCGAGCGGCTTACCAGCCTTTTCTGGTTTACCCGACGACTTCCATTGAAGCAGGCGTGACTACTAGGACCGAAGGGGTCCCTTGTCTAGTGCCAGCTCTGCATAATGAGCGTTTGCAAAAAAGATTTTAAGGGATCTCGGAAGGTGCCAAATTACACGGCCGACTTATAGCCTGGGGCATGGATTGAAAACTATGAGATGGCTATGGAGTTGCTGGAGGTCAGTGACGCGGCGATGGCCAAGTACTTCACCATGATGTTGGACGGAACGGCCCGTACTTGGTTGAAGGGGCTGCCGCCTAATTCCAGCGGTTCATGGGCAGAGTTAAAAGCCCGGTTTATTCAGAACTTCAAAGATACGTGCAAACAACCTATGTCAATTGTAGATTTGACTAATTGCAAGCAAGAGGAGGGTGAGTCAACAACCCATTGGGTGCGCCGGGTCAAGGCCATAATATATTCGTCTGATAAGATGGATGCCGGCTTTGCAGTCTTGATGTTGGAGAAAAATTGCCGTTTTCAGCCTCTGAAGATGAAGCTAGGGCGGCTCAAGCGCGATTGTAACGACATGGGTCAGCTGATGGCGGCTCTGGTCAAGTACGCCGACTCTGATAGTACCAAGGATCCCGAGTCTGATGATGAAAAGACAAGGAAGGGAAAAAAGAATGGCAATGGCAAGGGCCCTCAGCATAACCCGGCAAATCAAGGAGGTAATAATAAACGTAAGGCTGATGGTAGCTTGGAGTTTGTGGCTAACACCAATGCGCAGGGCAACAATCAACGCCGTAAGGGGAGACCACTGAGGGAGTCCTGGATTAGGGGGTCCTCGGACAGTCGTACTATATACTTTGGCCAGACTGTTGGACTATGAAGATACAAGATTGAAGACTTCGTCCCGTGTCCGGGTGGGACACTCCTTTGCGTGGAAGGCAAGCTTGGCAATCCAGATATGTAGATCTCCTTCTCTGTAACCGACTCTGTGTAACCCTAGCCCCCTCCAGTGTCTATATAAACCGGAGGGTTTAGTATGTAGGACAAGAACAATCATAATCATAGGCTAGCTTCTAGGGTTTAGCCTCTATGATCTCGTGGTAGATCAACTCTTGTAATACTCATATCATCAAGATCAATCAAGCAAGAAGTAGGGTATTACCTCCATCGAGAGGGCCCGAACCTGGGTAAACATTGTGTCCCCCGCCTCCTGTTACCATTAGCCTTAGACGCACAGTTCGGGACCCCCTACACGAGATCCGCTGGTTTTGACACTGACAATGGTGCTTTCATTGAGAGTTCCACTGTGCCATCACGGTAAGGCTTGATGGCTCGCCTTGTTGTCAAAGACAACATCACCTCTGGGGGGAGCCCTGGATGTAGGCCAAACTCTCTGACTAGGCGGCTTCGTCATGACCGCCTGTTCGGCCGCTGCGCCGACGATGACTTCTCAGGTCATCAAAAACAGCCTCCACGTCAACTCTGAATTCACCGAGCAGATGGATCCAATGGAGCTCTCCTCCCTGAACGAGCTCTTGGATCGCATCGCTGCCCTGGGAGTCGCTGCGGACTATGATCGAATCGGGCTTAAACCCGACCAAAGGGAGATTAACTCTCCACCGGTCACCCATCAGATAGCGGTGGTGGAGGAGCAATACAACGATTCTTCCGCTATTTTAAGGACAAATTATGTCTGAATTCCCGATCTCTCCGAGCTGGATACCAGTCTACGGGAGGACATGGCCCAAGCTCCGAACCTACAATCGGACAACGGGCCAGAAAAATTGGGGAACATCCCAGAGCCCGAACTGCCAAGCTCGGAAACTCCTCTGCCCCTGGGTCTCAGATCGGGTCAAGGTTTGGACTTAAATCTACCCACCCAATCAGATACAAGTGATCTTTCCCACATTAGACAAGATCCCCAAGAGACAGTACATCACTTCTGGGCCAGATTCCTCCTTGTAATGAGCAAGGTCAAGGACTATCGCGAGGAAGACGCAATATCATTCTTTTGCAAAAATTGCACGGACAGGGGAATCCTCAACGCCATAAGTCACCGTGACATAGCACACTTCATTGACTTGGCGGCCATAATACAGAAGTACTGTGCGATGGAAAGTGCCTGGAAAACCCAAACAAAATTCTGGGATCCTCCGGCTCTCACTAAACCTCTCGTCCGAACTAAAAGGGTGCACTCTCGCAAGTCACCCGATCCAATTACAAAGAAACCAAAGCCCACTACAAGGCATGGAACTGTATTGGAGGGATGGCTCAATGGGCCATGCAAAATTCACAGCACACCGGATACCATACCAACACATAGCCTTAGAGCATGTTGGATACTCCGGCAGGTGGCCAAGAGCGGCGAGGATCTCCTCATTAACAATACCACAGAGCATCATCCCGCGGAAAATAACAATACAATATTGACATTCTTCGAGACTTTCGCCTCAAATAATAGGCACAAGCGAGCACTCCGCAGCCTCGCAGAAGTCTGCCACGTTGCAGCAATAAATCCATGGAATGACACGGCCATAACCTTCAATGCCAGTGACGAACCTCAATTCCGAACAGTCCGAGCACCAGCCGCTTTGGTCCTTAGTCCAATTGTGGATGGTTTCTGGCTTACTAAAGTGCTCATGGACGGTGGCAGCGGATTAAACCTCATCTACGAGGAAACTCTTAACAAAATGGAAATAGACAAGAGCTGCATTGAGCAAAGCAGCACGACCTTCAGAGGAATCATCCCTAGTCGGGAGGCACGATGTGTGGGAAAAATCACACTAGATGTGGTATTCGGCACGCCGGAGAATTATAGGTCCGAAGAAATCACATTCCAAGTGGCCCCATTCAGTAGTGGATACCATGCTCTTTTAGCGGGATGCATTCACGAGCTTCCAAGCTATACCCCATTATGGGTACATGAAGCTCAAGATGCCCGGGCCCAATGGAATCATCACTCTAGCTAGTGATCCGGACGTAGCACTCCGCGCCGAAAATAAAACCATCGCACTGGCCCTTGAGGCATTATCCGAAGCCCTCGTGGCCGAGGAACTAACTGCGCTGCACTCCATAGTGGACAGGGACGACGTGATACTCGACAAACGACCCAAGTCCACCTCTTTCAAACCATCGGACGAAATAGTCAAATTCCAGGTCCACCCAACGGGCCGTACAAAAACAGCATCCATCGGGACACAACTGAACCCCACAATAGACGCCGCACTGCGAGAGTTCTTGCGTGAGAATTGGGACATCTTCGCTTGGCATCCTTCAAACATGCCAGGTATCCCACGCAGGCTGGCCGAACATAGCCTAAACATACTGAAGGGATACAAGCCGTTCAAGCAGACTCTTTGGCGCTTCTCAGAACCTAAGCAACAAGCCATGGGAGAAGAGCTGCCAAGTTACTCAAGGCCGGATTCATCAGAGAAATAAAACATCTGGACTGGCTAGAAAACCTGGTGATGGTACCAAAGAAGGACAAATCCTGGCGCCTATGTGTCGAATTCAAGGACCTCAATAAGGCTTGCTCCAAGGATCCCTTCCCCCTCCCCCGCATTCATCAAATCATCGACGCTACCGCAGGACACAACTCATTGTGCTTCCTCGATGCATACTTCGGATACCATCAAATCAAGATGGCGGAGTCCGATCAAGCCGCAATGACATTCATCACACCATACGGCCCTTTCTGTTTTAACACCATGCCTTTCGGGCTCAAAAATGTCGGTGCAACCTATCAACACATGATTCAGACATGCTTGGAAAAACAAATCGGCAAAACAGTGGAGGCATACGTAGACGACGTGGCCATCAAAATCATACATGTCGAATCTTTAATAGACGACTTGAGGCTTATGTTGGACAATCTCTGAACATATGACATTAAGCTCAATCCGGAAAAATGCGTTTTCGGCGTGCCTGCCGGAAAGTTGTTGGGCTTCATCGTTTCCAATAGAGGAATTGAAGCAAACCCGGCTAAAATCCGAGATCTGTCATAGTTGGCTACCCCAACAGACCTCAAGCAAATCCAGAAATTAACTGGATGCATGGCTGCCCTTAGCCGCTTTATCTCCCGATTGGGAGAAAAGGCACTACCTCTCTATTGCCTTCTTCGAAGCACGGAACACTTCGAGTGAACAAATGCGGCCACGACCGGACTGGAAGAAATAAAGGCCCTCTTGGCCAGCAATCCAATCCTGGTCGTGCCAAATATTGGCGAACCCATGCTGTTATGTATAGCTGCAACACACCAGGTTGTAAGCGCAGTGCTCGTTGTTGAACGAGAGACAGACGGACATAAGTTCCCGCTTCAAAAGCCGGTATACTACGTATCCACTGTCCTCACTCCATGCAAGTCACTGTACCCACATTATCAAAAGATAGCATACACGGTCTTCATGGCATCCCATAAACTACGACACTACTTTCAAGAGTGTTCAATCACGGTGGCCTCTGAAGTACCACTCAACGATATAATAAATAACCGCGATGCCACGGGCCAGATTGCTAAATGGGCTATCGACCTCCTCCCGTTCGACATAATATACAAACCACGGCGAGCCATTAAGTCGCAAGTACTGGCTAACTTTGTCGCCGAATTGACCGAAGCCGAACTCCCTAAAGAGTACGACGTGTACTCAATTGGATCATGCACTTTGACGGCTCTAAGATGTTGGCTGGTCTGGGGGCAGGCGTTGTCCTGATATCCCCCACCGGAGATACAGTCCAATATGTACTCCAAATATTATACACAGACTCCAACAATGTAGCCGAATATGAGGCTCTGTTGCACGGTCTTCGGATGGCAGTCTCCATGGGCATTCAGCGCCTAGAAGTGTGTGGGGATTCAAACCTCACAATATCTCAAATAAATGGAGACTTTGACGCCAAGGACCCAAAAATGGCGGCTTATCATAATACCGTCCTCAAAATGTCAGCCCGGTTCGAGGGGCTCGAATTCCACCATGTGGTCCAAGAAAACAATCAAGCGGCAGATATCCTAGCCCGCATCGGTGCTAAGCGCGACCCCGTCCCACCTAATATCTTCTTGGAAAGGCTTGTCAAGCCATCCGTGGTGTGGGAAGGGGGGACCGGCAATACCAGTCCGGATCCGAACACAACCCCAGATCCCGAACACTCTGACGTAGTCGGAGACTCCACCACCGAAATAACACCTTCGGCCCACGTGATTATGGCAGTCATCGCCCCGTGGACAGAACCTTTCTTAGCCTACCTAAATAGGCAAGAACTCCCAAAGGACCAAAATGAGGCACGTTGCATTGTGCGGCGCTCTAAACCCTACAAGGTCCACGAGGGAGAGCTTTATAAGAAAAGCGTGACCGGAGTGCTCCAAAGATGCATCTCCAAAGAGGAAGGGCGGTAGCTCTTGGCCGAAATTCCTGCCGGACTCGACGGCCACCACGCCGCAGCTTGGGCCCTTGTAAGCAAGGCCTTCCATACAGGTTTTCTACTGGCCGACAGCCCGAGTAGACGCACAGGACCTCGTACAACATTGCGTCGGTTGCCAGCCTTTTGCAAATCAAAGCCATATGCCACCTACCACTCTCCAAACAATCCCCATAACTTGGACCTTTGCGGTCTGGGGGCTCGATATGGTTGGACCCCTTAAAGGAGGAAGCCATAAGAAAAAAAATACTTGTTGGTCATGGTGGATAAATTCACCAAATGGATAGAAGCCAAACCAGTTAAAACGGCTGAATCCGGACCAGTGATAGACTTCATATCAGGGGTTGTACACCGTTACGGTGTCCCCCACAACATCATCACCGATAACGGCTCCAACCTCACAGCCGACGAGGTGAAAACTTGGTGCGGCAACATGGGCATTAAGCTCGATTACGCCTCCGTCTATCACCCCCAAACAAACGGTCAAGTCGAACGAGCGAACAGTCTTATTATGAGCGGCATCAAACCCAGGCTAGTGCGATCCCTGAAGGAATCAGATATGCACTGGGTCGAGGCGCTTGACTCCGTACTATGGGGGTTGTGGACCACGCCGAATCGCACTATCGGATACACACCATTTTTTATGGTGTACGGTGCAGAGGCGGTATTGCCCCGTGATATCATTCATGACTCACCTCGAGTGTGCATGTACGAAGAGAAAGAAGACGAGCCGGATCGGCGGGACAGTTTAGATGCCCCGGAGGAGGAGCACGACGTCGCGAAGGCCCGTTCCACATTCTATCAGCAACAGGCTCGCAGGTATCAAAGCAGAGAAGTACGGGCCAAAACTTATAACGTTGGCGAACTCGTTCTACGCCTACCGGAGAAGAAAAAGGACAAGCTCAAGCCCAAGTGGGAGGGTCCCTTCATCATTGATAAAGTTCTCACCGAAGGGGCGTACCGTCTGCGTGATGCATCTGATAATCGACTCGAGCCAAACCCATGGAACGCAGCCAGACTCCGAAGATTCTACGCCTAGTGCCGAAATAAGTGTTTGCATCCTTACCTCCGTCTTTCTTTTTCACGTTATATCCTCTTTTTCTTTTTGTTTCTTTTTATGGCCACAAAGGCTTCAAGTGTGTCTTGACTACACGATCTTGACGCGCTATGCGTGCTCATTATACCCGAGGGATTCTTATACAGAAGCTTAATATAATTATCTTCTGGGCTTTATGCCTGCCGCATATGTGTCACTCTTCCATATGTACCTTTTTTCGCCATTATATGCATCGATATGACTTAAGTTTTGGCCAAGCTGGGTTGCCTGGCTCCTGTGTTTATGCCCTACGTTCCCGTTAGTTCGACTAGGGCATAAGGGGAGCACCTTTGTGATTGTTACTGTCAGGTCAGACGGATGTGTACCTCAGACTGGGTGAAGCCGAAAGCTAGCGTTCTTAAGGGAATATTCGGTCGGTGAACAAAAGATGTTTCTTACCCACTTACAATATAAACCCCTAGATGTTTTATATCATGCTTCTCTGTTCATAGCTCGGGCATGCACATTAATGCATGCGTACCCAGGGAAAGGGACCCCTAACGAAACTATTCTCCCTGGAAGATGTTTCTTACTATCCATGTAATATAACATAGCTAGTTGGGTACTTGTCTGTTCAAGCACTTATGACCCCTACACCTGGTTTCCACACGTACCCCGGTTTTACATAACTGAGCGGGTATTCGGATACACTCCGGACTATCGGGTCCGGAGGCTGAAGCGAAAAGGTACACCATGACAAATGATTTACAATCCGGCTAGGGACAAAATATGTCATTTGAAGTACACAATCACTTCGACTGACTAAATTCTTCTTCTATACCATCCAACAAGCTGTCTAGCCTACAATCTTGTTGGGAATACTTTGCGGCTAATCCTACCTGGTCATATACCAGACTAACGGGGATCTCTTTCCCATCTGACCCCACAGGTCTGACCTCGGCCATGTGATTCGGGTCAAGCTTGGTATCGGTGTCAATACCGGCGGATCTTGGGTAGGGGGTCCCGAACTGTGCGTCTAGGCGGATGGTAACAGGAGACAAGGGACACGATGTTTTTATCCAGGTTCGGGCGCTCTCGATGGAGGTAAAACCCTACTCCTGCTTGATTAGTATTGATGATATGGGTAGTACAAGAGTTGATCTACCACGAGATCAAAGAGGCTAAACCCTAGAAGCTAGCCTATGGTATGATTGTTGTTCGTCCTACGGACTAAAACTCTCCGGTTTACATAGACACCGGAGAGGGCTAGGGTTACACAGAGTCGGTTACAATGGGAGGAGATCTTCATATCATATCGCCAAGCTTGCCTTCCACACCAAGGAAAGTCCTATCCGGACACGGGACGAAGTCTTCAATCTTGTATCTTCATAGTCCGGAAGTCCGGCCAAAGGTCATAGTCCGGCCATCCGGACACCCCCTAATCCAGGACTCCCTCAGTAGCCCCCGAACCAGGCTTCAATGACGATAAGTCCGGCACGCAAGTTTGTCTTCGACATTGCAAGGCGGGTTCTTCTCCAAATTCCATGTACCTGTCAGATAGTGTTTGGCTTCTGGTGCGTGTTGCTCTCCTCAGCTTCTGTGCCCCATAATGACCATCTTCCACATGTCAAACAAATGCGAAAAGCCAGGTTTTTTTGATTTATCCCCCTAGTTGCGTAAATGAGCCGCCCATAAAAGAGACGGTGGTTTAGATCCAATTCACACCACCTTCCCTCCGCGAGTATTCATCAGAGTGCTTTCGACAGAGATCCATTCCACCATGACCGGTCGAAGCAGCTCCTCCTCTCGCCTCTCCAGCCCTCGGCCCGGAGATTGGGAGTGGTGTTCCATCCCGCATAGCAAGCTAGTAGTGCTTCAATCCAAGGGGCTCCTCCCCCCAGCATATATGGTCCCAGTTCGAGCCGGGATCGCCACCTATAGCGGCAGAGAGCAGGCGAAGAGCGTCCCCAATCCCTCTCAAGGAGAGCGGGTATGCCTAGTCCCTTATTTAATAAGAGGACTCGGATTTCCATATCATCCGTTTCTCCGAGGGCTACTGGAGTTCTACGGCCTCCAGCTACACAACCTCACGCCTGCCTCCATTCTGCATGTTGCGGGCTTCGTGGCCCTCTGCGAGCTGTTTTTGGGCATCGAGGCCCATTTCGCGCTGTGGAAGAGGTTGTTCTGCCTTGTGCCCCGCTCTCAGGAGGGGTCAATTTTATCAAGTGGCCAGAGCCGAACTATGGCGCATCGCTGGGACCGGATATCTATCCGGTACCCCAAAGAAGGCGTCTGAGGACTGGCCTTCGGAATGGTTTTATATGGATGACGTCCCCTGCCAGACCCTGTACGGATCGGCCTCCCTGAGTTTAGCAACGCTCCGTTGAAGAAACGCCTGAGCTGGCACCCACGAAACCCTCAGAGGGAAACTGATAGGGACGTCCTTTACCTGATGAGCCGGATAAGATTGTTGGCTCATTCCGGACTGAACATGATCGAGGTCATGGCCATATGCATTACGCGGGGGGTGCAGCCGCTTCAGTACAGAGGCCACCCCATGTGGGATTTCAACGGGGAGGACGACGCCACCTGGTGCAGTCGCAAGGGGCCGGATTCGGCCGCCACTCTAACGAAGATCTTATCTGCTTTGTACAAGAGAGAAGAAGAGGAATTCCTCCGTGTCAACCCATGGGGCGGATTCTCTATGTACAGTCCTCCAAGCTGGGTGAGCGAACACTTTCACTTGTCTACCCGCTTTCGAAATTCCCATAATTGAGTACTTAGTCTAGCGATGTTAACGCAGGAGCTGCGCCATACTGTGAAGGAGATAAACAACCCTCCTCTGCAACCCGAGGACCCAGAATGGTCCCTCGATCCGGACTCCCAAGAGGACCCGAACTTATGTGTGGAGTTAATTGATGGGGTGTTTCATCAATTGAGTAAGGACAACACCTTAGTGGCCATTATGGCCGACTATCCCGGACTACTTCCGGCCTCAAAGGTAACCGAGACCGAAGTCCCAGTACTTTCAAGAGGATTCATCCATGTTTTATTTTGATTGCCATAAACCAATAGTGTTTCGCTTTGCAGGGGAAATCCTGGAGGTGGAGGGCCGAGCCCGCGGTGGGTAGCCAACAAGGGCCATTGAAGCCAGGCGGGCTAAAAAGAAGTGCAGAACGGATCAAGATTCCGACGCAACGGTGCGGCGTGCAATTTTAACGCCTAGGGTTTATGCCCTCAAGCCACACTAACACCCATGCTCTCCTTAGGAGGAAGAGCGCCCGCCGGACTATATCCACCGGCCAGGCTTCAAGGCCGGGTCCGGAAGCGGAGGCGAACACGGGGGGCGCACCGGACGCTCCTCCGACAGAGGACGCAGACGGGCTATCTGCCACCAATTCAGAGGTGGAGAGTGCCATGAACCACAGGCGTCGCCGGGCTGTTCTTCGTGATGCATGTTTTTCCCAAGAGGCGTTGGACGCCTTTAATACGGGAGATGCGTATCTCCGTGCCGCTCAAAATGGTCTAGCCAGAGCCACAGAGCAGT
This sequence comes from Triticum dicoccoides, assembly GCF_002162155.2. Classification (NCBI taxonomy): domain Eukaryota; kingdom Viridiplantae; phylum Streptophyta; class Magnoliopsida; order Poales; family Poaceae; genus Triticum; species Triticum dicoccoides. The sequence goes on from NC_041383.1 coordinate 607,391,076, forward strand.
ATGTGAAAGACATATGGGTGAGTAAATCTGATGGTTATATATGTCAGTAGCCCCCGAGACTTGAAACAGTTAAGATAACTGATTTAAGGATCATATGTTATGCAGGATCTTACAAAGAAGAACACGCAACTGTCCCAGGAGCTGGAAGAGTGCAAGGCCCAACTCGAGGCCGCACTAGCCGCTTCAGAGAATGCCAAGGGGACCCCCTCAGGTAATATATGCTTCGAAAGATAATTCTGCTATGAAGTGCGGCATATGTGCAATTCTGACAATAACAATGCAGATGGGGCCAGAGTGAATCCGGACAAGGAGCAACTCCTGCGCCAGTTAAAGGCCGGCGAGAGTGTGCTGACGAGGGTGAGGCAAGAGAAGAACAAGCTTCAAGACGCCAATACCTAGCTGGGCGAGGAACTAAAGGATGTTTGTGCTCAGCTGTCTGATTCCGTAAAGGAGAATCGGCGACTTCGACGCGACATTTTTAGTAAGTGCTTAAGCGAATCTTCCAAAAAAGAGTTCGGCGAGGAAGTCGATTGACAAAGCTATGTCTGCAGATGTGCTGACAGGTCGTCCTGCGGAGGAGATGCCTGGTTCCGCGGGGGACCTTCTTCCCGAGCTGTTGCAACTTCACGAACGAGTTCGACAGGCGATACAAGGCGTCGTCCAGGTTATGTGGCCATCCCTCTCCATGCCCGAAGGCCTTGGAGAGCTTGCAGAGAAGCTGGAGGGAGTGCGGCAGCGCTTCCGGTTGTGGAAGATATCGGCCTACCGTCAAGGTGCCAGGGAGGCCTGGGCCATGGTGAAGACTCGGTACACAAAGGCTGACCCGAACCACATGGCCGAGGTCGGCCCTGTGGGGCCTGCCGGAAAGGAGATCCCTGTCAGTTTAGTGTATGGCCAGGTAGAGCTGGCTGCCAAGTATTCTCAACAGGACTATAAATTAGACAGCCTGTTGGATGGTATTGAAGAAGAATATACCAAGTCGAATTGACTATGTAATTTAAAATGACATGTAAAATGCCTTCTAGCCGGATTGTAGATCGTTTGTCATTGCGGACCTTTTCGCTTCAACCTCTGGACCTGATAGTCCGGAGTGTGTCCGAATACCCTCTCGGTTATGTAAGAACCGGGGCATGCATGGAGACCAGGCGTAGGGGTCATAAGTGCTTTAGCAGACAAGTGCCCAACTAGTTATGTTATATTACATGGTTAGTAAGAAACATCTTTCAGGGAGAATAGTTCCGTTAGGGGTTCCTTTCCTTGGGAGGCATGCCCTAAAGTGCATGTCCGCACTGCGAGAAAAAAAGCAGAAAAAGCATCTGGGGGCAGATAAATAAACAAGAAAAATCATCTTTTAGTTCACCGACCGGATATTCCCTTAAGAACGCTAGCTTTCGGCTTCACCCAGTCTGAGGTACACATCCGGCTGACCCGGCAGTAACAATCGCAGAGGTGCTCCCTTTACCACCTAGCCGAACAAACGAGAACGTAGGGGTAAGCACAGGAGCCAGGCAACCTAGCTTAGCCAAAACTTAAGTCATATCGATGCATATAATGGTGTATAAAAGGTTCATGCGGAAGTGTCACACATGTTTTGGGCATGAGGCCTGTTTATATAAACTTCTGATAAAGAAGCCCCCAGGTATAATGAGCGCGGGTGGCGCGTCAAGTATGTGCCAACAACGTGCAGGCAAGCCCCTAAGGGCTTGGGAGAAAAAGGTAGGGAGAAGGAGAGAAATACCAGGCAGCTAATTTGAAAATAGTAATAATAATAAAAAAGGGACAGAGGAAGGAGATGAACACGGAGTCCGGCGCTAGGCATAGAATCTTCGTAGGCATGCTGCGTTCCATGGGTTCGGCTCGAGTCGGTTGTCCGATGCGTTTCGTAGACGGTACGCTCCACCAGCCAGGACTTGGTCGATTATGAAGGGACCCTCCCATTTGGGCTTTAGTTTGTCCTTTTTCTTGTCCGGCAGGCGTAGAACTAGTTCGCCAACGTTATAAGTTTTGGCCCGTACTTCTCTGCTTTGATATCTTTGAGCCTGCTGTTGATAGAATGCGGAACGGGCTTTTGCCACGTCGCGCTCCTCCTCCAATGCGTCCAAGCTGTCCTGCCGATCAAGCTCGGCTTCTCTTTCTTCGTACATGCGCACGCGAGGTGAGTCATGAATTATGTCGCAGGGCAGGACTGCCTCTGCGCCGTATACCATAAAAAATGGTGTGAATCCGGTAGTCTGATTCGGCGTGGTCCGCAGCCCCCAGAGTACGGAGTCAAGATCCTCTATCCAGTGCGTGTTAGATTCCTTGAGGGATCTCACTAGTCTGGGTTTGATGCCGCTCATGATGAGACCGTTGGCTCGCTCGACTTGACCGTTGGTTTGTGGGTGATAGACTGAAGCGTAGTCGAGCTTAATGCCCATGTTTTTGCACCAGAGTTTAACTTCGTCGGCCGTAAAGTTTGTGCCATTGTCAGTGATGATGCTGTGGGGGACGCCATAACGGTGTACAACCCCGGATATGAAGTCTATCACCGGTCCAGATTCTGCCATCTTTACAAGCTTGGCCTCTATCCATTTGGTGAATTTATCCACCATGAACAGTAGGTATTTTTGCTTGTGGGTTCCTCCTTTAAGGGGTCCGACCATGCAAGCCCCCAGGCCGCAAAAGGCCAGGTTATGGGTATGGTTTGTAGGGCGGTAGGCGGCATGTGGCTTTGATTAGCAAATAATTGGCAACCGACGCATCGCTGGACTAAGTCCTGAGCGTCTGCCCAGGCCGTCGGCTAATAAAATCCGGTACGGAAGGCCTTGCTTACAAGGGCTCGGGCTGCGGCATGGTGCCCGCCGAGTCCGGCGTGAATTTCCACCAGAAGGTTCCGCCCTTCCTCTTCGGAGATACACCTTTGAAGGACTCCGGTGGTGCTTTTCTTATAAAGCTCTCCTTCGTGGACTTTATAGGCTTTAGATCGTCGCACTATGCAGCGTGCCTCATTTTGGTCCTCGGGGAGTTCCTGCCTAGTTAAGTAGGCTAAGAATGGTTCTATCCACGGGGCAATTACTGCCATTATTACGTGGGCTGGGGGTGTGACTTCATTGACGGAGTCTTCTGTTGTGTCATGGTGTTCGGGGTCAGGTAATGCGGCCTGGTCCGGTTTGTTAATTCTGGATTCCCCTTCCCACTGTACGGATGGCTTGAATAACCTTTCCAGGAAAA
>NC_041383.1:607394730-607494774 GCF_002162155.2 Triticum dicoccoides
GGGGGGGGACTGCATCGCGCTTTGCGCCGATGCGTGCCAGGACATCTGCTGCCTGATTATTTTCCCGGGCTATATGGTGGAATTCCAGCCCTTTGAACCGAGCTGACATATTCAGGACGGCGTTGCGGTAAGCTGCCATTTTCGGATATTTGGCGTCAAAGTCTCCGTTTATTTGGGATATCGTGAGGTTCGAATCCCCATGCACCTCTAGGCGTTGAATACCCATGGAGACTGCCATCCGGAGGCCATGTAGAAGGGCCTCGTATTCGGCTGCATTGTTGGAGTCCGTATACATTATCTGGAGTACATATTGGACTGTATCTCCTATTGGGGACGTCAGGACGACGCCAGCCCCCAGACCTGCCAGCATTTTGGAGCCGTCAAAGTGCATGGTCCAGTTGGAATATGTGTCGTACTCTTTAGGGAGTTCGACTTCAGTCCATTCCGCGACGTAGTCGACCAAGGCTTGCGATTTGATGGCTCGGCGTGGCTTATATGTTATGTCGAACGGGAGGAGCTCAATGGCCCATTTGGCAATCCGGCTTGTTGCATCGCGGTTGTTTATGATATCGTTAAGAGGTACTTCGGAGGCTACTATTATCGAACACTCTTGAAAGTAGTGTCGTAGCTTCCGGGATGCCATGAACACTGCGTATGCTATTTTTTGGTAATGCGGGTACCGGGACTTGCATGGAGTGAGGACAGTGGACACGTAGTACACTGGTTTCTGGACAGGGAGTTTGTGTCCGTCCGTTTCTCGTTCGACGACGAGGACTGCGCTTACAACTTGGTGAGTTGCCGCGATGTATAACAACATTGGTTCGCTGATGTTTGGCGCGGCCAGGACAGGGTTTGTTGCCAGTATGGCTTTTATTTCTTCGAGTCCGGCCGCGGCATCCGTCCACTCGAAGTGTTCAGTACGCCGGAGGAGGCGGTAAAGGGGTAATGCCTTTTCCCCCAAGCGGGAGATGAAGCGGCTTAGAGCCGCCATGCATCCAGTCAATTTTTGTATTTGCTTGAGATCTTTTGGGATATCCAATTGTGACAGAGCTCGGATATTGGCTGGGTTTGCTTCAATTTCCCTACTAGATACAATGAATCCCAATAGCTTTCCGGCTGGTACGCCGAAAACGCATTTTTCCGGGTTAAGCCTAATGTCATATGTTCGGAGGTTATCGAACGTGAGCTTCCAGTCGTCCATTAGAGTTTCGACGTGTTTGGTTTTGACGACCACGTCATCCACGTATGCTTCAACCGTTTTGCCGATCTGGTTGGCCAGACATGTCTGAATCATGCGCTGATATGTTGCGCCGGCGTTTTTGAGCCTGAAGGGCATTGTGTTGAAGCAGAATGGGCCGTATGGGGTGATGAATGCCGTTGCGGCTTGGTCTGACTCTGCCATCTTGATTTGGTAGTAGCCAGAGTATGCGCGAGGAAACACAATGAATCATGTCCTGCAGTGGCATCAATGATTTGATCAATGCGGGGAAGGGGGGAGGGATCCTTTAGGCAGGCCTTATTTAGGTCTTTAAAATCGACGCATAGGCGCCAGGATTTGTCCTTCTTTGGTACCATCACCAGGTTTGCTAGCCAGTCCGGATGTTTTATATCTCTGATGAAACCGGCTTCCAGTAGTTTGGCTAGCTCCTCTCCCATGGCTTGTCTCTTGGGTTCGGAGAAACGCCGAAGAGTCTGCTTAACGGGCTTGAATCCTTTTAGGATGTTCAGGTTGTGCTCGGCCAGCCTGCGTGGGATTCCTGGCATGTCTGAATGGTGCCAGGCAAAAATGTCCCAATTTTCTCATAGGAATTCTCTGAGTGCGGCGTCTACATCTGGGTTTAGTTGTGCCCCGATGGAGGCCGTTTTTGTAGTGTCCGTTGGATGCACTTGGAACTTGACTATTTCGTCTGCCGGCTTGAAGGAGGTGGACTTGGATCTTTTGTCGAGTATCACGTCATCCCTGTCCACCATGGAGCGCAACACAGTTAGTTCCTCGACCGCTAGGGCTTCGGATAATGCCTCGAGGGCCAATGCGGCCGTCTTGTTTTCGGCGCGAAGCGCTGTGTCCGAATCACTAGCAAGAGTGATGATTCCGTTGGGTCCGGGCATTTTGAGCTTCATGTACCAGTAATGGGGTATAGCTTGAAAAATTGTGAATGCTTCTCGCCCTAACAGAGCGTGGTATCCGCTACTGAACGGGGCCACTTGAAATGTGACCTCCTCGAATCTGTATTTATCCGGCGTGCCGAACACCACATCTAGTGTGATTTTCCCTGAACAACACGCTTCCCGGCTGGGGATTATTCCTCTAAAGGTTGTGTTGCTTTGCTCAATGTGGCTCCAGTCTATTTCCATTTTTCGCAGGGTTTCCTCATAGATGAGGTTCAGTCCGCTGCCACCGTCCATGAGTACCTTTGTAAGCCGGAAGCCGTCCACTATCGGACTGAGGACCAGCGCGGCTGGTGCTCGGGCTGTCCGGAATTTAGGTTCATCACTGGCATTAAAGGTAATAGCCATGTCACTCCATGGGTTTATTGTTGCTACTTGGTAGACTTCGGTAAGGCTACGGAGCATTCGTTTCCTTGCATTGTTTGATGAGAAAGTCTCGAAGACTGTTGACACCGTACTGGCGTTTTTGGGGTGGTGCTCTGCGGATTCTGGAGTTAAAAGCTCCTCGCCACTTCTGGCCACCTGCCGGAGTATCCAACATGCTCTAAGGCTATGAGTTGGTGTGACTTCCCCTGAACTATGAATTTTATAGGGTCCATTGAGCCATCCCTCCAGTACGGTTCCATACCCTATAGAGGGTTTTTATTTTTTGCTGTTTGGCCCAGGTGCCTGGCGATAATGCGCCCTTTTGTTTCGGACTGGGATTGTATTCAGGGTCGGATTGTCCCAGAATTTTGTTTCGGTTTTTCGAACGCTTTCTGTTGCACAGTACTTTCGTACTATGGATGTCAACTCGGCGAAGCGTGTAATTTCGCGGCGACTTATAGCGTTGAGGATTCTGATGTCCGTGCAGTTGTTACCGAAGAATTAAATTGCATCCCTCTCACGGCAGTCCTTTATCCTGTTCCTAACCAGGAGGAATCTGAGCCAGTAATGGTGTACTGTTTCCCCGGGCTCTTGCCAAATTTGGGATAGATCCCTTGTATTTGGGTGGGCGGGGGGATTTAAATCTGGAACCTCGCCCGATCTAAGACTCAGGGGCCAAGAAACTTCCGAATTCGGAATCTTGTTTTCTTGGACGTTATTCAATGAATCAGGCCCGCTGCCTGACTTTAGGTTCAGGGCTTGGGTGATGTCCTCCCCTCCGCGGATGTCCGGCTCGGAGGGATCAGGAATCCGGACACATATGGTCCTTAGGATGGGCGAAGATTCGCCGCATTGTTCTTCCACCACTACAACATGGTGGGTGATCTGGGGAGAGTCAATCTCTCTCTGATCGGGTTTAAGCCCAACCTGGCCGTAATCTATAGCAACTCCCAGGGCGGTGCTGCGATCCAAGAGCTCGTTTAAGGAAGAGAGCTCCATCGGATCTAACTGCTCGGCAAGTTCCGAGCTGATGTGGAGATTGCTTTTGATGGCCTGAGAGGTCATTGTCGGCGTGGCGGCCGAACATGCGGTCATCAAAAAACTGCCCAGCCGGAGAGTTTGGCCGACAGCCAAAGCTCCTTTAGCAACAACGCCGTCTTTAAAGACGGGGTGCGACATCCTTCCTGACGGTGACGACACAGAGGAACTCTCAATGAAAGCACCAATGTCGATGTCAAAACCGGCGGATCTCGGGTAGGGGGTCCCGAACTGTGCGTCTAGGCGGATGGTAACAGGAGACAAGGGACACGATGTTTTTACCCAGGTTCGGGCCCTCTCGATGGAGGTAAAACCCTACTCCTGCTTGATTAGTATTGATGATATGGGTAGTACAAGAGTTGATCTACCATGAGATCAAAGAGGCTAAACCCTAGAAGCTAGCCTATGGTATGATTGTTGTTCGCCCTACGGACTAAAACTCTCCGGTTTATATAGACACCGGAGAGGGCTAGGGTTACACAGAGTCGGTTACAATGGGAGGAGATCTTCATATCATATCGCCAAGCTTGCCTTCCACGCCAAGGAAAGTCCTATATGGACACGGGACGAAGTCTTCAATCTTGTATCTTCATAGTCTGGGAGTCCGGCCAAAGGTCATAGTCCGGCCATCCGGACACCCCCTAATCCAGGACTCCCTCACTTGGTGTACCACGTCTTCACCATAGCCCAGGCTTCCCTTGCACCTTGTCGGCAGGCTGATATCTTCCATAATCGGAAGCGCCGCCGCGCTCCCTTGAGCATTTGTACAAGCTCCCTCATGCCTCCGGGTAGGGAGGCGGAGGGCCACAAGGCCTGGGCAATACCCTGCATCACCTGCCGAACTTGCTCGGGCAGTTGCGAGAACTCTTGCAGTAGATCGCGTGCAGATCCGGGCATCTCCTCTTCGGGAGACCTGTCAGCATACCTACAGACATAACTCTGTTAATCTGCTTCTTTGCCGAACTGTATGAAGGTTCGTTCAAGCACTTACTAAAAATGCCGCGTTGAAGCCTCTTATTCTCCTTCACAAAGTCTGCAAGCTGGGCCCGAACATCTCCCAGTTCAATGCCCAGCCGGGTATGGGCATCTTGGAGATCATTTTTCTCTCGAATAGCCCGTGTAAGCACACGCTCACCAGCCTCTAGCTGTCGTTTAGCATATTGCTCATCCCCTGATACGATCTCCGGATTACCTCCGGGATTGTCTGTAGAATCTATTGTTAGATTTGCATGCACACCGAATAGCATAAAGGGATACTTAAATAAAAGTTTTTCAATGAAATACCTCAGTAAAGCTGCTTACACATTGAGCATCAAGATCTATAGAGATAGATCAAGACGCTTGATAAGATTTTCAACGAGTACATACCTTGAAAAGATTTTAAAGTAGTTCAAAATGGAACAGTCAAAGAAAGAGTTCTTGCCTGTGTTTCAAAGGTATGAAATTGAGTAAGACTCAAATCCCGACCACGGTAGAAAATAGAAAGAGAATGAAAGTCATTCCCTATGCATCAGTCATAGGTTCTATAAAAGTATGCCATGCTATGGAACAAACCTATTGTATACTCTACCCTGGTTTGGCAAGGGAGTATAATAGTGATCTAGGAGTAGATCACTGGACATTGGTCAAAATTATCCTTAGTGGAATAAGGATATGTTTCTCGATTATGGAGGTGACAAAAGGTTCGTCATAAAGGGTTACGCCGATACAAGTTTTGGCACTGATCCAGATGACTCTAAGTCTTAATCTGGATACATATTGAAAGTGGGAGCAATTAGCTAGAGTAGCTCCATGCAGAGCATTATAGACATAGAATATTTGCAAAATACATACGGCTCTGAATGTGACAGACCCGTTGACTAAACTTCTCTCACAAGCAAAACATGATCATACCTTAGTACTCTTTGGGTGTTAATCACATAGCGATGTGAACTAGATTATTGACACTAGTAAACCCTTTGGGTGTTGATCACATGACGATGTGAGCTATTGGGTATTAATCACATACATATGTGAATATTGGTGTTAAATCACATGGCGATGTGAACTAGATTATTGACTCTAGTGCAAGTGGGAGACTGAAGGAAATATGCCCTAGAGGCAATAATAAAGTTATTATTTATTTCCTTATATCATGATGAATGTTTATTATTCATGCTAGAATTGTATTAACTGGAAACAGAATACATGTGTGAATACATGGACAAACAGATTGTCACTAGTATGCCTCTACTTGACTAGCTCGTTGATCAAAGATGGTTATGTTTCCTAGCCATAGACATGAGTTGTCATTTGATTAACGGGATCACATCATTAGGAGAATGATGTGATTGACATGACCCATTCCATTAGCTTAGCACACGATTGTTTAGTATGTTGTTATTGCTTTCTTCATGACTTATACATGTTCCTATGACTATGAGATTATGCAACTCCCGTTTACTGGAGGAACACTTTGTGTGCTACCAAATGTCACAACGTAACTGGGTGATTATAAAGGTGCTCTACAGGTATCTCCGAAGGTACTTGTTGGGTTGGCGTATTTCGAGATTAGGATTTGTCACTCCGATTGTCGGAGAGGTATCTCTGGGCCCTCTCGGTAATGCACATCACTATAAGCCTTGCAAGCAATGTGACTAGTGAGTTAGTTACGAGATGATGCATTACGGAACGAGTAAAGAGACTTGCTGGTAACGAGATTGAACTAGGTATTGAGATACCGACGATTGAATCTCGGGCAAGTAACATAGCGATGATAAAGGGAACAACGTATGTTGTTATGCGGTTTGACCGATAAAGATCTTCGTAGAATATGTAGGAGCCAATATGAGCATCCAGGTTCCGCTATTGGTTATTGACCGGAAACTGTTCTAGGTCATTTCTACATAGTTCTCGAACCCGTAGGGTCTGCACGCTTAACGTTACGATGACAATTGTATTATGAGTTTATAGTTTTTGATGTACCGAAGGTTGTTCAGAGTCCCGGATGTGATCACGGACATGACGAGGAGTCTTGAAATGGTCGAGACATAAAGATCGATATATTGTAAGCCTATATTTGGATAATGGAATCGTGTCGGGTGAACTCGGGATTTTACCGGAGTACCGAGGGGTTACCAGAACCCCCCCGGGGGTTAATGGGCCTACATGGGCCCTAAGGGAGAAGAGGAGGGCCGGCCAGGGCAGGCCGCGCACCCCCTCCCCCTAGTCCGAATAGGACAAGGAAGGGGGGGGGGGCGGTGCCCCCCTTTCCTCTTTCCCCCTTCCCCCTTCCTTCTCCAACAAGGCAAGAGGGGGGAGTCCTACTCCCGGTGGGAGTAGGACTCCTCCAGGCGCACTCCTAAGGGCCGGCCGCACCTCCCCCCTCCCTTATTTATATACGGGGGCAGGGGGGCACCTCAGAACACACAAGTTGATCTTCGTGATCGTTCCTTAGCCGTGTGTGGTGCCCCCTCCACCATATTCCACCTCGGTCATATTGTAGCGATGCTTAGGCGAAGCCCTGCGTCGGTAGAACATCGTCACCGTCACCACGCCGTCGTGCTGACGGAACTCTTCCCCTACATCCTGCTAGATCAGAGTCCGGGGATCGTCATCGAGCTGAACGTGTGCTGAACTCGGAGGTGCCGTACGTTTCGTACTTGGATCGGTCGGATTGTGAAGACGTACGACTACATCAACCGCGTTGTTATGACGCTTCCGCTTTCGGTCTACGAGGGTACGTGGACTACACTCTCCCTTCTCGTTGCTATGCATCACCATGATCTTGCGTGTGCGTAGGAATTTTTTTGAAATTACTATGTTCCCCAACAGCAACTCCACCAATCGACCGTGGGGGACAGAACACTTCTCCCAGCCACCTGGCTTAGCGCTGTGGGAGCGAGAGGAGGAGCTGCGGCGGCCGGTGCTACGTCTTGAGCTTGCGTTTGTTTTCCTTGAAGAGGAAAGGGTGATGCAGCAATAGTAGCGTAAGTATTTCCCTCAGTTTTTGAGAACCAAGGTATCAATCCAGTAGGAGGCTCCTCAAAAGTCCCACGCACCTACACAAACAAACCAAGAACTCGCAACCAACGCGATAAAGGTGTTGTCAATCCCTTCACGGCCACTTGCGAAAGTGAGATCTAATAGAGATAGTATGATCAGATAAATATATTTTTGGTATTTTATAATATAGATGCAAAAAGTAAAGATGCAAATAAAAGTAGATTGGAAGCAAATATGATAAGAGATAGACCCGGGGGCCATAGGTTTCACTAGAGGCTTTTCTCAAGATAGCATAAGTATTACGATGGGTGAACAAATTACTGTCGAGAAATTGATAGAAAAGCGAATAGTTATGAGATTATCTAGGCATGATCATGTATATAGGCATCACGTCCGCAACAAGTAGACCGACTCCTGCCTGCATCTACTACTATTACTCCACACATCGACCGACTCCTGCCTGCATCTAGAGTATTAAGTTCACAAAGAACAGAGTAACGCATTAAGCAAGATGACATGATGTAGATGGATAAACTCATGCAATATGATATAAACCCCATCTTTTTATCCTCGATGGCAACAATACAATACGTGCCTTGCAACCCTTTCTGTCACTGGGTAAGGACACCGCAAGATTGAACCCGAAGCTAAGCACTTCTCCCATGGTAAGAAAGATCAATCTAGTAGGCCAAACCAAACTGATAATTCAAAGAGACTTTCAAAGATAACTCAATCATACATAAAAGAATTCAGAGAAGATCCAAATATTTCTCATAGATAAACTTGATCATAAACCCACAATTCATCGGATCTCGACAAGCACACCACAAAAAGGGATTACATCGAATAGATCTCCACAAGAGAGGGGGAGACCATTGTATTGAGATCCAAAAAGAGAGAAGAAGCCATCTAGCTACTAACTATGGACCCGAAGGTCTGTGGTAAACTACTCACAACTCATCGGAAGGGCTATGGTGTTGATGTAGAAGCCCTCCATGGTCGATTCCCCCTCCGACAGAGCACCGGCGAAGGCTCCAAGATGGGATCTCGCGGATACAGAAGGTTACAGTGGTGGAAATTGTGTTTGGGGTTCTCCCCGGATGTTTTCGGGGTATGTAGGCTTATATAGGAGGAAGAAGTACATCGGTGGCCGCCCGAGGGGCCCACAAGACAGGGGGCGCGCCCTATAGGGGGGCCCTACCCTCTCGTGGCCGCCTCGGCTGCTTCTTGACTTGCACTCCAAGTCCCCTGGATCACGTTCGTTCCAAAAATCATGCTTCCAAAGGTTTCATTCCGTTTGGACTACGTTTGATATTCCTTTTCTTCAAAATACTGAAATAGGCAAAAAAACAGCAATACGGGCTGGGCCTCCGGTTAGTAGGTTAGTCCCAAAAATGATAATAATGTGTAAAATAAAGCCCATAAACATCCAAAAGGGGTAATATAATAGCATGGAACAATAAAAAATTATAGATACGTTGGAGACGTATCAGCCGGCCATGATGGAATGGCTTTTTCCAGGCGCGCTCTGATGGATATTCGCTGGTGGAAGATGTTGTGATTTGGATCTGAGGATCCCCGTCTCTTTAACAGACGATTTACTAACATGGTCAGGGGGCAAATGTAAAAATGCCCCGACTTCTCGCATTCGCTCGACACGTGGAGACTGCCATTATTAGGGTACAGAAGCTGAGGGGTGCAACATTAGTGGGAGGCTGGACACTGCTCGTTACAATAGGTACTCAGGGATTTTGGAGAAGAAGCCGCCTTGCAATGCCGAAGACAATCTGCGCGTCGGACTCATCGTCATTGAAGCCTGGTTCAGGGTCTACTGAGGGACTCCTGGATTAGGGGGTCCTCAGATAGCTGGACTATATACTTTGGCCAGACTGTTGGACTATGAATATACAAGATTGAAGACTTCGTCCCGTGTTCGGGTGGGACTCTCCTTTGCGTGGAAGGCAAGCTTGGCAATCTGGATATGTAGATCTCCTTCTCTATAACCGACTCTGTGTAACCCTAGCCCCCCTCCGGTGTCTATATAAACTGGAGGGTTTAGTCTGTAGGACAAGAATAATCATAATCATAGGCTAGCTTCTAGGGTTTAGCCTCTACGATCTCGTGGTAGATCAACTCTTGTAATACTCATATCATCAAGATCAATCAAGCAGGAAGTAGGGTATTACCTCCATCGAGAGGGCCCGAACCTGGGTAAACATTGTGTCCCCCGCCTCCTGTTACCGTTAGCCTTAGACACACAGTTCGGGACCCCCTACCCGAGATCCGCTAGTTTTGACACTGACAACCACCTCCTCGGTCCAGCGGGTCAAGCCCCACGCTTGAGCAGTTATCGCATGAGCCCTGTCCAAGGCATGGCACTCAGCAGAAGCCGTCCACTCACCTATGGAAGGACTGTACGATCATGAAGGCTTTCAAGCATTCCAACATGTTCGATGGTAATCATGGGCAGGGCGGCGGCTCAGGTGGCGGCGGCTTTCATGGCCCGGGCGACGGTTCAAATTCCAATTTTCAAAACTCTCAGGGTAATCAAGGTGGTTATAACCAGCAATCTGGACAGGGAGGTTAGCAGCAGCAGCAGGGTGGATACCGGAGTCATCCAAAGCAGCTGAATAGTGGACAATATCATGTGTTTACCACCAGTTTGTGCAAGCGAGACCAAAAAATTTATAAGAGGGCTGCGAACGCTATTGAGCCAGCAGTTCCTCGTTATTAAAGATTGTCTGAGCAACCTATTCTGTGGAGTAGGGAAGATCACCCTCCCCGGGTTGACAATCCGGGTCACTTGGCCTTGGTGGTAGCACCTCAGGTTGGTGGATACAAGTTCACTAAGGTGCTCATGGATGGAGGCAACAACATTAATATCCTCTATTATGAGACCTTTCGCCGCATGGGTTTGACTGACAAAAATCTCAAGACTTCCAACACTATTTTTCATGGAGTGGTTCCTGGTAAGTCGGCATACCTGGTGGGCAAGATTGAGCTGGAAGTAGCCTTTGGAGATGAACATGATTCCAGGGCTGAGAATTCAACTTTTGAGGTGGTCAAAATCAAGAGCCCATACCACACCCTCTTTGGGCGGCCGGCTTATGCCAAGTTCATGGCGCGACCGTGTTATGCTTATTTGCAGCTCAAGATGCCAGGTCATAAAGGCACCATCACAGTGCATGGGAGTAGGAAGATAGCCTTGGAATGTGAAGAAGGTGATGCCGCTTATGCTGAATCTGTTTGTGCGACAAAAGAGTTGAAATTCTACAAGGACAATGTTGACCCGACAGATATGACATCTTTGAAAAAGCCAACCACAAAGCATGAGCCGGTAATGAAGTTTAAGTCGGCTGATGATACTAAGCTTGTTGACTTTGTTCCAGGTGACTCATCTAAGCAGTTCAGTATCAGTTTTGGATCCCAAATAGGAAAGCGCGCTCATCGAGTTCATCCATGAGAACCGGGACATCTTTGCATGGAAACCTTCTGACATGCCGGGTGTACCAAGAGAAGTCAGTGAGCACACTCTTAATATTGATCCAAAATTTAAGCTGGTCGAGCAGTTTCTTCGGCGGTTCAATGAGGAGAGGCGTAAGGCCATTGGTGAGGAAGTAGCCCGGCTCTTGGCAGGCGGGTTCATTGTTGAAGTTTTTCATCCGGAGTGGTTGGCTAACCCTGTGCTGGTGCTTAAGAAGAATGACACTTGGCGTATGTGTGTGGATTACACAGATTTAAACAAGGCTTTTCCGTCTGATCCCTTTGCTCTCCCTCGTATTGATCAAATCATTGATGCTACGGTGGGTTGTGAGCATTTGAGTTTTTTGGATGCTTATTCTGGTTATCATCAGATCAAGATGGCAGTTAAGGACCAAGAGAAAACGGCTTTCATTACTCTGTTTGGAGCCTTCTGTTATGTGTCTATGTCTTTTGGGCTTAAGAGTGCCCAAGCGACTTATCAATGGTGTGTACAAAATTGTCTTCACAACCATATTGGACGTAATGTTCATGCTTATGTGGATGACATTGTGGTGAAGTCCAGAGAGAAGGAGACCTTGATAGATGATCTGAAGGAGACCTTGATAGATGATCTAAAGGAGACCTTGATAGATGATCTGAAGAAGACCTTTGATAATCTCCGGGTCTACAAGATAATGCTTAACCCGGCCAAGTGTGTTTTTGGTGTGCCTGCAGGCAAGCTTTTGGGTTTTCTGGTTTCCAACAGGGGCATTGAAGCTAACCCGGAGAAGATCAAGGCAATCACATCTATGTCTAAGCCGGCGTGCATCAATGATGTTCAACGTTTGGCCAGTCGCATTGCTGCTCTAAGCCGGTTCATAAGCCGGTTAGGTGAGAAAGATATACCACTGTATCAAATGATGAAGAAGACAAATAACTTCATCTGGAGTGATGCCGCTAACGCTGCCTTTCAAGATTTGAAGAGACAGCTAGCTAAGCCGCCAGTTCTTGCTGCTCCCATTGATAAGGAGCCATTATTATTATATGTGGCTGCTAACTGATATGTCTCCAATGTATCTATAATTTTTGATTGTTCCATGATATTATATTACCCGTTTTGGATGTTTATGGGCTTTACTCTACACTTTATATCATTTTTGGGACTAACCTACTAACCGTAGGCCCAACCCGAATTGTTGTTTTTTTGCCTATTTCAGTGTTTCGAAGGAAAGGAATATCAAACAGAATCCAAACGGAATGAAACCTTCGGGAGTGATCTTTTTGGAACAAACGCAATCCAGGGGACTTGGAGTTGACATCAAGCAACAAACGAGGCGGCCATGAGGGTGCCCGGCGCGCCCCCTGGGGTGGGCGCGCCCACCCCCCTTGTGGGCCCCTCGATCTTCCACCGACCTACTTCTTCCTCCTATATATATATCCACATACCCCGAAAACATCCAGGAGCACCACGAAAAACTGTTTCCACCGTCGCAACTTTCTGTATTGATACGTCCATTTTGCATCATGCTTTTATATCAATATTTGTTGCTTTATGGGCTGTTATTACACATTATATCTCAATACTTATGGCTATTCTCTCTTATCTTACAAGGTTTACCATGAAGAGGGGGAATGCCGGCAACTGGAATTCTGGCTGGAAAGGAGCAAACATTGGGAAACCTATTCTGCACTGCTCCAAAAGTTTTGAAACTCCAGGAAACATATTTTTGGATTTATTAAGAATTATTGAGCGAAAGAAAATACATCAGGGGGCCCACACCCTGGCCAGGAGGGTGGGGGGTGCGCCCCCTCCTACCGGGCGCGCCCCCTGTCTCCTGGGCCCCCTGGTGGCCCCCCGATGTCCATCTTCTACTATATGAGGGCTTTTACCCTGGAAAAATCATGGGCAAGCTTACGGGACGAAACTCCGCCGCCACGAGGTGGAACCTTGGCGGAATCAATCTAGGGCTCTGGCAGAGCTGTTCTGCCGGGGACACTTCCCTCTGGGAGGGGGAAATCATCACCAACGTCATCACCAATGATCCTCTCATCGGGAGGGGGTCAATCTCCATCAACATCTTCACCAACACCATCTCCTCTCAAAACCCTAGTTCATCTCTTGTATCCAATCTTGTATCAAAACCACAAATTGGTACATGTGGGTTGCTAGTAGTGTTGATTACTCCTTGTAGTTGATGCTAATTGGTTTACTTGGTGGAAGATCATATGTTCAGATCCTTTATGCATATTATTACCCCTCTGATTATGAACATGAATATGCCTTGTGAGTAGTTACGTTTGTTCTTGAGGACATGGGTGAAGTCTTGCTATTAGTAGTCATGTGAATTTGGTATTCGTTCGATATTTTGATGAGATGTATGTTGTATTTTCCTCTAGTGGTGTTATGTGAACATCGACTACATGACACTTCACCATTATTTGGGCCTAGAGGAAGGCATAGGGAAGTAATAAGTAGATGATGGGTTGCTAGAGTGACAGAAGCTTAAACCCTAGTTTATGTGTTGCTTCGTTAGGGGCTGATTTGGATCCATATGTTTAATGTTGTGGATAGGTTTACCTTAATACTTCTTTTGTAGTTGCAGATGCTTGCAATAGGGGTTAATCATAAGTGGGATGCTTGTCCAAGTAATGGCAGTACCCAAGCACCGGTCCACCCACATATCAAATTATCAAAGTACCGAACGCGAATCATATGAGCGTGATGAAAACTAGCTTCACGATAATTCCCATGTGTCCTCGGGAGCTCCTTTCTCATTATTAGAAATTGTCCAGGCTTATCCTTTGCTACATAAAGGATTGGGCCACCTTGCTGCACTTTATTTACTTTGTTTACTTGTTACTCATTACTATTTATCTTATCACAAAACTATCTATCACCTACAATTTCAGTGCTTGCAGAGAAAACCTTACTGAAAACCGCTTATCATTTCCTTATGCTCCTCGTTGGGTTCGACACTCTTGCTTATCGAAAGAACTACGATAGATCCCCTACACTTGTGGATCATCAAGACTCTTTTTTGGCGCCGTTGCCGGGGAGTGTAGCGCTTTTGGTGAGTGGAACTTTGTAAGGAAACATTTATATAGTGTGCTGAAATTTTCTGTTACTTGTCACTATGGAAACTAATCCTTTGAGGGGCTTGTTCGGGGTATCTTCGCCCCGACCAGAAGAGCAAAGAGTTGCTCCTCAACCTACTGAACTTTATGAAAATATTTACTTTGAGATTCCTTCGGGTATGATAGAGAAACTGCTAGCTAATCCATTTACAGGAGATGGAACATTGCATCCCGATTTACACCTTATCTTTGTGGATGAAGTTGGTGGATTATTTAAGCTTGCAGGTATTCCCGATGATGTTGTCAAAAGGAAGGTCTTCCCTTTATCTTTGAAGGGAGATGCATTGACATGGTATAGGCTATATGATGATACGAGATCTTGGAATTATAAAAGATTGAAGTTGGAATTTCACCAGAAGTTCTATCCTATGCATCTTGTTCATCGTGATCGTAATTACATATATGATTTCTGGCCTCGTGAAGGAGAAAGCATCGCTCAAGCTTGGGGGAGGCTTAAGTCAATGTTATACTCATTCCCCAATCATGAGCTCTCTCGGGAAATGATTATTCAAAAAATTTATGCTCGGCTTTCTCTTGTTAATCGCAACCTGCTTGATACTTCCTGTGCTGGTTCTTATATGCTGAAGACTATTGATTTCAAATGGGACTTATTGGAAAGAATTAAATGCAACTCTGAAGATTGGGGTTCCGACGATGGTAAGGAGTCAGGTATGACACCTAAGTTCGATTGTGTTAAATATTTTATGGATACCGATGCTTTTCGTGGATTTAGCGCTAAGTATGGACTTGACTCTGAGATAGTAGCTTCTTTCTGTGAATCTTTTGCTACTCACATTGATCTCCCTAAAGAGAAGTGGTTTAAATATAATCCTCCTGTTGAAGTGAAAGTAGTTGCACCTATTACAATCGAAGAAAAGACTATTACCTATAGTGATCCTATTGTTCCTACTACTTATGTTGAGAAACCGCCATTTCCTGTTAGGATAAAGGATCATGCTAAAACTTCAACTGTTGTTTGTAAGAGTAATACTAGGACTTATACACCTCCTAAGCAAATCAATGTTGAACCTAATATTGCTATGGTTAAAGATCTCTTGGATGATGTTTTAGATGGGCATGTTATTTATTTCCGCGATGAAACTGCTAATATTGCTAGACCAGATACTAAGATACATAGACCTGTCGTAGGCATGCCTGTTATTTCTGTTAAAATAGGAGATCATTTTTATCATGGTTTATGTGATATGGGTGCTAGTGCTAGTGCTATACCTTATGATTTATATAAAGAAATTATGCATGACATTGCACCCGTTGAATTAGAAGACATTGATGTTACTATTAAGCTTGCTAATAGGGATACCATTAAACCTGTTAGGATTGTTAGGGACGTTGAAGTTTTGTGTGGGAAAGTTAAATACCCTTCTGATTTTCTCGTTCTTGCTTCACACAAGATGCCTTCTGTCCAATTATTTTTGGTAGACCCTTCTTGAACACAGCTAGTGCTAAGATTGATTGTGAAAAAGATACTGTCACCATTGGCTTAGATGGTATGTCTCATGAGTTTAATTTTGCTAAGTTTTGTAGACAACCTCGTGATAGAGAATCACCTAGTAATGATGAGATTATTGGTCTTGCTTCCATTGATGTGCCTCCTACTAATCCGTTAGAACAATATTTGCTAGACCATGAAAATGATATGTTTATGGAGGAGAGAAGGGAAATAGATGAAGTGTTCCTTAAACAGGAACCTATGCTGAAACATAATCTTCCCATTGAAATTCTTGGGGATCCCCCTCCACCCATGGGTGATCCCGTGTTTGAACTCAAACCTTACTTGATAATCTTAAGTATGCTTATCTTGATGAAAAGAAAATATATCTTGTTATTATTAGTGCTAACCTTGCAGAACAAGAAGAAGAAAGATTATTGAAAACTCTGAAGAAGCATCGAGCTGCTATTGGATACACTCTGGATGATCTTAAGGGCGTTAGTCCTATGTTATGCCAACACAAAATTAAATTGGAGGACGATGCCAAACCAGTTAGAGATCCTCAACGACGACTAAGTCCCAAGATGAAACAAGTGGTAAGAAAGGAGATACTAAAGCTCCTTGAGGCAGGTATAATTTATCTCGTTGCTGATAGTGAATGGGTAAGTCCTGTCCATTGTGTTCCTAAAAAGGGAGGTATTACTGTCGTTCCTAATGATAAAGATGAATTGATCCCACAAAGAATTATTACAGGTTATAGGATGGTAATTAATTTTCATAAATTAAATAAGGCTACTAAGAAAGATCATTACCCTTTACCTTTTATTGATCAAATGCTAGAAAGACTATCCAAACACACACATTTTTGCTTTCTAGATGGTTATTATGGTTTCTCTCAAATACCTGTGTCAGCGGGGGATCAATCAAAAACTACTTTTACTTGCCCTTTCGGTACTTTTGCTTATAGACGTATGCCTTTTGGTTTATGCAATGCACCTGCTACCTTTCAAAGATGCATGATGGCTATATTCTCTGATTTTTGTGAAAAGATTTGTTAGGTATTCATGGATGACTTCTCCGTTTATGTATCCTCTTTTGATAATTGTTTGAGCAACCTTGATCGAGTTTTGCAGAGATGCGAAGACACTAGTCTCGTTCTGAATTGGGAAAACTGTCACTTTATGGTTAATGAAGGCATTGTCTTGGGGCATAAGATTTATGAGAGAGGTATTGAAGTTGACAATGCCAAAGTTGATGCTATTGAGAAGATGCCATGTCCGAAGGACATAAAATGTATAAGAAGTTTCCTTGGTCATGCCGGTTTTTATAGGAGGTTCATTAAGGACTTTTCGAAGATCTCTAGGCCTCTGACTAATTTGTTGCAAAAAGATATTCCTTTTGTCTTCAATGATGATTGTGTAGAAGCATTTGAAATACTTAAGAAAGCTTTGATCACTGCTCCTGTTGTTCAGCCACCTGATTGGAATTTACCTTTTGAAATTATGTGTGATGCTAGTGATTATGCTGTAGGAGCTGTTCTAGGGCAAAGAGTTGATAAGAAATTGAATGTTATCCAGTATGCTAGTAAAACTCTTGATATTGCCCAAAGAAATTATGCTACTACTGAAAAAGAATTCTTAGCAGTTGTGTTTGCATGTGATAAGTTTAGACCTTACATTGTTGATTCCAAAGTTACTATTCACACCGATCATGCTGCTATTAAATATCTTATGGAAAAGAAAGACGCTAAGCCTAGACTCATTAGATGGGTTCTCCTGCTCCAAGAATTTGATTTGCATATTATTGATAGAAAGGGAGATGAGAACCCCGTTGCAGACAACTTGTCTAGGTTAGAGAATGTTCTTGAAGACCCACTGCCTATTATCATAGCTTTCCTGATGAACAATTAGCGGTCATTAATGCTTCTCGTACTGCTCCTTGGTATGCTGATTATGCTAATTACATTGTTGCTAAATTTATACC
Source organism: Triticum dicoccoides (assembly GCF_002162155.2). Lineage (NCBI taxonomy): Eukaryota > Viridiplantae > Streptophyta > Magnoliopsida > Poales > Poaceae > Triticum > Triticum dicoccoides. Next base: position 607,412,318 of record NC_041383.1, read on the forward strand.
TCCCAGTTTCACATACCAGCAAAAGAAAAAGTTCTTTTATGATTTAAGACATTACTTTTGGGATGACCCACACCTATATAAAGAAGGAGTAGATGGTGTTATTAGACGTTGTGTGCCTGAGCATGATCAGGAACATATCCTATGCAAGTATCACTCTGAATCCTATGGAGGACACCACGCTCGAAATGGAACTGCACACAAGGTACTACAATCTGGTTTTTATTGGCCTACTCTCTTCAAAGATGCTCGTAAGTTTGTCTTATCTTGTGATGAATGTCAAAGAATAGGTAACATTAGTAGACATCAAGAAATGCCTATGAATTATTCTCTTGTTATTGAACCATTTGATGTTTGGGGCTTTGATTATATGGGACCTTTCCCTGCCTCTAATGGTTACACACATATTTTAGTTGTTGTTGATTACGTTACTAAGTGGGTAGAAGCTATTCCAACTAGTAGTGCTGATCATAACACTTCTATTAAAATGCTTAAAGAGGTTATTTTTCCGAGGTTTGGAGTCCCTAGATATCTTATGACTGATGGTGGTTCACATTTTATTCATGGTTCTTTCCGTAAGATGCTTGCTAAGTATGATGTCAATCATAGAATCGCATCTCCTTATCATCCACAGTCTAGCGGTCAAGTAGAGTTGAGCAATAGAGAGCTCAAATTAATTTTGCAAAAGACTGTGAGTAGATCTAGAAAGAATTGGTCCAAAAAACTTGATGATGCATTATGGGCCTATAGAACTACATACAAAAATCCTATGGGTATGTCTCCATATAAGATGGTTTATGGAAAAGCATGTCATTTACCTCTTGAACTTGAACATAAAGCATATTGGGCTATTAAAGAGCTCAACTATGACTTCAAACTTGCCGGTGAGAAGAGGTTGTTTGACATTAGCTCACTGGATGAATGGAGAACCCAGGCCTATGAGAATGCCAAGCTATTCAAAGAAAATGTCAAACGCTGGCATGATAAAAGGATACAAAAGCGTGAGTTTAACGTAGGAGATTATGTGTTATTATTCAACTCTTGTTTAAGATTTTTTGCAGGAAAACTTCTCTCTAAATGGGAAGGTCCCTACGTTATCGAGGAGGTCTATCGTTCTGGTGCCATAAAAATCAACAACTTCAAAGGCACAAGTCCGAGGGTGGTAAACGGTCAAAGAATTAAACATTATATTTCAGGTAATCCTATTAATGTTGAAACTAATATTATTGAAACCAAAACCCTGGAGGAACACAAAAGGGACACTTTCAAGAATGTTTCAGACTCCGAAAAGGAATAGGTATGTGGTACGGTAAGTAAACCGACTCCAAAACAACTCTAATGGCAATTTTATCAGTTTTGGAATATTTAAGAATTTTAGGAAGAAAGAAGTAGTCTGAAAGGGAGACGAGTCCCCCACGAGAGTGGAGGGCGCGCCCCCTTACTGGGCGTGCCCCCCTGTCTCATGGGCACCTCCTGTGCCTCTCGGACTCCGTTTTCTTGCACGTTACATATTTTGGTCGGTAAAAATTCATTATATATACTCCCGAAGATTTTGACCACCGTGTCACGCAAATATCCTCTGTTTTCGTTTCGAGCTGTTTCTGTTTCAGATCTAGATCATCATGGCGTCTCCAAGCGCTCCCAAGGACAAGTTTTTTTGAGAGGGTTATCAACCCCTATCTCGCGGAGGTGCTGCGGCACCCTCAAACCATCGAGATGCGTGAGGGGGTGTTGCACATCCGTGACGTGGAGGGACCAAGGCGTACCAGAAGCGTGGAGACAAAGCTCGAAGCCGTGGAGCAGTAAGTTTTCAAGTGCCAAGGGATAGTGGAGTGTGGACTCAACGCCAACTAGATGATGATCACGGAGTTCTCCAACAACCACAAGCTAGATGCCAAAGTCATTGGGGAGACCATCTTCAAGCTTCAAGAGAAAATCGAGCATCTCCAAGCCCAGATCTATGACCTGCAAAACCAGAACTGTGAGTATGAATATAGATTCAAGAGGATGAGTTTGGTTGCAGATTTAAGGATCCCGAGGACTCGATCATCCTTCTATGATGGTGAGCCTATGCCTTGGAAGACGGACAACAAGCCTACATCATCGACAACTCCTACTTCACCACCTCCGAGGACGTAATCACTTGGGTATGGGCACCCCCCTTGGCAACTGCCAAGCTTGGGGGAGGTGCCCCGGTATCGTATCACCATCACGCTCCTATCTTTACCGTTTTATTTAGTTCGATCCTTTTAGTAGTATCTTGATCTAGTAGATTGAAGTTTTGATATCAAGTAGTTTTGAGTTTTGCTTTGTGATTTCTTTTTTTTAATCGAGTCTGTGAGCTATCTATAGTAAAGATTAGTGTTGAGTCAAGGGCTTTGCTATGTTGCTATGATCTTGAGAAAGTAGAAAGAATTAAAGAGTTCATATTGATCTTATGGTTAGTGATGACTTCACATATAGAAAGTATGAGGCATAAAAATTGTTGAGAGTTGATAAACGTAGTTTTGGTCATCGTTGCAATTAATAGGAAGTAACAAGGAAAGAGAGGTTCACATATAAATATATTATCTTGGACAGCTTTTATGATTGGGAGCACTCATTAAGTATGACATGCTAAAAGAGTTGACGTTGGACAAGGAAGACAACGTAATGGTTTATGTTTTCTCACATCTCAGTTAAATTATATTGTCATTGACCTTCCAAACATGTTGAGCTTGCCTTTCCCCCTCATGCTAGCCAAATTCCTTGCACTAAGTAGAGATACTATTTGTGCTTCCAAATACCCTTAAACCCAGTTTTTTCCATGAGAGTCCACCATACCTACCTATGGATTGAGTAAGATCCTTCAGTTAAGTTGTCATCGGTGCAAGCAATAAAAATTGCTCTCTAAATATAAATGACTTATTAGTGCAGAGAAAATAAGCTTTGTACGATCTTGTTGTGGAAGTAATAAAAGAGACGGACTACATAATAAAGTGACATTCTTTCGCATTAAGATTTTGTGTATCCAACCCTAAAATCGCATGACAACCTCTGCTTCCCTTTGCGAAGGGTCTATATTTTACTTTATGTTTTTACTTTATGCTTGAGTCAAGGTGATCTTCACCTTTCCCTTTTTCATTTTATCCTTTGGCAAGCTCTTCGTGTTTGGAAGATCATGATATATATATCCAATTGGATGTAAGTTAGCATGGGCTATTATTGTTGACATCGCCTAAAGGTGAATATGTTGGGAGGCAACACAATAAGCCCCTATCTTTCTCAGTGTCCGACTGAAACTCCATAACCACAAGTATTGCATGAGTGTTAGCAATTGTAGAAGACTACAAGATAGTTGAGTATGTGAACTTGCTAAAAAGCTCTATTGTTGACTCTTTCTGATGTTATGATAAATTGCAATTGCTTCAATGACTGAGATTATAGTTTGTTAGTTCTGAATGAAGTTTTTGAACCATACTTGACATTGTGAATTGATTGTTACTTGAGCATAAGAAATCATATGATAGAATATATATATGTTGCTGTTATAAGAATGATCATGATGCCCTCATGTCCGTATTTTATTTTTATCGACACCTCAATCTCTAAACATGTGGACATATTTTTCGTTATCGGCTTCCGCTTGAGGAGAAGCGAGGTCTAAGCTTGGGGGAGTTGACATGTCCATTTTGCATCATGCTTTTATATCAATATTTATTGCTTTATGGGCTGTTATTACACATTATATCTCAATACTTATGGCTATTCTCTCTTATTTTACAAGGTTTACCATGAAGAGGGGGAATGCCGGCAGCTGGAATTCTGGCTGGAAAAGGAGCAAACATTGGAAACCTATTCTACACTGCTCCAAAAGTCCTGAACCTCCACGAAACATATTTATGGATTTATTAAGAATTATTGAGCGAAAGAAATACATCAGGGGGCCCACACCCTCGCCAGGAGGGTGGGGGGCGCGCCCCCTATCTACTGGGCCCCCTGGTGCCCCCCCCTGATGTCCATCTTCTGCTATATGAGGGCTTTTACCCTGGAAAAAATCATGGGCAAGCTTACAGAATGAAACTCCGCCGCCATGAGGCGGGACCTTGGCGGAATCAATCTAGGGCTCTGGCGGAGCTGTTCTGCCGGGGACACTTCCCTCCGGGAGGGGGAACTCATCACCAACGTCATCACCAACGATCCTCTCATCGGGAGGGGGTCAATCTCCATCAACATCTTCACCAGCACCATCTCCTCTCAAAACCCTACTTCATCTCTTGTATCCAATCTTGTATCAAAAACACAAATTGGTACCTGTGGGTTGCTAGTAGTGTTGATTACTCCTTGTAGTTGATGCTAATTGGTTTACTTGGTGGAAGATCATATGTTCAGATCCTTTATGCATATTATTACCCCTCTGATTATGAACATGGATATGCCTTGTGAGTAGTTACGTTTGTTCCTGAGGACATGGGTGAAGTCTTGCTATTAGTAGTCATGTGAATTTGGTATTCGTTCGATATTTTGATGAGATGTATGTTGTCTTTTCCTCTAGTGGTGTTATGTGAACGTCGACTGCATGACACTTCACCATTATTTGGGCCTAGAGGAAGGCATAGGGAAGTAATAAGTAGATGATGGGTTGCTAGAGTGACAGAAGCTTAAGCCCTAGTTTATGCGTTGCTTCGTTAGGGGCTGATTTGGATCCATATGTTTAATGATGTGGTTAGGTTTACCTTGATACTTCTTTTGTAGTTGCGGATGCTTGCAATAGGGGTTAATCATAAGTGGGATACTTGTCCAAGTAAGGGTAGTACCCAAGCACTGGTCCACCCACATATCAAATTATCAAAGTACCGAACGCGAATCATATGAGCGTGATGAAAACTAGCTTGGCGATAATTCCCATGTGTCCTCGGGAGCTCCTTTCTCATTATTAGAAATTGTCCAGGCTTATCCTTTGCTACATAAAGGATTGGGCCACCTTGCTGCACTTTATTTACTTTGTTTACTTGTTACTCATTACTATTTATCTTATCACAAAACTATCTATCACCTACAATTTCAGTGCTTGCAGAGAAAACCTTACTGAAAACTGCTTATCATTTCCTTCTGCTCCTCGTTGGGTTCGACACTCTTACTTATCGAAAGGACTATGATAGATCCCCTACACTTGTGGGTCATCATGTATCCGCGAGATCCCATCTTGGAGCCTTCATCGGCGCTCTGCCAGAGGGGGAATCGACCATGGAGGGCCTCTACATCATCTCCAAGGCCTCTTCGATGAGTTTGAGTAGTTTACCACAGACCTTCGGGTTCATAGTTATTAGCTTGATGGCTTCTTCTCTCTCTTTGAATCTCAATACAAATTTCTCCTCGATCTTCTTGGAGATCTATTCGATGTAACTCTTTTTGCGGTGTGTTTGTCGAGATCCGATGAATTGTGGGTTTATGATCGAGTTTATCTATGAGAAATATTTGAATCTCCTCTGAATTCTTTTATGCGTGATTAAGTTATCTTTGCAAGTCTCTTCGAATTATCAGTTTGGTTTGGCCTACTAGATTGATCTTTCTTGCAATGGGAGAAGTGCTTAGCTTTGGGTTCAACCTTGCGGTGTCCTTTCCCAGTGACAGCAGGGGTAGCAAGGCACTTATTGTATTATTGCCATCAAGGATAAAAAGATGGGGTTTATATCATATTGCATGAATTTATCCCTCTACATCATGTCCTCTTTCTTAATGCGTTACTCTGTTCTTCATGAACTTAATACTCTAGATGCATGCAGGAGTCGGTCGATGTGTGGAGTAATAGTAGTAGATGCAGAATCGTTTCGATCTACTTGTCACGGACGTGATGCCTATATACATGATCATGCCTATATAATCTCATCACTACAAAAAAAGACACACCCGTGACATTTTGGGCCGAACGGATTTTTTTGTCATACTTTATGACATTTCTGTGATGATAATTGTGACAAAACCCGGTATCATCACAGATGTGGTGGGCTCCTACTTCTATGACAAAAAATCATGACAGAAAATGGGCTTTTCGTCCTGGGTGGGTCGGAGACGGAACTTCATGACATTCTTTGGGCCGTCCATGACGGAAAAAACCATGGTAGAAGCGAGGGCGAGGAAAATATCGGGGTGTTCCCGGTTACGGTGGGTGGTCGGGGCCGAGCGATGCGTGTTTCTCTCGTACACATACGCTCGTGTGTGCGAGGCGTTGGCTGTAACTAAACCCGAGCGAGGCGTTGGGATCTAACTAAACCCGAGCGATTGCACTACAGGCTACGCATTACTGAACCCGAGCGATCGATCGATGGCTGTTAACTGAACCCGATCGAGCGATTCCTTCGCTACTGCTGCTAACTGAAGCTAATCGATGCTACCTCTGGATGAACAGTGAGCGTTGGGGGAGGTGGGGTTGGATGAACAATGAGCATGGGGGTGGATGAATAGGACCCCGTGACGTTGCCTCTATTTGAACAGGACCCCGATCGATCGAGCTGGTTGGGGCTGGATGAACAGGACCCCGTGGAGGGCTGGATGAACAGGGCGACGCCGTGGAGGGCTGGATGAATAGTAGATGGTGGAGGGGTGGATGAATAGTAGCCCGTGGAGGGGTGGTTGAACAGGAGCCCATGGAGAGGGGTGGTTGAACAGTAGCCGGTGGAGTAGCACGCGGTCGAGGCTGGATGAACAGGAGCCCGTGGATGAACAGTCGTAGGTGGAGGCTGGAGGAGGTCGACGGTGGATGAACAGTAGCCCGTGGAGGCTGGAGGATGTCGACGGTGGAGATGAACAGTATCCCGTGGAGTCCCGTTTTGCGGTATGCCACACCCCTCCCGATGAACAGGACCCCTGTTTCGACCGTAGCGCTCCAACACAAGTCTGTTTCGTCCGTTTTGCGGTACGCCACACCCGTCCCGATCAACCGGACCCCATTTCAACCGTAGGAGGTCCAACACAAGTCTGCTTCCTCCGTTTTGCGGTAGCCAGACCCCTCCCGATGAACAGGATCCCGTTTCAAACATGGCCGGTCGAACACAAGGCCGTTTCCTCCGTTGTGCGGTACGCCAGGCCTCGTTTTCATCGCCTATTCCGTCCAAGCCCTCCCAATGAACACGACGACTCATTCCGTTTCGACCCAGCCGGTTGTCTCCCCATGAACACGACGATGACGTTGTTTCTCCATTCCGAACCAGCCATGTACACGAGCCTTGGCCGTACGTATGCGCGAGTAGGCATTCAAGACCCCTCCCATATGTACGTACATGGCCGTATTTTCTTTCTTGCACACTGGTCGATGTACGTACGTGTACATGCTACGTGCGCGCCCCTACTACGACACGTGCGCGCCTCTACATCCACCAATATGTACGTACACGTTCGCGACCAGAATGACAACGCTACGTACGCTTCGACTAGGTGGGTCCCGACTGTCAGACAATTCCTTGCGTGCGAAGATGTAGCTGGTGGGTCCCAGCAGTCAGGGGGGCGAATCATTTTTTTTTGCCCGAACGCACTTCCTTGTGTGCGAAGATGTAGCTGGTGGGTCCCAGTAGTCAGGGGGCGAATCATTTTTTGCCCGTAATATGGACGCACTTCCTTGTGTGCGAAGATGTAGCTTGTAGGTCCCAGCAGTCCGGGGGAAACGGTTTTTTCGCGAAATACGGTGGCCCGTCCTGTGGGTCCCTGCTGTCAGGTGGAGGAATCATTATTTTCCGCGTAATAAGGAGGCACTTCCTTGCTGCGGCCTTGGACCCAGCTGTCAGCCTCTCCATGTAGAGTCCATGTCCGATGGAAGTCATTCCTTGACCACGTTGACCACGCTGCGCCGAGAGCACCATGGTGGTGGACGACGGCGAGGCCTAGGAAGGGACGACGCGGATCCGGGGAAGATGCGGCAGAGGAAGCCCGCGCGGAGAGGAGTATGAGGGTTGACTGGTTCGGCTACGGTGTGAGGCTGCCATCGCCGTAGGGCCTGGCCAGCGGTGGGAATAGTAGGGGCAGTGAGGCCTCCGCGGCAGCATAGCCGGCCACGGGAGGCAGGAGTATGCGGCACGACCGGCGCTACTTTGGGCGGCTGGAGCAAGAAGACCAGAGGTTGAAGAAGCACTACGGCCGTTGGATGGACATCATACGGTCACTGGAGCTAGGATCGTTCATATTGACTAAGTTGACAAAGCCCTCTGCCCCCGTCAACTTAGTAGGCCCACAAGTCAGCCTCCCATGAAGGTGGGTCCCAGCTAGCAGGGGGAGTATTCATTTTTTTGTGCCTAATAAGGAGGCACTTCTGGTGGGTCCGAGCTGACAGCGGGGGAACGTTTTTTCGCGAAATACGATGGCCCGTCTGGTGGGTCCTAGCAGTCAGGGGGCAAAGAATTTTTCGCGAAATAAGGTGGCCCGTCCGGTGGGTCCCTACTGTCAGGTGGAGGAATTATTATTTTGCGCGTAATAAGGAGGCACTTCCTTGCGGCTGCCGTGGACCCAACTGTCAGCCTCTCCACGTACAGTACTCTTCCGATGGAAGTCGGTCGTTGACCATGTTGACCGCGCCGCACCGAGAGCACCAGGGCGGTGGATGACGGTGAGACCTAGGAAGGGGACAATGCAGAGCCAGGGAAGACACAACAGCGGAAGCTCGCGCGGAGAGGAGTAGGAGGGTTCACTGGTTCGGCTGCGGTGTGAGGCTGCCGTCGCCGTAGAATAATAGGGGGTGTGGGTGAGTAGAGGGATGGTCTGGCCAGCGGTGGGAGTAGTACGGGGTGGTGAAGCCTCCGCGACATCACAACCAGCCATGGGAGGCAGGAGCACGCGGCACGACCGGCGCTACTTTGGGCGGCTGGAGCAAGAAGACCAGAGGTTGAAGAAGCACTACGGCCGTTGGTTGGACATCGTACGGTCAGTGCAGCTAGAATAGTTTATATTGACTAAGTTGACAAAGCCCTTGGTACGCATCAACTAAGTAGGCCCACAGCTCGGATTTTGCAGAGAACATATAGCCCATTTGCGATTTGTAAGAATGTACAACCTATTTTTAAATTCTAATGGAATTTACTACAGCCCATTTACATTTTGATAAAAGTACAGCCCAACTTCTAGCTAGGAAAACGATTAATAATTTCAAACAACCGCTCAAAACAGAATTCGAAAAAAATTCCCACATTTTGATGGGATCCGAAATACTTTTATCTGAAATTTCTAGTCAGGTTAAATATAATGTCAGGACCCCGACTCAATGCCACATCGATCTAGCATGTAACACCTCATATCACTTTGCGGCCTCACGCACGGTATTCCCACGGGTGTCGCCTTACCTTTGCCCGGGACCGTTTGCGCCTTTTGGCTCACGTATATGATGATGTTGCTAGCATCCATATGATAAAGAGTCCGGGCTGACATGACTAGTCATAAACCCAAAGTGGCACAGACTTACAGGGACATGCATCCATGACCCAGCATCGAACGTGTCGGTCATCAGCGAGTGAATCCAGGCTGTAGCACTGGGCTAGCAGGACTCCGGTGAACCGGGCTGTAGCAGGCTAACAGGACTCCGGTATTCATCGCGTGACATTTCCCCGAAGGGACAGACACAGGAACGAAGAAGGACACATGCCGACCAGCCTAAGTGTTCCGGAGCAGTAGCAAGCTACCATGGCTCGGTGGAAACACTAGGAGACATTTCCCGGTAAGAGAGGCTACTAAAGATAAACAACTAGATGGTCAGATCCCACACATACCAAGCATTTCAATAACATACACACAATATGCTCGATATGTGCAATTACAACATGGCATCACAACATGACTCTACGACTCAAGTATTTTACTCATTAGGCTCCGAGGAGCGAGATATTACAAACATGGGTCTCATGACCCAACAATCAGAGCATACCAATCAAAGCTCAAGCGGAAGCTATCATGTCTGAGTACAGACATCTATAAATGAAAAAGGCTGAGAAGCCTGACTATCTATCAGATCCTGCCGAGGGCACAAGATCGTAGCTGAGGTATCAAGCTAAACGTCGAAGTCCACGCGGAACTACTAGTGAGACTGAAGTCTCTCTGCAAAACATAAAATAGGCAAACGTGAGTACAAATGTACCCAGCAAGACTTACATCAGATCTATCTACATATGCATCATTATCAACAAGGGGGTGGAGGGGTTTGACTGCAGCAAGCCAGCTTTGACTCGGTGGCTATCCTGAACTACGACTGCAAGTAACTCTTTTGAAGTGGCGCACACGAGTCCACATATTCACCAACCAATACACCACTATGGATCCGCTCCCGTCTCCCTACGAGAACGCCATCCATAGCACTCACGCTTATCTTGCGTATTTTAAGGTATCCACTTTCACTTGTCTATGAACTGATATAAGCAACCCAGAAGTCCTTTTCCGCGGACATGGCTATTCGCATAGATGATGTTAACCCTGCAGGGGTGTACTTCTTCACACACGCTCTCACCACTTACCGCCGTTTACACGACATGTACTCGGCAACCTTCAAGCGGAAGCCCAACGTGGGTGTCGGCCACGACCTACCTAATCACCTAAGTCTCTCATCCAGGTTTATCGCCTATTCGGGTTCCATCCATGAGGAGATCCGGCCGGAGTTTCGCTCACAGCCCCAAACGATGTGTACAGGGTTCCGTGACACCAAACGGGCGCCCGATTTACCCGGCCACGTGCCTACCGCATCACAGCCCACCCCTACGGTCAGCGCTGCGCACGGCCTCCAGCATACTACAAACACCAGAAACTACTTGCAACTCCTGGACAGAGGACAAGGGTGATTAAGAAACCGAGAGGGTCCATTGGTTTTGGGCCCAATGCGTGGTAGTAGTTGAATCATGGATCACAAACACAGAACTCAGTTCCTGAGGACGGCTGCAATGAGACAACCCACCATGTACTCCTACATGGCCTCTCACCGCTACCTTTACCAAAACGTGTTCACACACTTAGCTCACACGCAGTAGGACATGTTCACACGCCTCTGATTCATCCCCGATGAATCAGACCTGACTCAACTCTAAGCAGTAGCAGGCATGACAACAGACATAAATGAGTAGGCACATCAGGGCTCAAACAACTCCTACTCATGCTAGTGGGTTTCATCTATTTACTGTGGCAATGACAGGTTATGCAAAGGATAAAGGGGTTCAGCTACCGCAGCAAGTAACAGTTGAATCGTTGTTGTCCTAATGCAGTAAAAGAGAGCAGGAGCGAGAGAGTGGGATTGTATCGGAATGAACAAGGGGGTTTTGCTTGCCTGGCACTTCTGAAGATAACACTGAGTCTTCATCAGTGTCAACGATCACATCATCGGTATCATGTCTATCGAGAGGGGACAAATACCGGCAACATAGAAAGGAACACAATCAATGCAATGCACAATATGATGCATGATCATGACATGGCAAAATGAATGTGTTTTGAGCTAATGCAACTAGCAACAGATTAAATGAAGTTGGTTTGAATACAAGATTCAAATTCAAACTCCATATGTGATTATTCAAATGCCATTTAAATGATTTGTGCTAAACAGCAGCTATAAGTTGTTCTAACATGCATTAAAATGGTACAGATGGATTCCTTGAATTTTTCTGATAATTTTTCATATATAAATTATTTAATTTGGAGTTACGGTTGAATTTCTATGATTTATTGAAGTTTTAGCTATTTTCTAGAATTTTCTGAATAAAAACAAATCCAGAAAACATTACTGCGTCATCCTGACGTCATGATGACGTCAGCAGGTCAACGTGGCACAGTCCAGTCAAACCTGACAGTGGGTCCCGCATGTCAGTGAGATTAGTTTAGTTAGAATTTAATTAAACTAAACTGGGTTAATTAACAGGGTTGGGCCCCACCTGTCAGTGAGTCAGTGGGTTAGCTAACATTTAATTAGCATCTAAACTAAATTAGCAGGGCCCCGGGCCCACATGTAAATGACCCAGGGGAGGTCAAACCCCGGGTCAACTCGCCGGAGTTGACCCGCGGCTCGTCGCCGGCGGAGCCAGAGACGGCAGAGGGGGTCGGGATTCCTCCTCCAGCGACCAAATGGCCGGCGGAGGGCAGCTACGTGACGCTGAAGATCCCGCGCGTCGAGTGGTGCGGTCAGTTAGGCCGGGGGCGACCTATATCGACGGCGGCGAGCTCAAAGGCGGCGGCCGGAGTACGGCGAGGTCGGGGTTGGCGCTAGGGGGCACGGCAGGTCGCACGGGTGGGCGCGCTCGGCTCCTGGAAGGGTGCTGAGCACGTTGTCGTGCTTGGGAGTTAGCTACGGTGGCTCTAGCACCGTCTGCGTCATCGCCGGCGGCGAGGAACGGTCGGCTCCGGCAGCCAGGGTAGTTAGAGGGCGCGGACGGGCACGGAGAGAGAGGGGAAATGGACAGGGGCTCACGGTGAGTTCGAAGAGAAGGTCGGCGTGCTCGGGGAGGCGGTGGAGACGGCAAATCAACGGCGGCGGTGGTCGGAGCCCGAGGTGGAAGACGACGGCGATGGCGATGTTCCGGGCCCTCCCGGCTTGCGTGGCTCATCGAAGATGAAGAAGACAACGTGGCGGAGCTTCTGGGCGCGTCGGGTTTGCGTGGGGTGGCCGGTGGCCGCGAGGGAGCTCGTCGGTGGCGGCGGCTCCGTTCGGTTGCGGGAGGGAGAGAGAGCAGAGGGGGAAATAGGGACGGAGGGAGAGCGAGAGGGGTTCCAGGGAGAGTGAGAGAGAGGCCAGGGTGTCGTGGCGTCTCCAGGCGCATCGAGGAGGGAGGCAACCAGGCAGGAGGTGGCCAAGCGCGACGGCGGTGCTCGCCACCGAGCTGCTTCGTGCGCTGGCACGGGAAGAAGACAGGAGAAGGGGGGCCAGGTGGGCTGGGCCGCGCAGGTGGGCTGCACAGTGTTGGGCTGTGGGTGGCTGCCAGGTAAGCTGAGGTAAGTTCTCTCTCTGCTTTTATTTATTGTTTTCTATTTTGTTCTGTTTTATTTTGGTTTAGTAAAATACTAAACCATTTTATAAAATCCTGAAAATAATTATGTGGCTAGAACTAAAATATACCAAACCACATAAAATGTTCCAGTAATTATTGGACATATATTATTTATATATCAAATATATATCCAATGCAAATAGCTATTTATTTAATTCAAAGGCCCAAAATAATTAACTCTGAGATACCAAAAATATTGTTTTGAGTTTTACCTCTTTGCAATATTTTCAGAGACTAAGAGGAGCATTTTCTTGGACTTCTTTGAGGAGATTTTAATGTTGATCATTTTTAGAAGGTTTCTGAGGCTTTGAAAATTCCTCAATTCAAATTTCATTTGAAATAAAACATGATGCTCACATGAGGTCTAGCCTAGTGCATTACCAGAAGCTAGGGATGTGACAACTCACCCCCACTAAACAAGAATCTCGTCTCGAGATTCTAGCGTAGGGTAAGATGAAGGGGGAACGCAAACTAGTATAATCTTCACGATCCAGGTTGCACTTCAAATGAACGTTGATTTGAACACCATCTTTGTCTTGATGTCTTGCTCTGAGAAATCCTGCCAACATGACATGGAGGGAAGAAGGAGACTCTAGAAGGGTCGATCTTCTCGAAGATCGAACAACTCACGGAATGAGACATAGGACCATCTCTCGGGTTGAGACATGAGATACACATCAAGAGGGGTGGAAAGAAACGGATGACGAAGGTTCACTAGGTAGACAATGATTCCACACCTAAGAAGGTGGTAAACGATTGTCCACGTAGCGAGGAGTTGAGTTGCCATGATACCACGACGAAACATCCTGAAGGAGGGTGATTCGTAGATTATCCCCTTAAGTGGCAAAAAGAATTACCTTTGATTCAAAGATCATTGAAACTCTTTATACCAGCCTAAGGCAATCACAAGCGATCATTTGGAGGGGGTCGGTAGAATGGCATACTCGGACTTGGATGATGTGGATTACCTTGTTGAAGACAACGTAATGGATGAATTTGCTTATCACCGGAAATGGAAGAGACCCATGGTAGAATGATACATTGGCGGTGCAAGCTAGGAACAAAATGCAAATGCTGGGAATGATTCTGGTAACTGGGGAAGAACCCAACAATAGGGAGTGAATTCACTGTTTGAGAAGGTCACAGCATTGCCGAGGAAACTGAGAGGAATCCCAGTTAGTGCCGATGATAACTCGTAGCGCTTGTGCGTGCTCTCAAGAACTTGAGCATTTCCATATTCATCAAGGTTTTACCAACATCCATGTCAAGGGTCCGGTAACACAACCTACTACCATGATGAATGGTGATGGAGGATGCAGATGCAAAGGAAGATAACACTTCTCAGATTTCATCTTAGCGGGGCCAAGGGAATAAAATCTGGATGATCGACCGAGAGACATTTAGCACTCCGCTTCTAATGTTCTCCTGGATGTGCTAGTATAACCCATTCATAGATATGGTTTGATATCTAAAACATCAAGTAAAAGGTCGGACTTCGGGAACACAAAAATCCATAGGGGCAACTAGGGAGTAAACCCTACGAAATCCCTATGGGGAGGTGGCCAACTTCTCCAATCAAGATACTACAATAATAGGTCTCCTGGCGGGGTGTGTTGGCCACGACATCCACCTTACCGGTTTCCGAGGGACCGATATTATAGTTCTTGGGAAATGTTCCAACCATCATATCTGCCTAAGATTCAGATCTGGTTGGTGTCAGGATATTCCAGACTCATCGAGTCTAGAAAGAAAAATGAAAGTTTGCAACACAAATCGACGAGATGACGTTGCGAGATTCTCGGGAAATGGACTACGGTAGCGAGCTCCAAAACATGAGCTGGTTCTGCTACACACATGTGAACATGCTGTCCCAGACAAGCATGACCACATAGTAGTCTTATAATAAAACACTACCGAGTTCAGGTTGGGAAACCATCATTGCGGTTAACGAAGTCCTTACATAAGTCATATGATTAGCTCTTATAAAGAAACTTCTTCGCCTTGAACAATTCAATCAGTGGCTTGGTGTGCTAGGGACACATATGGAATGAAGGTTGTGAGCCTGTCAAACCATAGCATACTTCGCACATGCATGACTGACTTGGGATGGTACCAGGGAGGAAAAAACAATCTTTGAACAACTCACGGCGGCAACTTGCTCTAAATGCACGTGAATCAGAGAAAGTCACTTGTTTCATCAAACACATACTTAATGAGTTAGCATGAAGAAATGCTTTCAGAAGTTCCCAACACTAACTTGTTGTCCAACAAGATCATGGAGGAGATGACGATGTTGTCAATGGGCTCAACAACAATTCATCTGGGTTTCCTTTTAAAAGGAATTCCATAGTTAAGTGAACAAGTGATAGCATTGGTCAGACCCAAAAGATATAATGATGTATGCTCGAGGGATCAACCACGAGTAAGACAACATTACGAATATCGTTGGTTCTGGTCTGATTGGATGATAGCCCATACTCCAATCAAAGGTTGGGTAAAAATGATAGGTCCATTAACTGATCACGAGGTTCAGTCGATGAAAATATCAACTTTCTTCAACACACACTACACAAGAATATCCCTTTGGAACGAACTAAGTCAGGCAAGCTTTTATCATCCAACTCTCCAAGTTGTTGTCTAGCTTAACCAACTAGCTCAGGGGTATCCAACACGGATTCTTGGAGAAAGGGTGGTTTACAGGATAAACCAACTTGATCACGAGCTCAACATAGCGGTCAGGTGACAACCTCGTAATACTTCCGAGAAGATATTCGGAAAATCACGAACCACCGATATGTTACTAAGCTCGAGAACAATCTCGCTTTTGAGGGCAAGACGATATGATCAAATGAGTGAGGACTTGACAAGATCCTAACTCATCAATCGAAGGGTGCACCGAAATAAGGACTAGGTAGCACGATCAGTCTTAGAAGGATGATTCAAAAACCAACACGCTAAGAATGAAATTATTGTCCTTTAACTACCAAGCAACAAGGTTGCTAGGAGTATTGATTTCACACATCACAATTCATTTGTCGGTATTCCGGTTGCATCAACACGAAGACCGAGGAATGACTAATGATGGTGAGAAGTATCACTACATCAAAATTCATGAGAGTTGGTGCAGTTCTCATGACAATTCTGACATAAAGATGGTAATACTCCAAGGTAAAACAGAACAAAAGCTGAATTGGCATTTTGATCTGCGGAATACCACTGCTTTGACCCAATCCTGGAAATGGATAAGGTACTGGAGTTTGTTCCTCCTAGTCATTCTGGAATAGAATGGCTTGACGGACCACAGGAATAATAAGCATTGATAACACGAATGCACAATTACTCCTGACTATCAATTGATAGACGAGGGTCAGAAAACAACTAAAGAGGGACAACTCAAAGGAACATACAATTTTCTGAGTTGTGGATACATGGATTAGTATGCCGAACAAAGTTCAGCATAATTCTTCCGGATAACCCATGCAGAAAGGTTGAACTGGCAGAGCCACAATATAGAATCGAGAACCCATCGAGAGCACTCTGATTGTGATCTTTCGATCAGCGAGGAACATCTGCCATAAGTAGTTCATGGTATTTGGAAGAAGAAGATACCACGGACTCCAAGGACTATCGCAAGGATTACTAATATCCTAAAGGCGCTAGCAATTACTATCAACATGAAGTAGGTAGAGTGAATCTCGGGTTCAAGAACCCAGGAACAGAATACCTATTACTAAGTAGCATCACGGAATGCTTTCGATAATGACGGCCAGAGTCATCACACTGGAACATAAATCATGACTAGACTACTAGATGATCCCCTGAGACACCTAGGGTCATAATAGTAACTCCAACATAATGTCAAGGCAATAGAATACCTCAACTCAACAATTAGTGTGATTGAGCTGGCATAAAGGAACATCGAAACCAGAGGGAAAGGATTTTGCAAATGCATCAGACTATTTAGAAACCTGAAATGACTCGGACAACATAATGGCTGTAAATGCTCAGAAAATATTTGAGACATTCACAAAAATGGTGGCATAACCACTCAGAAGCACAATATCAAGGTCTCGAGATCAATAATTAACATACAGAAGTAGTAGGAACTGAAACGAGGCTTAAGTCCAACAATCTATAAGTCTACGGATTAGTAACACGTGATCCTGATAGAAAGAAAGATAGCCTAGTTCTTAATCCCCGCAGGAAAGATAAGATGACTCAGATCAGAAGGCATAAGGTATAAGGAGTAAAAGAGCCTTACGTTCCATCCCACAATCAATTCCCTTATACAACTAAAGAATTTCTAGACTCAACTTCGACCAGTTTGGCTTGGTAATCCTACAGGCAGTCAAGCTCTGATACCAACGCTGTCAAGACCCCGACTCAATGCCACATCGATCTAGCATGTAACACCTCATATCACTTTGCGGCCTCACGCACGGTATTCCCACGGGTGTCGCCTTACCTTTGCCCGGGACCGTTTGCGCCTTTTGGCTCACATATATGATGATGTTGCTAGCATCCATATGATAAAGAGTCCGGGCTGACATGACTAGTCATAAACCCAAAGTGGCACAGACTTACAGGGACAGGCATCCATGACCCAGCATCGAACGTGTCGGTCATCAGCGAGTGAATCCAGGCTGTAGCACTGGGCTAGCAGGACTCCGGTGAACCGGGCTGTAGCAGGCTAACAGGACTCCGGTATTCATTGCGTGACATTTCCCCGAAGGGACAGACACAGGAACGAAGAAGGACACATGCCGGCCAGCCTAAGTGTTCCGGAGCAGTAGCAAGCTACCATGGCTTGGTGGAAACACTAGGAGACATTTCCCGGTAAGAGAGGCTACTAAAGATAAACAACTAGATGGTCAGATCCCACACATACCAAGCATTTCAATAACATACACACAATATGCTCGATATGTGCAATTACAACATGGCATCACAACATGACTCTACGACTCAAGTATTTTACTCATTAGGCTCCGAGGAGCGAGATATTACAAACATGGGTCTCATGACCCAACAATCAGAGCATACCAATCAAAGCACAAGCGGAAGCTATCATGTCTGAGTACAGACATCTATAAATGAAAAAGGCTGAGAAGCCTGACTATCTATCAGATCCTGCCGAGGGCACAAGATCGTAGCTGAGGTATCAAGCTAAACGTCGAAGTCCACGCGGAACTACTAGTGAGACTGAAGTCTCTCTGCAAAACATAAAATAGGCAAACGTGAGTACAAATGTACCCAGCAAGACTTACATCAGATCTATCTACATATGCATCATTATCAACAAGGGGGTGGAGGGGTTTGACTGCAGCAAGCCAGCTTTGACTCGGTGGCTATCCTGAACTACGACTGCAAGTAACTCTTTTGAAGTGGCGCACACGAGTCCACATATTCACCAACCAATACACCACTATGGATCCGCTCCCGTCTCCCTACGAGAACGCCATCCATAGCACTCACGCTTATCTTGCGTATTTTAAGGTATCCACTTTCACTTGTCTATGAACTGATATAAGCAACCCAGAAGTCCTTTTCCGCGGACACGGCTATTCGAATAGATGATGTTAACCCTGCAGGGGTGTACTTCTTCACACACGCTCTCACCACTTACCGCCGTTTACACGACATGTACTCGGCAACCTTCAAGCGGAAGCCCAACGTGGGTGTCGGCCACGACCTACCTAATCACCTAAGTCTCTCGTCCAGGTTTATCGCCTATTCGGGTTCCATCCATGAGGAGATCCGGCCGGAGTTTCGCTCACAGCCCCAAACGATGTGTACAGGGTTCCGTGACACCAAACTGGCGCCCGGTTTACCCGGCCACGTGCCTACCGCATCACAGCCCACCCCTACGGTCAGTGCTGCGCACGGCCTCCAGCATACTACAAACACCAGAAACTACTTGCAACTCCTGGACAGAGGACAAGGGTGATTAAGAAGCCGAGAGGGTCCATTGGTTTTGGGCCCAATGCGTGGTAGTAGCTGAATCATGGATCACAAACACAGAACTCAGTTCCTGAGGACGGTCGCAATGAGACAACCCACCATGTACTCCTACATGGCCTCTCACCGCTACCTTTACCAAAACGTGTTCACACACTTAGCTCACACACAGTAGGACATGTTCACACGCCTCTGATTCATCCCCGATGAATCAGACCTGACTCAACTCTAAGCAGTAGCAGGCATGACAACAGACATAAATGAGTAGGCACATCAGGGCTCAAACAACTCCTACTCATGCTAGTGGGTTTCATCTATTTACTGTGGCAATGACAGGTTATGCAAAGGATAAAGGGGTTCAGCTACCGCAGCAAGTAACAGTTGAATCGTTGTTGTCCTAATGCAGTAAAAGAGAGCAGGAGCGAGAGAGTGGGATTGTATCGGAATGAACAAGGGGGTTTTGCTTGCCTGGCACTTCTGAAGATAACACTGAGTCTTCATCAGTGTCAACGATCACATCATCGGTATCACGTCTATCGAGAGGGGACAAATACCGGCAACATAGAAAGGAACACAATCAATGCAATGCACAATATGATGCATGATCATGACATGGCAAAATGAATGTGTTTTGAGCTAATGCAACTAGCAACAGATTAAATGAAGTTGGTTTGAATACAAGATTCAAATTCAAACTCCATATGTGATTATTCAAATGCCATTTAAATGATTTGTGCTAAACAGCAGCTATAAGTTGTTCTAACATGCATGAAAATGGTACAGATGGATTCCTTGAATTTTTCTGATAATTTTTCATATATAAATTATTTAATTTGGAGTTACGGTTGAATTTCTATGATTTATTGAAGTTTTAGCTATTTTCTGGAATTTTCTGAATAAAAACAAATCCAGAAAACATTACTGCGTCATCCTGACGTCATGATGACGTCAGCAGGTCAACGTGGCACAGTCCAGTCAAACCTGACAGTGGGTCCCGCATGTCAGTGAGATTAGTTTAGTTAGAATTTAATTAAACTAAACTGGGTTAATTAACAGGGTTGGGCCCCACCTGTCAGTGAGTCAGTGGGTTAGCTAACATTTAATTAGCATCTAAACTAAATTAGCAGGGCCCCGGGCCCACATGTAAATGACCAAGGGGAGGTCAAACCCCGGGTCAACTCGCCGGAGTTGACCCGCGGCTCGTCGCCGGCGGAGCCAGAGACGGCGGAGGGGGTCGGGATTCCTCCTCCGGCGACCAAATGGCCGGCGGAGGGCAGCTACGTGACGCTGAAGATCCCGCGCGTCGAGTGGTGCGGTCAGTTAGGCCGGGGGCGACCTATATCGACGGCGGCGAGCTCAAAGGCGGCGGCCGGAGTACGGCGAGGTCGGGGTTGGCGCTAGGGGGCACGGCAGGTCGCACGGGTGGGCGCGCTCGGCTCCTGGAAGGGTGCTGAGCACGTTGCCGTGCTCGGGAGTTAGCTACGGTGGCTCTAGCACCATCTGCGTCATCGCCGGCGGCGAGGAACGGTCGGCTCCGGCAGCCAGGGTAGTTAGAGGGCGCGGACGGGCACGGAGAGAGAGGGGAAATGGACAGGGGCTCACGGTGAGTTCGAAGAGAAGGTCGGCGTGCTCGGGGAGGCGGTGGAGACGGCGAATCAACGACGGCGGTGGTCGGAGCCCGAGGTGGAAGACGACGGCGATGGCGATGTTCCGGGCCCTCCCGGCTTGCGTGGCTCATCGAATATGAAGAAGACAACGTGGCGGAGCTTCTGGGCGCGTCGGGTTTGCGTGGGGTGGCCGGTGGCCGTGAGGGAGCTCGTCGGTGGCGGCGGCTCCGTTCGGTCGCGGGAGGGAGAGAGAGCAGAGGGGGAAATAGGGACGGAGGGAGAGCGAGAGGGGTTCCAGGGAGAGTGAGAGAGAGGCCAGGGTGTCGTGGCGTCTCCAGGCGCATTGAGGAGGGAGGCAACCAGGCAGGAGGTGGCCAAGCGCGACGGCGGTGCTCGCCACCGAGCTGCTTCGTGCGCTGGCACGGGAAGAAGACAGGAGAAGGGGGGCCAGGTGGGCTGGGCCGCGCAGGTGGGCTGCACAGTGTTGGGCTGTGGGTGGCTGCCAGGTAAGCTGAGGTAAGTTCTCTCTCTGCTTTTATTTATTGTTTTCTATTTTGTTCTGTTTTATTTTGGTTTAGTAAAATACTAAACCATTTTATAAAATCCTGAAAATAATTATGTGGCTAGAACTAAAATATACCAAACCACATAAAATGTTCCAGTAATTATTGGACATATATTATTTATATATCAAATATATATCCAATGCAAATAGCTATTTATTTAATTCAAAGGCCCAAAATAATTAACTCTGAGATACCAAAAATATTGTTTTGAGTTTTACCTCTTTGCAATATTTTCAGAGACTAAGAGGAGCATTTTCTTGGACTTCTTTGAGGAGATTTTAATGTTGATCATTTTTAGAAGGTTTCTGAGGCTTTGAAAATTCCTCAATTCAAATTTCATTTGAAATAAAACATGATGCTCACATGAGGTCTAGCCTAGTGCATTACCAGAAGCTAGGGATGTGACATATAATTTCAAAATAAAGGTGTATTACGTTAAAATCCAACGAAATATTGTGCATGCAACAAGTAATGAAATTAAAATTTTCAAATTCTAAAAATAATACATTTTTTAAACTAATTACACGTTTGGTGCATAGTTACTGCCCAGTTATTATAATTACATCCCATTTATTATTTCTTAAAGTCCATTTTCTTCTTAAGCCTAATGCATACCTCCTAGGAAAGTTTGCAGCCCAGCGGGGCGGAGAATAACAAGTTAACCCGAATATTGTGTACAACTGTCGGCCCAGTTGCATTACTGATGTTAAAAAAAAGGCCTGTGTAGTACAGCACAACCTAACACGGCTATTCAACCCACATTCAGCGATGCCGGAAAGGCCCAAAAGAAGCTTCTATACAACTTTTTGAAGTCACTGAGCTCAATTAACAACTTAAGAAAAAAGTTAGATTACAGTGGAACCTAATTAAAATCTGTCACAAACAAATAAATAATTCAACGGGTCCCACTTGTGCGTGTGTGTGCATGTGTGTGTGTGTGAGAGAGAGAGAGAGACCCATCTGTCGATGCTCCTAAATACATCTTTCAACCATATGCATTGCTGATGCTTGGTAAAAACTTATATAGTAGACACAATCATATAGAACATCATAGCACACTGAACTTGCATACAAAAATTTCACGCAGGCGGCACAATCAGGATGGAAGCAGTGGATCGCTACAGGTAGGGCTATGTTGAAACCAACGAAGTCGTACATAACGGTTCATCGTCTTTATCAATCACGGGGAAATATCTTGAATGATGTGCACAGAAAACAGACAGACAACACAATAAGTAATGCTAGCACATTAAGTCGACGTACAACCCTTTCTAAAAAAAGTTCAGGTACAAAATTAAAACAGGACACAATCAAATGTACTAGCATATCAGTGCTTCACACCCATAGCTCGGATTTAACTAGTATCTGACAAGATTTAGTTGTTACCTCAAATTAGAGCACATCCAGGCAGCCAGCCCTGCCTCTTCTCCCAAAGAAGCAGTGGCCTCTGCCGCGCGATGGAGTAGGCCCTATGCCATCCATCGTTCCGAGCAACACGGGGAAAGTCTGACGTTGACTCCTATAATGGACGTCGTTGACGGACCCTCGCGCCAGCGGTGGCGGCAGGACTTCGATTGATGGATTGACCACTTCTTCGACATGCACGAACACTCGATACAGGTACATCCCTAACGTGGTCCGTGGCGGCCTTGGTGGCGACGAATAGTACAACCCCGGTTCCTGCATCGGTATCTCAAAACCAATCACCTTCAGTATGGTGGACGACTTCTTCATCCATGCCATAACCGTTAGAGCCCAGCTGTCTGGAGGAACAAACATACTTACGAGCTCACCTCTAAGGTCATTGATAAGCTCATTCATGGACTCGTTGTTCCAAGCATGTCGAGGCATGCCGTGGAAGGTAAGCTTTGTTAAAAACTCAAGCTCAGAGGGCACCGAGCCCCATCCTGGGTGCCACCGACCAAAGCTCACCAGTGCGCCATCGCAGAACAAACGCCGGGAAGATTCGAACACACGACTGCAGTCGAAAGTTGTTCGGAACCTAATGAAGAAATCAGCCGGTGGCGGACAGACTTTGACGAGCAAGTCACTTATTTGGATGTCGTGCGCCATGCCAATAGCTTTGACAAGGTCGTCCGGCGAGACGGGAGGCCGGTCGCCGTTGATGGTTACCATCAGCACTTTGCCGGCAAACTGGTCGTCAAGCGCCGGCATGCCACCGTTGAGCGACAGCACGCAGCGACCGAAGGCAGGACGGACCTCAGGTTCTCCGGCTCGGAGATCTGTGTTGACCGGTGACATGATAGTGCGCTTGAGTATAGGGAGTATAGGAGGGGGATTTGGGGGAACTAGAGTAGGAATCGAGATTCCAGAGGTGGGGGAGGGGCGGGAGATTGGGGATGAAAAGGTAGCATGAATTTTGAGCATGCGCCAATATGCTCTCAGTGCGCAAGCGCACGAAAACACCGGTGGCACCCACATGTCAGCCTAAGAGTCCTTATTCTTTCTTTTTTGGAGAGCCCAGCCTTTTTTTGAGGATCTTTTGAGAGCCCGGCCTGAGAGTCATAATTTACCTGTTTGGCATTGCGTTACTACTCGGCCCATATTCAACGACACCTCACTGGCCCAAACAAGTGTACATCATCGAAAAGACACTAAGCTCAAATTATATAACTTGAAAAAAGGAGATATACTCTGAACACTGGAGAATGGTAATGCCCTCATTTAGCCCACCAGTAGTTCGAGACAATAAATAGTTCGAAACAACGATATATACAACATTTAAACACTGACTAGTGACTACTACTGACATAAACATCAAGACATGATAGGTCATAAGAAGTCTTGCTACACCACCAAAATGCACCCATCTGCAGCGCTCAGACTCTCGTGATCCAGACGAGAATGACATTCTAAACAGAGGCAACTATAACATAGTAAGAGTGACATAGACGAGGATGACCAAATGACAAGGAATATGCATAACAAAAGAAAGAACTACCCATCCAGAACCAGCAGCAAACACAACAAAGTCGAGATGATCCAACACCATCATAATTTGTAGCCCCACTTCAGCGACCAGTGATCCGGAGACACCAGTACTCCACCCTTTCGATGCAACAGCCCAATTACCTATCAACCTAAAGGCTTGAACCACATCACTGACTATCGTAATTGAGACATCCAAGGATCAAAGTTAATCCATATGCCTTTGTCATTCTCACCTTCTTTTGGCTGCAGGCTGTATCGTTGACAATCAGGGGAGTTTTCTCCCGAACTCCTAGGGCTCGTCGTGTAGACACAATTTTCCATAGCAAACAGAGCCTCTCTACCATCAAGGTCCTTGCCAACGGTGATCTCCTGGTTAATCTGATAATTGAGTCCGAGAAACAGAGAGTGTGAACCAAGGCTGTTTACCCGCCTCCAACTAAAAAATCCCGAAGGCCCCAACAAGCTGGTATCCTGCTCATAGACATAACAGCCACTGTCCGGATACTCACGTATTTCACGATGCTTGTATACAATGGGGTTTTTGCAATATAACTTTTCTGGCTCATGTGTCCGAATGATCATCAGTCTTTTGCCATCGTCTGATAGAGCGAGGAACCAGTTGTGCTTCCCTGTTTATGGCAAAGGTGGTGTGATTACAAAGGGCAGTAACTATAGGGACACTACATCATATCAAAAAGGACATGCATTGTTAATGTAAGATCAACATTGTTTAGAGTATGAGTAGGATAATGCAATAAACAGCATTGATATGTCCCTGTTGGAACTGGGAGGAAAATACAGGGAAATGTATATTGGGTTCGAAAATATAGAAGTGCCATGCATGGTTATACACATGTTATCTCGCAATCGATTCTTCACAGGAAACTACCATGTCATGCATGTTATGTAATCATGTTCTGTCCTCACAAACAAATTCTTCAAGGTAACTAACAGACCATGCATTGTTATATACTCGTGTTCTATGGGAATTTTTTTTGTGAGGATATTATTCTAGCCATTGATTGCTGAAGGGCGAATATACATATGTACACATGGTAAGCATTGCAGGATTTCACTACTTCCAAATATATAGTTCTCCATATGCACATTTACTTCCCTAATGTATGGTTAGATGAAACAAACAGTGTGGTGCATGTTTCTACATCATCAAAATGAGGAAACTAACATGGCCATTGATACACACTCATATTTAGTAGTAGTATATAGATTACTGTAAAATAAGGATAATATCCATATATTCCTAACCGTTTGATTATTCAGGGGTACAAATTGGCTGTAATGACATGGTCACAATCGCATGAATTAACTCATTCCAAATATAGCTGATTTACGGCATCTCTAATACATTGCTATAGTTCTACTCAAATTCTGCTCAAACAGGGATATGCCAATCATCACAAAAAGTTCAAACAGTGTCATGGCGTCATCATTAACATGAGAAGGAAACAACTTACACGCGTCCTCCCAGCAATACATGGTGCCATCTGCTTTGTCGATCGCGTAGATGATGCCATTGTGTTCAATAGCATCACAGAAGTGTGTATCAGCTTTGACGATGATCCACTGCGAGCTGAGTTGTCTCCAGCTAAAGAAGGCACCGGCGTAAAGATAGGTGAGTCCGCGGTTGGGCAAGGCAATTATCTTGAAGTTTGTGTAATTCACATGTCATGTGGGCACTTGGCAGATTACAGTCTTCTGCAAAACAAGGTCCGTCCAACTGACGTGGTAATCTAGATGACTTGGACCGCTGTCGGTATCAAAACCGGCGGATCTCGGGTAGGGGGTCCCAAGCAGTGCGTCTTAGGATCAATGGTAACAGGAGGCAAGGGACACGATGTTTTACCCAGGTTCGGGCCCTCTCGATGGAGGTAAAACCCTACGTCCTGCTTGATTAATATTGATGATATGGGTAGTACAAGAGTAGATCTACCACGAGATCGTAGAGGCTAAACCCTAAAAGCTAGCCTATGGTATGATTGTTGTTGTATATCTCTATCGACTAGCCTGGCCCCGGTTTATATAATGCACCAGAGGCCTAGGATAACAAGAGTCCTAGCCGAATACGCCGGTGGGGGAGGAGTCCTTGTCTTGATCGCCAAGTCTTGTTGATTCTTCCTTGTATGCGGCAGCTGTCCGGACTGGCCCATGAGTATACGGCCATGGGGGTCCTCGGCCCAATCCAACTGATCGGGAGACGACACGTTGAGTACCCCCTAGTCCAGGACAACGTCAGTAGCCCCTTGAACCGGTCTTCAAGTTAGGGAGGCTCCTCGATTCTTCCGAACTATTCTTCATCTTCGGTTGCCGGTCTTGAAAACTGGTTCAACAAATCTTCTCATCTTCTATCTTGAGGATCGCCGAAATGCATTCGACGAGTTTATGCGTTGGGTATCCGAGGAGCCCCTTTAAGTTTACGGCCTTTATCAATGCCTTGCTATTTTTATGCCATGCCTTGGGTTTGAAGTTGTTCCCAGATGGCAACGTCCTCTTGCGTCCGAGCTCCAACGCCAGACTGCATTCGAGGTATCTTTTGCAGCCGAGCACCAATGCCGGACTGCTTCCCAGATCTAACGCCGGACTATGTATCCGAGCTCCAACGCCGGACTTTATCCGTGGTGTCATAAATCACCTTGGTTCAAAGAAGTTTAAAGGAGTTTAACCGAGCTTAATGCCGGAAATGCCCTCTAAGGAGCTAGCCACTTGCATCCGAGCTATATGTCGAACTGCTTCCGAGGTGGTTAAGCACCTCGGTCATGGGCTGATTTTTGGTCAATGTTTTTTATTGATGTAATTTATTCTCTGATGAGATATATAGCCAGTAGCCCTCAAGGTATGTATCGGTCTAAAACCCGAGATGCACTTGAAGGATGACATAAGACCGCTGATCCCCGTAGCTGCTGCGACTCAGGTTGATTTGCAAAATCGGTCTGAGGATCAAGTCCTAGCTCGGCAGAATACTTCGGGACACAAAAAGCGGCGTGCTCAGTCCCCGAGACTCAGGTTGGGTGCGGCCGACCAACCTGAGGATCAAAATCTCCTCAGAAACTGTATTGCACTTAAGATTTTCTGCATAGAACAAGCAATGCAGTAGCCCCCGAGACACTGGTCGGGTGACAACACCAGATCAGGGGATCAATGTGCCCCTTTAATATTTGTAAATAATAAGCCCGAGGCCCAGTAGCCCCCGAGCCTTAATGCGGGCACGGGTGGCCGAATTAAGGATCAATATCCATAGTAAAATCACAAATTATGTGTAATGACTCAATGTATCCAAGTACTTTATGTCATTAATGTTCGGATCCGCATTGTACAAAATTTTGTTGACCGACCATGGGCTTCAACCTCCTTAGCCGATAGCCGAGGAGTGTTTGTCCTACTTTATAAAGCCTTTATGAGGGCAAAGATTTACGACAAACAAGGCAATCTGGTCATACGGCTTTCTAAACAAAGGTACGCAGAGAGATATGTTATATTGCTGTTTAACAGAAGAAATGTCTTCCAAATAAAATAGTCCCGTTATCGGTTCCTTTCTTTGGGTTGTCATGCTAAGCATGATCATGAAACCTCAGCTCCAATGTAAGAGCAAAAGATCGAGGATTTAGTTTGGGAGGCCAGTTAATAGCCCCCGGTAGTGTTCGGCGACAGTCGAGGTCAAGCCGGAAACACTTCGGCCAATGTTATGAATGGCCCGTCATTTAATATAATCATCGGATCGCTGACCAGTTTACACCTATTGTGACAGTCAGCTTTCGGCTTTCTCCACTGAGGGCTTGACTATGCGAGCTGGAAGCACAATCGCAGTGGTTCTCCCTTTGCACACCTAGCCGAACAAAGCGGAACGTAGGAGGCAAGCGCGGGAGCCGGGCAACCCAACTATTGACCGAAGACACAATTCGAAGCTGATGCATATATAGCAATATCCGAGAATGTTTTTGCCGAATCTCTAAAGGTGTCCGGCGTTGCACTGCGAGACTTGTGCTGAAAACACACAAATAGTTAAAAGTGCCAAAAGCTTGGAAAACCAAAAAACATCAGTAAAAACATGACGTCCGAACAAGATCAAGTGTTCGGTGCCAATCCGAAAATTGGACTTTAGAAAAAAAGTGCTTCTGTCATGCTTTAACTTTGCAACGACCAAGAAGAAAAACACTTAGTATGAAACGGCTCAAATAAACATAAGAGCCCCCAAGCGACTTGGGTAAAAGTTGACTATAAAATGTAAGGTGACATGTAGAATGCCTTCTAGCCGGATTGTAGATCGTTTGTCGTAGCGGACCTTTTCGCTTCAACCTCTGGACCCAATAGTTCGGAGTGTGTCCGAATACCCTTGCGGTTATAAAAACCGGGGCATGCGTGGAGACCAGGCGTAGGGGTCATTAGTGCTTTATCAGACAAGTGCCCAACTAGTTATGTTATATTACATGGTTAGTAAGAAACATCTTCCAGAGAGAATAGTTCCGTTAGGGGTTCCCTTCCCTGGGAGGCATGCCCTAAAGTGCATGTCCGGACTGCGAAAAGAGCAGAAAAACATCTGGGGGCAGGTAAATAAATAGGTAAGAAATCATCTTTTAGTTCACCGATCGAGTATTCCCTTAAGAACGCTAGCTTTCGGCTTCACCCAGTCTGAGGTACACATCCGGCTGACCCGGCAGTAACAATCGCAGAGGTGCTCCCTTTACCACCTAGCCGAACAATCGGGAACGTAGGGGTAAGCACAGGAGCCAGGCAACCCAGCTTGGCCAAAACTTAAGTCACATTGATGCATATAATGGTGAATAAAAGGTACATGCGGAAGTGTGACACATGTGTTGGGCATAAAGCCCGTATTAATAAGCTTCTGTTAAAGAAGCCCCCAGGTATAATGAGCGCGGGTAGCGCGTCAAGTGTGTGCGAACAAAGTTTCGACAAGGAAAATTTTTACAAGCAACTTTTTTACAAAAAAGTATAATTCTTGGTCGAACCGAACACAAGTTAGAAATTTAAAACTTTGAGCATGAAGGCAATTTAGCTGGTTAATGTGTTCGGTATTGACGACGCGGTCCGAGCTTGATGCGGGACAAGGTTCCATCCCCCAAGCCGGTCCCGAGGTGGCGAAGCAAGGAGCTCGACACTCCGAAGTGGTGACATAGCACGGTCAATGCAGGACGGCAGAGTGATGCCGAAGTCCCCGGCATGTGGTAATGAAGTGTTGACGAAGCCCCCCGTCCAGCCGAGGTGACGTCAAAGGATATAGTCCGGCTGGATCATTTTCCTGTGCACAAAAAATAGTGCAGACCGGGGATAATAGTAATAATAGGAATTAAAAAAAATGTTGCATAATAAATAATTTATGCAAAGTGAGTAGTAAAATAAATATGGCCTGGCGCCGAAGTCGATGTCGATGCAGGTCGTCGGCGTAATGCAATAAAGGCGTGGCAAAGCCTGGATTCATAGTTCGGTCCGAGTTCCGGATGCGGCGTTCGCCGAACTGTGTACGGAAACTGACCAAATCATCATGCGACCGTTGATAATGCGGCCACCATTTGATAGACCTGTGTACATATGCTGGACTAACCAGAGTAATAATTCCTTGGGAAAAATTTAACCCAAACAAGCAAAAAGAAATACTAGGATTAATAGCACCTGGTTTATTTGTTGTAGCAATCCGAAGGAAGGTGATTCCCAAAATTGGGACTCGATCCGCGCACCCATGCCTGGTCGGCTAGTGACGCCGAAGTGTCCGGAGTAGGTTGATGAAGAGATGGCGAAGCCCCCGGTCCAGGCGAGATGTCGAAGTAGGTCGGCGTGATGGACACCAGCTTGAAGAAGCAATAGTGCGGCCATGCCGATGCAGGTCGTGACGTGGTCGATGCCGGCTTGATGAAGCGACCGTGCGGCGATGCCGATATGCCCGCTCCGTGTAATCCGTGGGGCAGCGATGTTGGTGATGATTTATCCTTCGCGACGCCGGACTCTTGTTCGGCTTGCCAAGATGATGATCCGAAGAAGTTGAGCCTGGCTCAACAAAGTGACGACGTGTCTAGCGCAGGTCAGCAGCCGTGGAGCAATATTGCCGGACTGGTTTGACACCAGCATGATGTTGAAGATCATGTTCAAAATATCTTAAAGTTAGTGGGATGTGTTCGGGAACAAAACACAATACCCCATACAAAACTTCCTTCAAAAAGGATGTCCGAAATCCCGTTCATAAAAAAGACGAACTCGGGTCGGATTCGTTTTCGGGCAGAAAATAGATCCAAAAAGTGATGCACTAATCGGAAGTTTCCCGGAGTTTGGATGGTCGGATCGAGCTGAATTTTTGGCAGGTGGTAGATAAGGGAATTCCGCAGCAAATCAACGGTTGGATCCTCCAAAGGACATCCGAGCTAGACGCTGGATACCACGCCCTAAACTCGTCCGGATTCTCGTCCAGATTCAACAGGGCTCCGGTATATCGGAGATCGCCGGAGATTCCTCCATCGGAACTCGATGAAATTTTTGCAGGGTTGTTGTAGACTAATTCCACCGAACTAATCGTTTAGGCGACACTCGAGGAGGCGGTGGCAGCGGATACAAGTTTGTTGTCCAGAAAAATAGCACGGTCGCCTGAGGGCAATGTTGATGTTGAGCCCCCGAGCTCCATGGATGACTCCTCCATGATCTTGATAGAGATCGGAGTTGGTGTTTGATGAAGGCCTTCATCCGAACATGACGATCGGAGGTAGGGCACAGTCCTCGGTCAAGCCAAGGTGACCAGTCGAGCTGGTGATGAAGAAGCCGACGTCGCAGTTGACCTGCAGTCGAGCCATTGATCCTTTCGCCGATCACACAGCGGAACTCTCAATGAAAGCACCAATGTCGGTATCAAAACCGGCGGATCTCGGGTAGGGGGTCCCAAGCAGTGCGTCTTAGGATCAATGGTAACAGGAGGCAAGGGACACGATGTTTTACCCAGGTTCGGGCCCTCTCGATGGAGGTAAAACCCTACGTCCTGCTTGATTAATATTGATGATATGGGTAGTACAAGAGTAGATCTACCACGAGATCGTAGAGGCTAAACCCTAAAAGTTAGCCTATGGTATGATTGTTGTTGTATATCTCTATCGACTAGCCTGGCCTCGGTTTATATAATGCACCAGAGGCCTAGGATAACAAGAGTCCTAGCCAAATACGCCGGTGGGGAAGGAGTCCTTGTCTTGATCGCCAAGTCTTGTTGATTCTTCCTTGTATGTGGCAGCTGTCCGGACCGGCCCATGAGTATACGGCCATGGGGGTCCTCGGCCCAATCCAACTGATCGGGAGAGGACGCGTTGAGTACCCCCTAGTCCAGGACAACGTCAACCGCGATGGTAAAACTCTATATAATCCAACGGAGGAAGGATAATCTCATGGGAGGTCTAGAAGTTCATGAGCACCAACTTCTTACCGTCTTCTCTGAAGGCAGCCATCCAGTGGGAGTTCATGCCGACCCATTACATACCTGCCAAGAAGTTTCAGGTGATGGTGATCGGATCGAAGTCGAGGGAAATGATGTACGGCGACCCACTACATACCTGCAAAGAAGTTTCGGCTAATGGAGATCGGATTGAAGTCGAGGGGCATCATGTACGCCTCTGTATCATGGTGAGCCAATCTCGCAATACCAGATAGCAGCAAGCAGGGTGTCTTGAAAAGCTTAGGCCTCGCTTCGACGATGGCCGTGTGTATGTCCCTCGAGCATGCAGCCAGCCGTAGGGCGCTCAGCATATCCATACACGAACAACAGAGGTCGAGGATGTCACTGGGGAGATTGGTCCAATCGCGGCTCATAGGGATGCTGCGCGGTTCACATTCGGCCATGGTGGAGTTTGCAAGGTGGGGTTTTTTGGGGGCTTGATTTACGGGGGAGAAGGCTGTCGGTGCTGGAGCGGCTAGCGAGGGAATAGTGGTACTGGGGGAGGCGAGCGAGGCGACGGTACACGGGGGCACAGTGAGATGGAGACGGAGACGGAGAAGTAGATGGAGATTGAGTGGTGCTATGGGATGGGAGAGGGAGACGAGGCGAGGCGCCAATGTGTTGTACAACAGCGGTGACAGACTGCACAGTGCATAGGGTGAGGCTGACTTTGGTAACCCGAACATGCCGCCTGGACTAGTGTCAGGCGCAGGGTGTTGTCACTTCACTATGAGGACCGGATGAATAGTATTTTCACCATCAAGTGTACCACAGTTGTACTACTACTACTACTACTAGTAGGAACATGAGTACTCCACACTTGAGAAGAGGAAAAATGGAAAGGTAGAACGCGACAACAGAGGAAGAGAACGCTGGCTAACGAGGCTGGGAGGGGATGGAGCAGGAAGTTAGTGCTCCACGCCTAAAGGTTTTGGGAAAACCTGATTTTCATAAGGTGACTTACTCACCTAAACGGAGGGAGTATTCCTTAACCAGAGAATGTTGTGTCTCCCACTCACGCGCCAATATCCATCTGAACCAGCTATGACACATTTTTTTATCTGTTCGCATAGGTCCCACATATCAGGAAGGATGAGCATGTACACGAACAGGTACGACTCATCAGTCTACCCGCATAGCCTTTTCATTTAGTCTACCTAGCCGTCTAATCAACTGCATGCACGCCACTTCTCCCATTTACTTCTCCATCGGGAACCGATTTTCCTCAGCTTCTTCACCTCCCCTTTGTCTTCATTTGCATCCAAACCCCACTACGTTCACATTGTTTTAACCTCTTGAAATAATCATTTACTACTTTAGTTAGACTAGCCATCTAATCCTAATTCTCCAAACCATAGCCCTCTGTTCCAGTGGTTCCAAATAGCGAAAGAGATCGAGATGCAGATTTTTAGCATCCAACATGTCCTCGTCGAAGGCTCGTTGAGCATAGTTGCCACCGTCACCGTCCACCCAACGGTTGTTCGGCAGTGGATCAACAATGTATCCAACTCCCTCGAAAAGGTAGAGACGAGGGTCATCGATCTCGACGCAGAGTACACGGAGTGTGCCACTGGGAAGATCCAACGCGCCGCCGTCCTTCAGCTGTGCCTCGAAGATGATGTTTTGGTGTACCACATCATACACTCGCCCTCCATACCAGGTGAGCTTCACGATTTCTGTGGGGTAGCCATCAAAGGGGACAAACAAAAGCTGGAGCCGTACTACCTTGATTTGAAAAGCATCGCTGACCTACAAACCAGAATCAAAATTCCTATAGAAGATTGTGATAAACAGACACCATCCCTATTCGACGTAGCAAATTTTGTGCTCGGTACAAATCTTCAGAAGGGTGATGAGACGATGGCATTAAGGTCGTCTGGATGGGAGAATTATCCCTTGACGTACGAGCAGATAAAATATGCCGCCCTCGATGCCCGTGTGAGTTTCGAGATAGCTGCAAGGTCCAAAGAGCTTGTTGCGAAGCCGTCTCCCACAGAAAATGAGAACAAGAAGAAGAAGAAGAAGAAGAAGAAGAAGAAGAAGAAGAAGAAGAAGAAGAAGAAGAAGAAGAAGAAGAAGAAGAAAAGGCTGCACTAGCAGGAGGGCATTATGGATGGATGAAGTATTTCCTCTCTTGTAAAAAAAATATTCCCTCTCAGTGTATATTGATATAGATGAACTATTTCGATGGTGTGCATGTCTTTGGTACAAAGTAGTAGCATGGGTCCGCCTTACTATAAGGAACTATTTATCCGCATATATAGCTTTCTCTGCTACTCCTTCCAGTGATCGGTATGCAGTGCATGTGTCCGTAGACATGACAGCTTGTCCATGGAAGTTCAACTACGGCGACCATCACGTTTCATCCACTGCCACTTGCGATTCCCACGACGCCGCTCCAACCCATGGCACCACGTCCCCCGATGTG
This sequence comes from Triticum dicoccoides, assembly GCF_002162155.2. Classification (NCBI taxonomy): domain Eukaryota; kingdom Viridiplantae; phylum Streptophyta; class Magnoliopsida; order Poales; family Poaceae; genus Triticum; species Triticum dicoccoides. The sequence continues at coordinate 607,446,238 of NC_041383.1, forward strand.
CGCCTCACCCCTCTCGGCCGCACCGCCCCTCTGCCTTTGTGTGCATGACATGTGGGCCACCTAAAATGCGGCGAGCATCAAGTTTCTACCACAGCCACACGCAATTCCCACAACGCTGCTCGAACCCATGACACCACACGTCCCCTGACCTGCGGCTCACCCCTCTCGGCCCACTGCCCCTCTGCCTTTGGGAGCATTACATGTGGACCAGTCACCTATTGGGTCCACATGTTATTGACTCAAAGGCAGGTGTAGTAAGGCGCTGAAGCTCAGTCCCGACGGCCCTGAGAGGGAAATGTAACTCTTGCGCCAGGCCTTGTGGTGCTACCGCTGCACAAACTCGTGCCAAACTCGAGATTTGTTTCTTTACTATACATGCATGCAACGTTTTAATGGACATTGTAATCTCAACATGTGATGGGGAGCTCTAAATTTGAATTTGAAACTTATAAAACAAAAAGATTCAAAACAAATAAACGGGGAGAGAGGGAGTATATCATAGGATGTGTCGAAATAAGTCCCCTGGTTTGTCACCACGAAGATCCGGTTAGAAAGGAGCACAACGTCTTCGTACTCGTACGACAACAAATCGGCCACAGACAGCATGGTCCGCCTTTGACCGCCATGTGCAAGGTTCGTGCTATCTTATTCAATCTCACATGTGGTTCCATCGTACCAATTCATGCGGTGGCCCATTGCATGGCTGATCCCAATGTTGGACAAAGGTTCTACGAGAATGGTGTCACCATTGTAAATGTTGTGCAAAATGATGTTGGTACCCTTCCGTACATATGCAAGCCAATCTCTACTCGCACCGAGCCTAACCTGTGAAACAATGGGCAGGGGGAGAATTAGGAAATGGACACGGAAGTAGTCTTTAGAATGCATTTACTATGTGATTAAACTCATCTTACCTACTCATCGGAGGAAATCTGAGTGCCCCTCAATGTTGGCATCTCAAGCGGCGTTAACTTGTAACTATGGCCACGCTGCGCTGGAGAGACCCCCAAGGAAACATCCTCGTGCGTTCCACGGAACATCAAGATGCATTTGTATGAGTAGTTTATCTTGTGAGAAAAAAGGATGAACGAGGGAAGGCCTCTAGAGATAGAGATAGACACTACTTCTACCAATGTGCTGGCCCGTGCGTTGCAATGGATCCAAAGTAGTACTCCCTCTGTCCCAAAATAAGTGTCTTGACTTAATAATAACTCTAATACAAAGTTGTACTAACGTTGAGACACTTATTTTGGGACGGAGGGAGTAGAATAATACTTGTTCACGTGCTTGAAATATAAACACTCTAGTTTTGATATACATGTGTCAGCATACATGACAACTTGTCCATGGAAGTTGAACCACGCGACCATCACGTTTCTTGTTTTTACCACTGCCACACCCACACTCGATTCCCACGATGCCGCTCCAACTGGCGGTCCCACATGTTAGTGACAGAATGGTAGGATTGTTCGCGTTAGGGGATCCTCATCCCCCCGACGTGCACCTCATCCCTCTCGGCCCCACCGCTCCTCTGCCTTTGTGTGCATGACATGCGGGCCAGCTAAACTGCGACGACCATCAACTTTCTACCACAGACAAACCCGATTGGACGCGGTTTGCCTGCTCCGCTGCTGTGACACATTTCGTCCTGGGCATCAATCCTTAGCTGGAGTACTTATGTACTACAGGTAGTACCCGCTGGTGTGGCCATCTACGCCTCGTAACGCCTCGACGCCCAGCTGTGGCACCCTCGCCACGACCACTCCACCACCGGCTGGTTCATCTCAAACGAGTGAGTCGTGAACCACGCCACCACCATGAGAATGACATGTGGGCCAGCCGCATTTAAGGTCTGCATGTCATTGACTCATAGGCCGGGCACTAAGCCACTAAAGTTCGCTCTATGGGCCCCGAGAGGGAAATGCAACTCCTATGGCAGGCCTTGTGGTGCTCCCGCAATACGAGCTCGTGCCAAAACCGGAATTTGTTTCTTACTACTACCAACTAGTACTAGTAAGGTACACGTGCATTGCACGCATGAGATTCTGGTGGTTTGTGCATTATGCTTATACATGTGGAGTTTTCTAGATTCTACATGTGGCAAAATCTGGTGGAATGTAGATCATATCCAACGGCAAGTAGTGCTCGGATTTGCCATCTTTGTAGCATCGGATTGGCTTCATCCAACGAAAAACTTTCAAAGTTATTCACACACTATATAGGGGTATAGATATATAGATGTTTGGTTTGCAACCTAAGGTTGCCACGCCTAAGCTTAGGCGTGCCACAATATCTTAGGCATGTGTTTGGTTCATTGCTACACTTGTGGCTTGCCATTTTTTTCTAGCTACATGGTCCACATGTCATAGACTCAACTTCTTGCCAAATCTTGCCACACTTGTGGTGCCCATTTTGTTAGCCACATTTTTTGCGGCGGACACAAGGGTTGTTTGGTCTATGACATGTGGGGCTCACTGCTCATAAAAAAAATCTTTGCCTTAGGTGTGGCTAGAACCAAACACCTACCTAACTTGGTCAAACTTGCCTAAGGTTAGGTGTAGCAAAGTGTGGCAAGGTGTGGCTAGGAACCAAACAACCACTAAGATTGCCAAAGATTGCCACACGTAAGGTTAGGCAAGTTTGACTAACTTAGGTGAGTGTTTGGTCCAAGCCACACCTTAGGCAAGCCACACTAAGGCCCCACATGACATACACACAAAAATGTGGCAAGATTCCCTTAGGCTTGCCAACTTGTGGCTCTCATTTTGAAGAACTAATAACTTTGCCTAAGCTTAGTTGTGGCAAAGTTACTCATGAATTAAGTTCAACCATGGAGTCTTCTAGATTATACATGTGGCAGAATCTGGTGGATGATATCCAACGGCCAGTAGTGCTCGAATTTGCCATCTTTGTACCGTCGGATTGGCTTCATCTAATGACCAACTTTCAAAGTTTTTCACACACTATATAGGAGGTATAGATATAGATGTGCCGGTCCGTTGCAATGGATCCAAAGTATATCTATTTATTGGAGTGCACTCTAAACACATTATCTATTTATTTTTCTCTAACCTTTCGTAGCCATGCAACCAAGCCACATAAGTTTCATGGGTGCCCCCCACATCATATTATTCATACTACGTTGACTGAAAAAAAAGATAAATCACCCAAAACGAGATCTTCCCGTTTTTTGTTCCTATGATGTTGTGTCGTGCACGTACCTACTAGTTCTATAGTGGTAGTACTAGTAATATAGTATTAGGAGTACAAACTTGGTACTAGTAGGAGTAGTACTAGTACAGAATGCTCCTACTCTATCAACGAGCCCCATCTGACACCAAATTTCTTGGCTTCCGTGCTACAGCTAGATCTTCCCCTCGTTTTTGTTTTCCAACCCGGCGGCGGGCGGGGTGCGGTTTGCCAATAGTAGGTTTGCTCAACGGTGGTCCCACATGAAAGTGAAAATGCTAGGCAACACGCCTTCCCTAAGCTATGTGTCGTGCCGGACGGGCCGTGGAGTACTCCCAATTCCTGGGCATGTGGGGGTGCGACACGAACGCGGCATGCCTTTTCCTTTTACTGGCAATGTGCCCATGCGTTGCTACGGATCCAAAGTAGTAGAATAGTAGTACTTGTTCACAAACTTGAAACAAATCACTCTTGTTTTGATATACTCCTAATATATTACTCCCTCCGTACCGAAATATTTGTCTTTTTAGAGATTTCAAATGGACTATCACATATGGATTATATAGACATATTTTGAAGTGTAGATTCACTCATTTTGCTCCGTATGTAGTCACTTATTGAAATCTCTAGAAAGACAAATATTTAGGAACGGAGGGAGTACTTTTCACTCAAAATATATTTCTCACGCTGTTTTGATGAGGTGAGGGAGGGATGTGGTTGCTTTCAAGATAATAAGGGGTTTTCTGTAAATTGGAGCAGAGAAGTGGGTATTGTTGCAAAAATGCCACAACTTACCTCACAACCATTAGATGCAGATCTAATGGTCATAAACAACGGATGACAGACACACCACCATCACCAACTGAGTCTTTTATAAGGAAAAAAGTAGGAGTAGATAAACATGGATAAATTGTAACATTTGGTTCCGCTCCTTGGCACGATCGATAGATAGAAATAACGATTGGAAACGCTAGGGAGGGGCTATTTACGCCAGATAAGCAAGGTACGTAGTACTAGGTTGGCGCATAGTTGGTTTGGTCACACGCGGTCCGACATGTTCTAGTGTTTCTAACAAGATGCCCGCGCGTTGCATGAAGTTGATGGAAAAGGTAAGAACAGCTTATAAATTGACGGATGGAGTACTAGTTACAGTGATGCATATAATTAAGCAAAGGGGTCGCACATGTCGGTATTGACTGGAACGAGAATGCAACATCACAATAAGAATTAAGGCCTCGATGATGCAATCGCAGTGGTGGTTACAGAAGTCAAGAAGAAAGATGGATCCATGAACGTACGACCTCCTCCTCCTCAACTTAGTGCGCCGAGCCACCGAGCGGCGGCTAAGGAGCGGCGGCTTTTGTGGCGAGGTCGAGGTGCTTCTCAGCAAAGGCATCCAAGGCTTCCAGCCGGTTGAGGAAGGCCAACATCATAGCGTCCTCACTGGCCTTGTAGATACCTATGTACATGATTTGCTCGTACACGTGGATGTGTACGTCGATGAATTCTTGTAGGGCCAGGCGCGTCGCGGCGAGCGCGACCTCCAGGTGGACATTCTTCGTGGGGTCGGCAGGCAGTCGCATGGCCACTAGTGCTTGAAAGAGGTTCCGGCCATGGAGGCCGATTAGAGTGGCAGGCAATGAGGAGCCCGGGCGCGCGCGCTGGAGGAGTACGGCGATGTCGTCCGCCAGCTTCTTGAGGATGATGAACTTGTTGCTGGTGGCAACGATCATCTGGTCCAACTGAGAGTCGTAGTTGGCGTCGACCGCGGGCATCCACCAGCCGGTCTCCAACACCATCTGGAGACGATCCTTGTCGCCATGCCACAGGCCGGCATCGTGGACCATCTGGCACAGCCGCTGGCCGCTCACGCGCATCGCCGCCATGGGTTTGGAGTGAGCTCTTTTGCGCTTAGTGTAGGTGCTTAGGAAAATGCTTAGGTGCGTACGATGTGGTAGATGCATTGGAATGGAGGGGCGCCTTTATATGAGGGCAATGAGGGCAAACTGCGTTGCATTCACATCGTGCAGCCTCTTTTCCCAGACCTCCTCCCATTACTTCCCTCATGCATTAATTGAAGGAGGATGCATTGGCCGTTCAACATTTCGGGAAATGCTACTCCCTCCCTCGTCTGCATTAAAGCCGTATCGGGAATTGTGCCGCCTGCTGTCAAATCGAATACTCCCTCTGTCTAGGTGAGTAAGTCATCTTACAAAAACCAAATAGTAAACACATAGGTGCGGTGCATTAACTCTCACGTTGTTTCTTATTTTTTGACATAAATAGAGGAATCAACCAATAAGAGATGTGGGGCTTGTATGCTTTTAATGACTTGAGACTATCAAACATGACATGCAGTGGTCAGTTCGTTGCACACAATGATATTAATAATGCTTAGTATATTAGTACTATCATGTAGTACTTTATTTATTGCCATGTATGACACATAGTAGCATAGCATTTATTATGATACGGTATCATGATATGATACTCAACTCTCTCTTTCTTCATTTAATTCTATGACACCTCATCAAAATTCCCTAGTTGGCATGCATGATATAGCTATGATACTACCATTACAACCAGCCTTAGCAAATAAACATTAAGTTCTCTCGTTTGCCTCTCCACCTTGGTCACCTAGACGGAGGGAATATACTGTACTATTTAAAAGTCGAGGGCTGGGCTTTTCCTGTGCAGTAGGCGGGGCAGTTCCGCCTAGTCGGTTCAACAGAGACGCGAGAAGATGAGGGAGTAGGCTGCTGCAAATGTAGGGCTGTGTGATTTGACAGCGAGTTACTGCTCGACAGGTGGGGCCCCGTGATTTTACCATTATCATTTTAACTGCGGTGCTACGACCAGTGTGAGTCTCCCGATTCCTGACCACCTCCATACAAGTGCCTCTCCCAATGCTCCACCACGTAGTAGAGGTTGGCTCTTGCATGAGAGCCCACTTCTCCACTTTTTCTTTGCCTCTCTTTCCTCCACATATGCAAAAATGCCATGTAAAGCGCACTACTGTACTTACTTGCTCCTACAGGTGCTAAGCTTGCCACATATGCATAAAGTCTAATGTGGCAAGTTAATCAAGAAGAGAGAGACTAGTTTGGTGACCCAAGGAAGAAATGGTGCTAAGCGCGTGTACCTAGGTGAAAAGACAATTTTGAGTCAATAGCTAATTAAATGAAGCAAACTTAGCAACAAAAAACTACTAATAAGCACCTATGCATTGGGGACTTGATTGCTAAGCCATTTAATGCCCTTAGCACCTCATCTAAGCACCATTTCATTGGAAGAGGTCACTCCTTGGAAAATGCAATAAATACTACTCCCTTTGTCCCATAATATAAGAACGTTTTTGGCACTACACTAGTGTAAAAAGCGTTCTTATATTATGGGACGGAGGGAGTACGAAGAAAGAGATAGAGAGAAGCAAACAAAATATACTTATAGCCAACCTTATAGCTAACCTTGTTGTAGTATGAGTGACTAGGTGATGGCATGCCAACATTAGATAGCCTAACGCATCATGTTAAATCTCTAAGGGGGCGAGCGACGCGACGGTCGTGGTAAGCGCGACCATGATACAGGCTGCTGGCAGCCCTTGGATTTGAGATCGAACGGTCGCATGCTAAGTTGCTGAAATTTGCAGAATAACCCTCCAGGATAGGATATTCACCCATAGGTCTAGAATCATGCCATGCAACCATTCGATCTCAGATCCAAGGGCTCTCAGAAGCCCGTATCATGAGAGAATGGAAAGCCACTACCCTGCCATTCGCACACTGGCAGTTCGCTCCTACTCGTCCCCGCACGTCCTTTAATATTACGACAGTTTGCTCCTAGTCGTCACGTCCTTTCACATTACGGCAGTTCCACTAATCCTAACCCTCCTCCCAAATCCATGGCGTCCCAAATCTCCATGAGCGGCGGTGAGTACAAGGTTAGAACCATCACCGGCGATGAGTTCGACGTCATCTACACCCGTTCTTCCGCAACGATGAAAGGATGCCTTTCTCTCTTCAGACGCATGTTTGAAAACTCATATGATGAGTGGGTCGCTGGGCTAGATGTTGAGTACACCTCAGTCTTGGGACGAGAGAAAGATCTAAAGGAGGAAGAGAGGAGGAAGCCCGCCGTGATCCAGGTTTGCGTGCATGACTTATGCTTGGTCTACCACATATGCCATGCCGACGTTGAATGCCTGGATTTTAAGAACTTCCTCAAGAGCAACCTAGTCAAATTCGTTACTGTAGACTTTACAAACGACAAAAAAAATCCTGCGTCGGATAGGCCTCGTTGTAGGCAACCCCTTCGACCTCCAGAAGAATCGGCTGCTGCCCTCCAGTGGCCAGCCTTCAAGGCTCACCCTGGCAGGAGCCATGGTTCATCCTTCATACGGTAAACTGGAGAAACCTCAATACACGTTTCATCGTCATGCATGGCAGCGGAATGTACTAGATATAGACCACATCCACTATGCTGCAATGGATGGCTACCTTTTTTTCAATATCTACAAGGGTTGGATGAAGAGCAAGAGCCAAGTGTGTGGTTCAAGCAAAGAAGTATCGACCAAGAGGAAGAGGGACAAGGACGAAGTCGAGGACGTGGACGAGGACTCCGAGTAAGGTGGCAGTGTCATTGCTCATGGTGGTTCTAATGCAGTGTCTACCAGAATAGTTGCAAAGTTTAATTTCAAGTGTGCTTAGTTTAATTTGAGGGGTGTGTTGTGCTGAGCCCCCAGCAGAACTATGTTATGTTTCTTCTCGTTACTTTAACTCTTCAGTACATACATACTAGTATTTCATACATTTCATCTTTTAGTTGGTATAGTACTACCACTCGTTTCTTCACATTATATACGTACAATATATATGTCCAACATCATATAGCCAGCAGTTTAGTTGTCAAAGAATTTCAGGGTGCTTAGTTTTGTCAAAGAATTCCAGGGTGCTTAGTTTTATTTGAGGGGTGGGTTGTGCTGGACACCATTATTGTGACTAGCCTTTTTAATAGCACTATATGCATAATTTGGCGACGAGCACTCTCTATATGTACCACCTTTTTTTTAATTTCAAGTTTTGCTCCATGGCGCAATCCATCGATACTACTACTGTACAAAAGTGGACTATATACATTTTTTAAAAGGCTAGAGGGTGGGGTAGTCTAGCTTGGTCAATTTCACGAGAGGCGAGGGCCTTTGTGATTTGACGGCTCATTACTGCTGTCAAATCGAATAGTACTGCGCCGCCTGCTGCACGCCCGGCTGAACACGCCTCCTCGCCTCCATTAAACCCCTCCGTTAAACCCGCATGCAAACCGAGAATCCTACTCCGGCCACATGTCCGTTCATGAGCGGGCTGGAATTAAATGCAACACCAGCCGAGCTCCTCCCGTCTGCCCTCAGTTTAAACGAGGCCAAACACCAGCCAAGCTCCTACCGTCCGCCCTCTATTTACACGAGGCCAGACAGACATCGGGCAAGAATCGCACCCCTCCGCCGCTCCCCCATCTCCTCCTTCACCATTTTCTCCACTCTTCCAATGGCTTTCGAGGAGCCGTTCTCCGACATATTACCCGGCTGGGTGGCCCGCCGAGCCCTCCGGAAACGGGCGAGGCCGCTCGGTGCTTCACAAACCTCGCTTGGCCCAACGGAGCTTGTTGCCGCCCCAAGCAGGCGCGTGGTTCAGCAACTCGCCGCTCTAGTTCAGCTCGATGAGGAGTGGCAAGTTGCTCCATGCCGGCACGGCGGCGAGCACGCCGGTACGGGCGTCGTCGCGGCCGCATCATACCATGCCACCAGTGTCTGCGGTGGTCGTGCCTCCTGTGTCTGTGGGCACGCTTCCCGTGCCTGCGGCAACGCCATGCAGGCAGAGACAGAAGCCGGGTGCATGGAGAGCGACGAGTCGGTGGCCAGCTTCTCCTTGTCCGCCGCCATCATCGAGGAGAAGTAGAAAACGGGAGGCCGCCGCCACTTGGGACCCATGAAGGCCACCGTCGAGGCGACGACTGCGCATTCAGGTGGTTTCCTTGCTGCTTCGTCTCTTCCGAGGACCTTCATCGACCCCGCAAGTGTCTGACGGACATGAGGAAGACAAAGGGATCCGCAGGCGGCCATTTAGATTATGTACTACCTCTGCAGCTGGCGGGAAATATTTGTTCTAAGAATGGATAAATTGTATGTATCTATAACTAAAATAAGTCTAGATACATCCATTTCTAGGACAAGTATTTCCGGACGGAGGGAGTATTAGTTATACCAAGAGAGCCGGATTGGCACCGCTTAGTTCATGTAAATGTAATGAAATCCATCAAGTTTATATGAAGATCCGCCTTTTTATACGGAAACCTTCATGCTTATATGAAATCAGTCAGTGTTTGCACGAATTTCATCTAGTTGGTTAGAGTTGTGAAAATGTATGCCGCTGGCGTTTGATGTCGTCATCCGCGGAAGGAAGCGGGAGGAAATTTGCCGGCTGCCGTTGGAGATGCTCTTATGCTGGAAATAATAGAGTGACATCCAATCCATTTGAGTTAATTGCCTGTATGATTGTCCCTCTATAAAAAGTTAATTGCATGTACAGTGTACATGTGACTTGCAGGGTGGCTACAACTTCATACAGAACGTTAAAAAGAAACAAGTCCATCCTTAATCTTGTATTCTAAGTACTCTGTGGGTTCCACTGTCAGTACAGTAGCGAAAGAAGTATATATTAAATAAGTAATATATAATATAAAAAATCTGAAGTTAAAAGACAGAATTCGAACTCATGTCATCGCGTTGCGAGCATCCGGCGCTAACCAGTCCAGCACATTTTTGTTGTAGACCATGCTGGAGATATATCTCCATGTCTACTCTTATACTCCATTTGTTCCTAAATATTTGTCTTTTTCAGATTTCAAATGGACTACCACATACGGATGTGTATGTAGACATATTTTAGAGTGTAGATTCACTCATTTTGCTCTGCATGTCTTTTTAGGAAGGGGTTAGATTTCTCCTTGATTTATTTATGAGGTATCCAGATGGCACTGCACCGCCAAGAAAAGAGGGTAACATCAAAATTATGGACTACCTTTTTGAGTATGTTGGTAAGGTCCGGTCATAGTCACTTGTTGAAATCTCTAAAAAGACAAATACTCCCTCCGTCCGGAAATACTTGTCATCAAAATGGATAAAAGGAAATGTATCTAGACGTATTTTAGTTTTAGATACATATCTTTTTATCCATTCTGATGACAAGTATTTTCGGACGGAGGGAGTATTTAGGAACTGAGGGAGTGGAAAACAGAGTTGGTGATGATGGTGTGTGTGACATCCTGTAATATAGGCCGTCGGATTTATATCTAACGGATAGGAAAGAAACTATGGCAATTTTGCAAATATATACCCACACGCCTCTCCACATTCACAAATAAGGCCTTCCCTCGTTCAGCCTTTTCTCTCACAAGATAAACTACTCATACAAATGCATCTTGATGTTCCGTGCAAAGCACGGGCAGCTAGCTAGTTTCATTTAAAATAGTTGCTACGATAATTGGGTTGAAGTGATATATTTTATGTCTGCCCCGAGTGACTTCAGATTCACTAGTAGTAACAAAGAAAAGGTTGCCTTGTTAATTAACAGAAAATAGGGTGAAAACTATCACATGAGGCCGGTAAAAACAAGGCACACTAGGTTCAGCGTCATCGTCACTACAGCTATGCGCGCGCGAGAAGTCTACATATCGAGGGGGCTATCGAGCGAGGCACCGAGACACAATGTTTGAGAGAGAAACCAATTAACAGATTATGATCAGATTGAGTTGCCACCCATCTGATGTCATTGTTGGGGGGGGGGAGAGAAAGACGTATCGAGAGTGTGCGCGGTAGGCACAGAGGCACAACTAGCGAGTGTGTGTGTGTGTGTGTTTGAAAGAGGAGTAGATAGATTATTATCAAGATCGAGGTGCCACCCTACTCCTTGGTGTCGGGTAGTGTGTGTGTATGTGTATGTTTGAGAGAGAAGCCAGTCGATAGATTAGTTTCAAGATCGAGGTGTCACCCTACTCCTTCGGTGTTGGGAAGTGTGGGGGGGGGAGCAGTGACACTCATATATCTCTACTCTTATAAAAAACAGAGTTGGTGATGATGGTGTTCCTGTCATCCTGCAATATAGGCCATCCGATTTATATCCGACGGATTGGAAGGAAACTTTGGCAATTTTGCAAAAAGATACCCACACCCCTCTCCGCATTTGCAAATAAGGCATCCCCTCGTTCATCCTTTTCTCCCACAAGATAAACTACTCATACAAATGCATCTTGATGTTCCATGTAACACATGGGCATCTTGCTAGTAGGGAGAAGGAGTTTGTGTGACACATATCTAGCTATATTAAGGGATAGGTAGATAGCATTTGTGCGAGGCATGATTAAAGCATCACGAAGATAAACAAACGGTGTGCATGCAAGTGCCGGAAAAAATGAAGCAAGAAACAATGTGTGTGTGCGCGCGGGCGTGTGTGTGTGAGAGAGAGAGAAATCTCAAAACAAAAGGTGCTCTGTTGGAATCCCATTGTATGTATTCATGTGGTTCCGGAACTCGAGTTAACCTTAGGCATATGTGTGAGAGACATTATTATACTTTGAGACATTAGTGGCTATGGGTGGGCGGAATTAAAGGGGTGGGTGTGTTAGACAGAGAGAGCATGTGTGTTTCTGTGTGAGAGATTTGTAGGACGGGGTAGAAAGACGAATTTAACCTTGACAAAGGGAGAGAAATACACGAAGTGCGCGTGTGTGATTCCGATGCCAACAGGGAAATGAGATATGTATGCGTGTGAGAGAGATTCCACAATTCATTCATGTATCACTATCAAGCGATCGTGGATGTGCATAGCTTGAACACTATAACGATTGGACACTCGCATATCACATTTTTTTCTATTTAAATAAACCTTTTCAGTTGTGCATGCCAAAGTTACAGTGATGTTTCTTCAAACAACCAATGTAGCTATCATGTACATGCACCATTGTTACTCTTGCATTCAAATTCATTAGTCTTGGATGATTTAAGTTTCTATTTTGAAGTAATATATGTAATATTCATATATGAATTCAACGGGTACGCAATTTATGAAATGGAGGCTATGTAATCATATGAGGTAACACTTTTAAGTAGCAGACTACAATATCCATTTCTTTTTGTGCGCCTCTACACTAACACGACAATGCATTATGTTTAAAGTAAATAACCAATGGCACTAAATTATCTATTTACACGAGAAATACATAGGCTGAGCGTTTGATCCCTTTTTTGTGAACACGCCACTACACCCGTACGATTGGTCGCGCTCGCGTGAACTGCCAAGTTATCAGCGCATCATCCCGAGTTATTGTCTTTTTTTCTGGGGTGGACTCCACACCAGTTATTAACTGCTGACGCGTGCCCCGTGTACACAGTCTGGCATGACCTTCCCGCTAGCACGGTCCAAAATTAGTTGAAACTGGATACGAATGATCTCGCGGGCGGCAAAATTTCCCGCCTCCTTCTAAAATTTCCGCCACCTTAGTCTTTAGCATGCGAAATTCCCCTTTTGTCCTTGGTGCATGGAGACCAACAGTTACAATACTGCCCTCATCTACATAATAGGGCGGGGCTACTTTGGTAACTTTTGGTTCCCCGCACTACACGGCACCCCCATTTCCTCTCCCCCTCCCGCAAAAACGACCAACTCCATAGCACCAGAGCATCTTACATCACGCCGTCCGTACTTCATCGCCCTTTCTCCCCTCCCCTCTCGAAACCCTAGACTGCTCATCCACTGGCGTACCATAGCCCATTCACTACGAGCAGCATCCACCTCGCCGGATCTGCTTCTGCGGCCACATCTACCCCTCCCACCTCCCCTAGAAACCAGTAGACTGCTCATCCACCACTGTACCACAGCCCATTCAGTGCCGGCCTTGTCCACGGCGCCGGATCTTCTTCGCCGGTACTCTCGTCAACCGCCACGCATCTGCAGCGGCTCATTCGTACTCCCCACCGGAGACGCTTCGTCCACACCTCCCGGAGCCGCCCCACCGACGCCCCCGTCGACGGCCTCTGATCCTCTTCGCCGACACCTTCATCAACCCTACCGGAGCCGCTTCGCCGAAACCATCGTCAACCCTACCGGAGTAGCTTCGCCTATACCATTCTCAACCCTACTGGGACCACTTTGCCAACTCACAAGTCCACGGCCTCAGATCCGCTTCCTCGCACCCTGATCCAACCTACCAGAGCAGCTTCTGACGCCCCGTCCACGGCCGCAGATCTGCATCATCGACACCATCCTTAACCCAACCACCGGAGTAGCTTCTGACGCCCTGTCCACGGCCGCAGATCCGCATCGTCGACACCATCCTTAACCCAACCACCGGAGCAGCTTCTGACGCCCCCTCCACGGCCGCAGATCCGCATAGTCCACACCATCCTTAACCCAACTACCGGAGCAGCTTCACCTACGCCCTCGTCCATGGCCACAGATCCGCTTCGCCCACACTGTAGTCCACCCTACCGGAGCCGCTCCACAAACACCCTACTTGACAGTTCTAGATCTCCTTACCGGACCCCGACAGCCAGTGCAGCGTCATCACCCTTGACGTTTATAACCTGATTCCCATCGTTTGGAGAGATGCCAAGCACCCGCCACGGCCTAGGTACTTGTCACCTTTAAACCCATTCAGCAGCACCTGCCCGATGTACCTCAATTATACTAACTGGTCACTGTTACCTGTTATGCAGCTGGCAAAAACTAAAAGGACGATGTTTCTTTTGGATCTAAGAGCTTGGCCAACCAAGATCCTGGACTGAGGCGTTGCTATGATCTTGTAAGTGCGTCTCTCTCTCTTGTATTGTTATGTGCCTGCCAGCGTGCTTTGCTAGGATTTTTGACTAGTAATCCCTTTGTGCAGACAATGATTTATACTACTGGCTGCTAAATTAGATATGTAGATGTCATACATGATACTACCTCGTACCTCTGTTCCTAAATATAAGTCTTTCTAGAGATTCACTATAGGCTACATACGGAGGAAAATGAGTGAATATACACTCGAAAATGCATCTATATACATCTGTATGTGGTCCATACTGGAATCTCTACAAGACATATATTTAGAAACAAAAGCAGTACATTACACAAAATTGTAGGTGGCATGTAGGAATTCTAGTGCACTACATTAGGCTCCCTTAGAGTGCCTGCTAGTCCAGCACACAGAGTCATGGCTAGTTTATGCTACGCACACAATCGTTAATTGGTGGTTTAAATATGTGCAAGGGATATGCAATGTAGTATCATGTAGAGATGTCTGAAATTAGCCGTGTCAACTTGCAGATAGGGTTACACAATGAAAAAGTACAAGATGTATGTGGCAATTTCACGGAACATCGCAAAAAAGGAGAGGCAGCGGTGAGCCTATACAGTGTGCTATGGTACATCACTCCTCCATTGCAATCATCGTGACATGTTATTTGTATGTCAGTTGTATTAGCCAAGTTTCTTAGGGACAGTTATTACGAGTTATCCTAAGAAAATAAGCACCTATGAATATAAGCTCCATGTAATAAACCAACCAGTTCTTTTCATTGCGTTTTTAGCTTATCTTTGGTATGATCAGTGGAAAGTCTAGATTGCATTATATTTTTTCATTTTGCTGCCCATATGAAAATTAATTTGACTTGCAAACATCACAAATTGAACCCAGTGCAGTAATTAATATGATAGGAAAACAGATCACTACTTGCTCAAAATGCAAATACAAAGATACCATCTACTTGGCACAATCTACTTTGGTCAATGTTTTCCATAGAGATCCCATTGCCTAATTTAAACGAAGAACGCATGACCCACATTTAAATGAAGAACAATTATTTATTGAAATTTGATGGTCCAGGTGGCTGGTTATTATCATATAGCAGCACCACCTGAAAGCATCATATAGCAGCAGCAGCAGCAGCTCATAGCAACTCATCATACAGCAGTAGCAGTGTGCAATTCATCATATACCAGCAGCAGCTCATAGCAATTCATCATATAGCAGCAGCAGGAGCAGCTCATATCAATTCATCATATAGCAGCAGCAGAAGTAGCTCATAGCAATTCATCGTATAGTGGATCAGAATGAAAATTTGGCAAAACATCAGAGGAGATTCTCACCTTGTTGGATGAGCTCATCCTTCAACAGCACCTCAAGGCCTGGCCAGGGAGGAGGGGAGGGGGAATAAGGTGCCTTCTGCCGCAGTGTGGCATCAGCCGTAGTTGTGCAGCGCCCGCCGGAGTAGTGCGTTGGACGAACCACATTGGAGCAGCTGCTGGAGACCATGAGAATGAGGGGCGGCGCTAGAGGGAGGAGCAGCCAGGGAGATTTGCCCCTACCCGTCGGCCATGTAGCCTAGCTGGACATAGCATCGTCGAGGATCAGGCCAGATGGGACCAGTGGCGACGGCTCGCTGGAGGAACCCTAGTGCTGCAGGCAAGGGATCGAGGTAGAGGGAAAGGGGAGAGAAGATGCAAGCGGGCAGGGCAATGAACGCTTGGGTGTTTGTTTTTACTTGAGGGTCAGGTGTGACATGAGCGTCAGCAGTTGCATTTTGAGTGTTGTCGGTGTCAAAACCGGCGGATCTCGGGTAGGGGGTCCCGAACTGTGCGTCTAGGCGGATGGTAACAGGAGACAAGGGACACGATGTTTTACCCAGGTTCGGGCCCTCTTGATGGAGGTAAAACCCTACGTCCTGCTTGATTGATATTGATATTGTGGATGTTTACAAGAGTGGATCTACCACGAGATCAAGGAGGCTAAACCCTAGAAGCTAGCCTATGGTATGATTGTAATGGTTGTTGTTGTTGTGTCCTACGGACTAGAGCCATCCGGTTTATATAGACACCGGAGAGGGCTAGGGTTACATAGAGTCGGTTACAATAGTAGGAGATCTACGTATCCGTATCACCAAGCTTGCCTTCCACGCCAAGGAAAGTCCCATCCGGACACGAGACGAAGTCTTCAATCTTGTATCTTCATAGTCTTGGAGTCCGGTCGATGATGATGATAGTCCGGCCGATGATAGTTCGGCCGATGATGGTAGTCCGGCTATCCGGACACCCCCTAATCCGGGACTCCCTCAGTAGCCCCTGAACCAGGCTTCAATGACGATAAGTTCGGCGCGTATATTGCTTGGCATTGCAAGGTGGGTTCCTCCTCCGAATGATAGAAGATTGTGAACACCACGATAGTGTCCGGCTCTGCAAAATAAATTCCACATTCCACCGTAGAGAGAATAATATATACACAAGTTCAATCTGCTGACATTTTTTGCGGCATGACGTCACGCCACTACCAAGCCATTACTTGAATCATTTTTTACTCTACCACCTCAGCGCATTTAGCGAAGCGGTTTCCTTGGCACGTCTTGTCGAAGCAGAGATCGTGTTCCCCCTTAATCCGGGATTCTCATCAATACGGATGTGGGTAACCCAACCGCGCCCGTCGCCACGTCCCCTCTATCGAAGGCGAGTCCCAAATGGTCACGGAGACGGCTCTCGGTATTCTCCCTCTTTATAACGGGACCAAGGCTCGTTTCTTTTATTCAATCCTCCATCGAATCCTCTCCCCGCTCCAAGTTCCAGCACCTAGAGCTCCAGATTCGAGCGTTTCGGACCTTCAATGATGTCCGGTTCTGACCTCCAGGGCCGGTGGATGCCCTCCTCCGTCACGGAGGAGGACGTGCTAAAGCTGCGGGAGGCCAAGTACCTGGCTTATGAGATTTCGCACAGGTTGCCTGCCGAAGGGCAGGCCATCCCCACCCCTGAGCCCGGCGAGTATGTCGTTTTTGTATCCCACCTCCGTCGGGGTTTAGACTTCCCGATGGATCCTTTTGTGAGAGGGCTCATGTTTTACTATGGGTTGGAATTCCACGATTTGGCTCTGGAGTCCATCCTCCATATTTACGCATTTATTGTCGTCTGTGAAGCCTTCCTCCACGTCACCCCTCACTTCGGCCTGTGGCTGAAGATCTTCAATGTGGCGCCGAAGATGATCGGGGGGCGTCAAGCGGAGTGCGGCGGGGCGGCCATAAGTAGGAGGGCCGATGCCCCGTGGCCCGCTGGCTCCTTCCAAGAGGAGCTCGGCCCGTGGCAGCAAGAGTGGTTCTATATTACCGTTCCGAGGAGCCGCAGACAAAATCCGCCGCCCTTATTCCACCCGGGACCTCCACGACGGTTGATGTCGTGGATCAACCAAGGGCTCAACTAGGGGCCGTCAAAGGACGTGCCCCTACTGCAGGGCCGGATTCGAGATCTCCAAACAAGGGAGGTTGATATGGTGGTGGTAATGCAGGTTATGTTGATTAGGCGTCTCCCGCCCTGCAAACGCCGCCCTCTCCGGATGTGGGAGTTCAATCCGGAGGGCCCACGGATTCTTCAACACTTCATGGGTATGACACCCCTGGAGATGTACAAATTATTCTTCGGATCGCAAGAGGCACGTCCGGAATTGACCGAGGATGCTGGCCTAAGCTGCAATCGCCTGGATACTCAAGTAAGTAGTTCGAAGTCCGGACATACCGTTTGTTTGCCTTTCGATGATTCGCCTTATGACCAACATCTTTCTAAACAGGAGTGGATAGCGGAAGCAAAATTGATATGGTGTCCGGCCCCCTCCCCGAGACCGCGCCGGATTCCGTGCTGGTTTGGATGCTTGAGGTTGTGCCTCTAGAGGAAGGCGAAGGGGAAAGCAGGAAAGCTACTGCCTCGCCTAAGGAGGCTCTTGAAAGAGGGGGGATCGAGAATCCCTCCCTCCAAGGGGAGAAGAGGACTGCCTCCGAGGACCCCGGGGCAAAAGCCCCTAAACGGGGGAAGAAATCTTCGCCAGAGGGTCCTGCGTCCGGGGAGGCCCCGGCCGCACAATCTCCCTTAAAGAATCAGCCCTCCAACGAGCCATAAGTAGAAAGAAAGGATTTTTATAATAAGGGACATCCCTATTTGTGCTTCTGAGGATAACTAAAGTTTTTACCTTGTAGTTCGGATCTACGTCCTTCGCAAATGAGCTTGTCTTCGGGGGACCTTCGTCCGGAGATGATGGAGAGCGAGACGCCTCCGTCCGGGGCGCCGTCGGATAGGGCGGACGAGCCTGAAGTGTCGTCACGGAGGGAGCCCCCTGGTTTGGCAAAGCCGGATAGTTCGGCGCCAACTGGTGTACGGCTGAAGGATCTGCTTGAGAAGGCGTCTATCTCAGAAGATCACCACGCATTGATGAGCATGGTGATTGAAAGGATTTCGTCCGCTGAAGGCGGGTTGCATAATGCTGTCAGGAGTTTGCTGGCGGGGTTTGAGGTACGTAAAAATGACACACCTTTTAACAGTTTTGCATATAGAATGCGTCCTGTATAGATAGTAGCCCCTGAGACTCGGTAGGTTGTCGAAATCGACAACATGCCGAGGATCAAAATCGCAGGTTTAAATTTCCGCCGTGCCGATGCAGGTGGCGGGTCGTCCGGGGGCCAGCCGGACTGATGGAGTTGCTGAACTAAAGCGGCAACTCGCTGTTGCGGATGCGGACATCACGCTGGTCAACAGGCGACTTGATGAGTCGCAAGGTAAGTGTTTCTCTGTGGTCACTTGGTAAGGGAGCCGAAGCCAGCTCCTTACAACATGTGTGTGAAATGCAGATAGTGCCGCTGCTGTGGAGAGCCTTCGGACCGAACTTGCTCAAGCCAAGGAGCAGGCCAGAAGGAGTAATGCGGCGGCCTCGAGGGCGGCCGAGGAGTTAGCGGCCGAAAGGGTCGCACACTGCCGGAGCAGGGAAGAGATGGCCGAAATGGCCATGAAGTTAAAAGATGCTACCGACCGCAATGAGGCTCTTGGGAAGGAGCGCCTAGCGGGGCAAGAAGACCTGGGGAAGGCCACCGCCGAAGCCAAGGATGCCCGCTCTGCAATGCGGGCTATAAAGGAAGAGCTGCGCCAGGCCGGAGATATTGTAGCTGCCAAGCCTTTTCTACTGCGCCGAAGGTTTACGGATCCAAAGTATGCTCAGCTGGGCCAACTGTGGGGTCCAGAGGACCCTTATATGGACTTAGCAGCGAGTGCGGCGGATGCTGTTGTGCATTTTCGAAGCCAGAAGGATCACAAGATGGAAGAGTTGTTTTGGTCTCAATTCCATAGTCCGGAGTGTTCACTTCCGCTGACCGACCGTTTGGCCGAGTGGGCTGAGCTAAATAGGTTGTCCGGGCTTGCTATGATGGATATAGTGACCCATGTCTGGCCGGATAGGCCCGAGCCAAAGAGTTACTTTGGCTTATTGCAGCAATTTCTTGGGGCGGTGCCGCATATCAAGGCGATGAAGCGGTCGGCCTGCATAGAGGGTGCGCGGATGGCACTCGCCCGTGTTAAGACACATTGGACAGAGATGGATGCCACCGCTGTTGCGACCCCGGGTTCGGACGATAACCGGTTACCCGCCGAGCACTATTTTGGCGAAGTGCTGCGTGGTGCTCGTGTAATAGAGTCGCAGTGCTCAAAAAATGTTACGTTCGAATGAACGTTTTTATGATGTAAAACAATATTTATGATGTAAGCACCTTTTATACTTGTGCGTTCAAGTAATAGAATATCTCCTATGCGGCCGTTCATGTATACGTGTGTATAATCTGAAAGATGGCAGTCGTGGGCTTCAGCCCCCATGCACAAGGTGCGGGGGTGTTCGCAAAAAAAAATAGCGCGTTTTCACACTTAATCCGACGTCTCGGTCCTGTAAAGGAGGTGGTAGCGTAGCAAACGAGGCAACCGGACTATAATGCTTTATCACTTTCACTTAGCCATGGAGTTCGAGGGTGGGGCTACGACATAGCCCCTGGGGGCACCGCGCTCTCCGAATTTGGGGCGCGTATGTGCCTGACCGGGAAACGGCCCTTCGTCAAAGCGGAGGAATTCTAAACATTCCCATGGTCGATCGAGTGGTTGACCAGTCTCTCGCTGTATCATGACAGTCAGTTTTCGGCTTTCTCTACTAAGGTGCTCGCCCAGCTGAACTGGGGCACAATCGCAGTAGTTCTCCTGGTGCCGCGTTAGCCGGTGATACGGAACGTAAGGCAGCAAAACACAGGAGCCGGGCAAACCCAACATTTGACCAAAGACATGATTCGGAGCTGATGCATATAAGGCCTAACTCGAGACGCCGAACACTCTCGAAGGTGTTCGGTCTTTACAATAGCGGGCAAAACAATGCCCTAAGCCCCTTGTGTCCAGGTACGGGCAAGTTCTTCTAGCGCGGCCGATGCCAAAACGCTAGTCTCCACTCTGGTTATAATGAGAAACCAGGGGATTATAGCAACAAGAGACAGTAAGAAAGGTTTACGTAGGGTCTTAGTCTGAAAAGAGTCCTTGCAACGGGTCCCTACTGCACGTCTGCGCCTGTGTCTCCGTTGTTCCGTATCCTGGACGGGTGTGCACGCTGTTCATCTGTAAAAAGAGAGGAACTTAGTTTGAAAAGAAATCGTGCGAGAAAGTGCATAAAAATTGAAATATAGATTAATAAAGTTGAGCCTATGCTAGCTCATTATGGCTTATATGTACAAACCCTTGTGAAGGGGTGTGCGGCTAGGTAGCCCCTAGCTTATTTGTTCCAGACTCGTCCAGCCGTGTCTGGGGTCTCAGGCGACCTTTTAATGAAATGATGCCACGTGGACCGGGCATTTTAAGCGTAAGAGACGCGTAATGTGGTATTGCATTGAAGCGGACGAAAGCTTCCCGTCCCAGTGATGCTTGATAGCTACTTTAAAATGGGGCGACATGAAAGGTTAGCTTTTCTCATCGAAAGTTGTCAGGTGACCCGAACACAACTTCTAGTAATAATGAACCTGTGCGCCTGGCGTAAGGGCCTGGCGCCACTCCTTTGAAGGAAGTGCGGCTATGCCGAATTGTAGTAGGGTCTATCCCAACTTGCGGATTGTGTCCGGATATAGCAGGTTTGAGTTACTGCCGCCGTCCATCAAAACATTCGTGAATTGCAGTCCGTCTATTATGGGATCCAATATCAGGGCAGTCTATCCTGCATTCCGGATACTTCTGGACTAATCCAGATGGTCGAAAGTGATTGGTTTTGACATCCAATCTCGGTGTTCCGCTGGGGTGGACCGTGCGACACTTGTCTTAGCGAGTGCCGTGTTGGTTTTCCGTACTATCACATGAAGCGAGTTTACTGTTTTGACTTCTTGTGGGAAAGTCTTTTGACTTCCGGTGCTCTGCTGGTGGGGTTCGTCATCGTCCTCGCTTGGCGCATCGAGCCCCTTGTGTCCGGCGTTGAGTCTGCCGGACTGTTTAAAAACCCAACAATTTCGGTTGGTATGGTTTGCAGGCCTTCCGGAGGTACTGTGGATTTGACATATCCGATCTAAGATTTTGTTTAAATTTGATAGCTCGTCGCTGTTGTCCTTAAGAGGCAGTGTTTTATTGTTTGGCCGCGAGCTTTTGAATCCGGCGTTGACCGCCGTGCCCTTTGGGCTTTTTTCTTTATTCCGGCGCTGATCTTTCCTGCGCCATGATTTTCCGTTTCCATCTCTGATCTCGGATGTACTCGGGTCGCTGGTGCTGCATCTTTCTAGCCAGCTGTCTTCTCCTGCGCAAAAGCGCGTCATGAGGCTTGTTAGCGCGGCCATTGTTCTTGGCTTCTCTTGGCCGAGGTGTCTGGCGAGCCATTCGTCTCGGACGTTGTGTTTAAAAGCTGCTAAGGCTTCCGCGTCCGGACAGTCGACTATTTGGTTCTTTTTGGTAAGGAACCTGTTCCAGAATTTGCGCGATGACTCTCCGGGCTGTTGGGTTATATGACTCAGATCGTCTGCATCCGGAGGGCGGACATAAGTCCCTTGAAAATTTGCTCTAAACGCGTCCTCAAGCTCTTCCCAACTTCCAACAGTGTTTTCTGGGAGGCTTTTGAGCCAATGCCGAGCTGGCCCTTTGAGCTTGAGGGGTAGGTATTTTATGGCGTGGAGATCATCTCCTCTAGCAATGTGTATGTGTAGTATCTAATCTTCTATCCAGACTCCGAGGTCTGTTGTGCCGTCGTATGCCTCTATGTTTATGGGTTTGAACCCTGCTGGAAATTCATGATCCAGCACCTCATCGGTAAAACATAGCGGGTGTGCGGCGCCACTGTATTTGGGTGTGCCGCTGTCTTCAAACACTTGTCGTGTTGTGTTACTTCCTGGGGCCCTCTTTTTTGGCCCGTAGATGGACCTAGTTGGGCCGTCTGTTTTCCCAGGATCATAATTCGGCTTGTGTGCGGCGCCGCTTGTCGCTTTTGGCTTGTCATCTGGCCGTCTATCCAGCCAGGCGGCCTCTTTATTTTTTGACTGTGAGGGTTCTATGGCTTCCTCGTCAAATTCTGGCAGCAACTTGCGCTTCGGGTAGCTCTTTGTTTGATGGCCATTGCCATATTTGTCTGCGGTCTTGAGTACTTTGCTCCACTTCATTCTGAGTATGTCTTCCGCTTTTTTGAGCTTCCGTTTTCCTTCTTCAAACTTCTTGCAGTGGCGACGAGTCTTTTGTGAAGGTTCTTATGCTCCGGTGTTGTGTCCGGACTGTTGATTGCTCCGTGAAGTGGTTGATTATCCGGTTCATCTTGTTCGGATGGTTGCTTGGTTGTATGTTTGTCGTCTGCTGGTTTGCCCTGCTCTATCGCTGGGTCGTTAGGAATGCTGCTTTGATCGAGGCGGGACTTAGGGCGGCGTCTATGTCGCCGTTTTGGTTGTTTATCGGTGGGATTATCCTCTGTCGCATCCCGTTGTTCCTCGTTATCGCTTCCCTTTGGGGTGTCCACCATATGTATGTCATGTGACGAGGTGGCCTTCTAGTGCCCTGTAGGCGCTGGTTCTTGATTGTCTCTGGCATCGTCGTCCATACCGTTGATGTCTTCGGAGTCATAGTTTAGCACGTCGGTTAGATCGTCGACGGTGGCTACGAAGTGGGTGGTGGGTGGGCTCTGAATTTCTTCATTGTCCGCGTCCCGACCATCCTGGCGGTAGTTCGGCCAGGGCTCTCCGGATAGTGAGAGATGCTTCAGCGAATTTAAGATATCGCCGAAGGGTGAGTGCTGAAAGGTGTCCGCAGCGATGAATTCCATGATCGGCGCCCAATCGGATTCGACTGGCAGGGGCGCAGGAGGTTCGGAGTCCGGCAGGGGGTCCGGTACCTCGGAGTCATGGGCTTTATGCAGGACAAGGTAAGTGTTCGGCTCCATCGTCGTGGAAGTTGCAGCTCCCGAGGCGGTGTCCAGCCATCCGTCCTCGATCCGTGCGATCGGCTCTGGACTATGGGTCAGAGCGGATTCGTGTGCGGCCTCCAAGGTGTTGTCCGGCGGCAGAGTTAGGTCGTGCCCATCGTGACAGCGCGGCACGCTCGGCTGTGGCTCAGATCCATCAAAGATCAAGTCCCCGCGGATATCGTCCGTGAAGTTTAGGCTTCCAAACCTGACCTAACGGCCAGGGGCGTAGCTTTCGATCTGCTCCAGATGGCCAAGTGAGTTGGCCCGCAGTGCGAAGCCGCCGAATACGAAGATCTGTCCGGGGAGAAAAGTCTCACCCAGGACTGCGTCGTTGTCGATTGAAGAGGCCATCAAGCCTATCGGTGACGACACAGAGGAACTCTCAATGAAAGCACCAATGTCGGTGTCAAAACCGGCGGATCTCGGGTAGGGGGTCCCGAACTGTGCGTCTAGGCGGATGGTAACAGGAGACAAGGGACACGATGTTTTACCCAGGTTCGGGCCCTCTTGATGGAGGTAAAACCCTACGTCATGCTTGATTGATATTGATATTGTGGATGTTTACAAGAGTGGATCTACCACGAGATCAAGGAGGCTAAACCCTAGAAGCTAGCCTATTGTATGATTGTAATGGTTGTTGTTGTTGTGTCCTATGGACTAGAGCCATCCGGTTTATATAGACACCAGAGAGGGCTAGGGTTACATAGAGTCGGTTACAATAGTAGGAGATCTACGTATCCGTATCGCCAAGCTTGCCTTCCACGCCAAGGAAAGTCCCATCCGGACACGGGACGAAGTCTTCAATCTTGTATCTTCATAGTCTTGGAGTCCGGTCGATGATGATGATAATCTGGCCGATGATAGTTCGGCCAATGATGGTAGTCCGGCTATCCGGACACCCCCTAATCCGGGACTCCCTCAAGTGTAATTTAGGCAGAAAACTGAGTCATTTCACTATTCCCCTTCCCTTCAATTTTTAGTGAGGTTCTACCCAAAACACCCCCCTCCAAAGCGAAATTAGTTAAGCCCAAGCCCATAACTCAAAAATCACTTCTCTACATCTTTTATGGCTTATTTTGACAATAAGCCCTGAAAAGGCGGAATCGAACTGGCCCTTAACCTGCAATTCAATTGTGCGTGCAATGATGAATCACTCATGCCTACTATAGTGTACATTTAGGCATCATCATACATGGCATAACCTAATACATGTGCATTCCATTGTAGAATCTGGAATATCCAATGTTTATGTTAGTTCATACCTTGCACGTGATGTTTAAATGCCCCTTAAATCTGGCCAGTCAAGTGATGATCTTTAAGCCTCCTTCTTTGCTTCTTTTCTTGATATATAAAATTTGCTCACACATCTGTTCAATTGCTTGTTTGCATCAGCCAGCCATACTAGGACTGTTTGCTTTGATTACTTGTTGTTCTTGACCTAACACTCTAACAGAGCTTGTCAATGATTTAAACACTAAGGGCTGCTGTAGTTGGGCCTTGTCTAACTCATAGGTGACATAAAGGTCTGGCTGTACACTAAAGTAGGCTCTCCAAGAGTACCTGGAGATCCAGTTCAAAGGTATGCCCAGTTTTTACATAGTGCGGACATAGTAAATGCTCATTTCATTGTGTGCAAGTGCAAGAGATGCGGCATGTTTCATTATGTGGTGTTGTTTTGTTATAATCTCATCCTTTTGTGTTCACAGACTGGAAAGTATGCATATTTATCTTCCAAGGAGACGAGTAACTAGTTTATGTCACCTTGCAGAGGGGGTGCAATGAAGATAAGATTGAGGATTTCCAAGTACAAGATGTTAGGAAGGAGCCTTGCAAGAGAAGTAGGAGCTACACTGAGCCTCTTCAACCTGTTAAGGTAAGTAACTGTATGCAACTCAATAGTTCAATTCCTTGTTTGTTTCAGGCATAGTTAATTTGCTCTTTTCAATTGCTTTATTTGTCCTCAGTTAATGAGATGCCCAAAGAATCATGCCTGATATTGGGTACTTGTATAACTATTAGTTGACATAATTAAAGGCCTTACCATTTAATTACTCTACCGAAGTGTGCCTGAAGCTTTGGAGTCTATTAACCAACTATTATTGCATGAGGCTCACAATCTAGTTTATACTAGGCTAATGATTGCATAGTTTTGCTTGTTGTAGTATGTTTGTATGAAACCCTCTGTTGTTCATTATGCTCCCTAAGACTTTAATTGAGCTACAGAATGGCCAATTGCTTGCTTACTTATACGCAACGTGCTATCTAAATTTGCAACTTGTCTGTGTTTTGGATTGGGCCCCAACATCATGCTCCTCTGGTGAGCTAAGAGAGATTTCTGTATGCAGGCTGCATATACTATCTTTTTTATAATTTTTAAAATATCACTTGCTTATGCTTCATGACGTGTAACATTATTGTTAGTCCTGTTTTGCCATGTAGTACAAAATAGTGTCTTGCTGGCTTCACTGTTGTAACTATATTTTTGCCCTAGTCATGTGTACTTACAGAAACATTTCAGGATGAAGTGACATCAACACAAAGATCTGCGAGCAGTGCGGCCTGGCCGTTACCGAATGATTTGGGATTGGAATTGGAATGTGCTGATGTTCTCGAGCATCAACTAGAGGTGGCAAGACAACATGTACATGATTGTCAACGTACAATCAACAAGTTGAGACTGGACATGCAGGTATTAGATGCAGGAGTCAAAAAATGAAACAAGACACTGAGGTAACCACAAAGGAATTGGAGATTTTGCAGACTGAAAATTGTGCTATCTCAATCCGGCCAATCCTATTTTCTGAAGAGATTATAGTTCAAATGGAGTTAACTTGATGCGCGTCCATGATGTATGAGTTGTATTTGCCCAGTGTATGTAATTTGTTGTTTGTGTATACTTTATTATCACCTGTGCCAAACCATAATGCCCAGTGGGTATAATTGGCTGTAATTTCTTTATTGTATAGTGTAGGATTATTCTACGTTTCTATGCCTTGGTCTCTTTGGTGTATAGTGTATGTTTTTTTAAAGGTGATAGTATAGAGTAGGATAATTCTTTGAATATGCTATATCATTCAAACGGGGGCCAACTTGCCCAAACATTGTAGTGACCATGGCCCTCCACGGCCGTACAATCCATGGGCCATGTATGGGACGGACGATCCATGGGCCTTCTATGGGCCGTCGGATCCATGGGCCTTCAATGGGCCGTCGGATCCATGGGCCTTCTATGTCTCATAGGATCCGTGGGCCTTGTACGGGCTGACTCATCTATGGGCCTTGTACGGGCCTTTAATGGGCCGTAGACGGGCTAGAGTGGAAATCATACATTTTATGGGTTGACCATAACGGGCCGTTAATAGGCCGTATTTAGTGATGCTATGAAAACGGCCCAACAGATTAACGGTCGACAAACAGGCCGACTGTAACGACAGGCTGAATTAGGCCCACAAGCAGAAAATGACAGTAACAGGCCATAAGTAACCGAATGATGCAAATGAGCCCAAGAATAAATGGCCCCTCAGAAGGCCAAAAGATAATTTGGGGCTGGAAATGACCCAATGGAATAACGAGCCGTTAATGGGTAGAAAGTGATACACTGTTCATTACGGGTTCACCACGGGCCGTTAATGGGCCAAGAGTTACAAAGGGCCTCATATGGGCCAAAAGAAGTCATGGGCCACACATGGGCCGGAAGTTAAAATGGGCTAGAATCATATTGGACGTCCTAGATGACGCTACCGGGCCTAATTTGGAGAGGTCGTAACGGGCCCTAGGTTAGCGGGCTGTAAATGGGCTATATGCGAACATGCCATTAACAGGCTTTCCGTGGGCCGGCCTGCCACCTTTTGACCAAGTCAAATGGGCCGGCCTTTTCACAGGAATGGGCCTCTGTTGGGCCGTGCCATGTGTCGCTGTATCATAGGCGCCTTCAGACCAATGAGTGGATGACATCTGTCCCAACGGTGAGCCGACACGTGTTTCCTCCAGCCAATGATGATTTTACACGTGGAAAATCACCATTGGTCGGGGTTGTTAACGGGTTATCGGATCCAAAACTGGACCTGATAGCTTAACAGTGTTCCGTTATGGTGGATGCCACGTGTCGGTCACCCTTGACGAAAGCACTTCTGTGACGCGCGATTTATCATCATGGAAGTGGACACTTCCATGATGATAATTATGGTAATGTCATGGAACACTTCTACAACAGCACGGGTATGACTATCTTGATTCTTCCATAAAATCGTCATGGATGTACATGCATGACAAAAAACGCGATCTACTGTGACAAACACGTATCATCACGGAAGTGTATTTTTTTGTAGTGCATAACTATGCGCTTTTCTATCAGTTGCTCGACAGTAATTTGTTCACCCATCGTAATATTTATGCTATCTTGAGAGAAGCCACTATTGAAACCTATGGCCCCGGGGTCTATCTTTTATCATATAAGTTTTCCATCTACTTTTATTTTCCAATCTATATCATAAAAATACCAAAAATATTTATCTTATCTTATTATCTCTATCAGATCTCACTTTCGCAAGTTACTGTGAAGGGATTGACAACTCTTTTATCGTGTTGGTTGTGAGGTTCTTGTTTGTTTGTGTAGGTGCGTGGGACTTTTGGGGAGCCTCCTACTGGATTGATACCTTGGTTCTCAAAAACTGAGGGAAATACTTACGCTACTTTGCTGCATCACTCTTTCCTCTTCAAGGGAAAAACCAACGCAAGCTCAAGACGTAGCAAGAAGGATTTCTGGCGCCGTTGCCGGGGAGGTCTTCGCTCAAGTCAAGACATACCAAGTACCCATCACAAACTCATCTCCCTCGCATTACATTATTTGCCATTTGCCACTAGTTTTCCTCTCCCCCACTTCACCCTTGCCGTTTTATTCGCCCTCTCTTTCCCGTTCGCCTCTCTCTTTCGCTTGCCTTTTTGTGTGCTTGTGTGTTGGATTGTTTGTCACGATGGCGCAAGATAATACCAAATTGTGTGACTTTTCCAATACCAATAATAATGATTTCCTTAGGACTCCGGTTGCTCCTCTTAATGATGTTGAATCTTGTGAAATCAATGTTGCTTTGTTGAATCTTGTTATGAAAGATCAATTCTCTGGCCTTCCTAGTGAAGATGCCGCTACTCATCTAAACAACTTTGTTGATTTGTGTGATATGCAAAAGAAGAAAGATACGGATAATGATATTGTTAAATTGAAGTTATTTCCGTTTTCACTTAGAGATCGTGCTAAAACTTGGTTTTCGTCTTTGACTAAGAATAGTATTGATTCATGGAATAAGTGCAAAGATGTTTTTATCTCTAAGTATTTTCCTCCCGCTAAGATCATCTCTCTTAGGAATAATATTATGAATTTTAAACAACTTGTCGGGGATATACCCCACGGTATGACCCGGCCAGACTTGGCGATTTACTTGAGAGCCGGTTGACACTTGGCGACTCACTGGCGACCCGCCCTGACCTGGCGGTTTATGGGCAACCCGCCTAAACATTATGACTCACTGGTGACCCGACGGGCTGGTCAGACAGAAGACAAGGCCCAAGGCCCAGAAGGCCGGCTCATGCTATGGTGGGCCAGCTTAAGAGAAAAGGCATAAGGAATATTCTCCTACAAAGGAAGCAAGACTAGGACTTCACTTGTAATAGAGTAACCCTAATCCTACTAGGACTAGTCATGTAACCCGCCCCTTCAACTTATATAACGAGGGGCAGGGCTCCCCAAAGAGGGACAAGCGAGAAGAAATAATCTCTAGGGCTAGACACAAAGATCCGGCTTACCGGCGACTCTCTCATGATCATAATGAGACTTAGCCACAAACAACATGTAGGGCTATTACCGGATGATGTTTCCCAGGGCCCGAAGCTGCCTAAATCCTTCTCCATTATGTTGCGTCTCTCGATTTCGCCCAAACCCTCTCAAGCTACCACATAGATGTGCTGGCCTCGCGACTAAGTCCTCACACTAAGGACATCTGCCGTGACAAATCCACGACAGTTGGCGCCCACTGTGGGGCTTGCGCTCGGTGGTGTGGAGTTCTTGGAGGGATCTCTCACAGGGATCGAAAAACTCGCGATTCGTGATATGTTAGATGAGAAAGCGCCAGTATGGGAAGCGTGTAGGGTAACCCGGCATGAGATGGTCTTCGGTAGAGCCGGCAAATTTAATGTTTGTGTGTGATCCGTCGAATCCGAGTAGGATTTTAGTTTTGGTTATTATCACTGAGACGGACAGGAAGTTTTCTATAGCTGCTGGACGCCGGGTCAGGTCAATCCGTATCAGCACACATGTGAGGAGGCAAGGATCAAGTCCCGAGGCAGTTTCATAAATTGATCTGATAAAGTATGTTGCTATCGTTCGAAGTAGTACTTCGGTTATGTTACTATTCACTTGAAGGCAATACTACTCTGTTGCTGATATTCACGTAAAGTGATCCATCATACTTGTACTATTCATGATAAAACCCAGATTTGAAGGAGGCAACTGTCCGGAGAAGAAATAATATTTGTTAAAGCGGCTTCACGTGAGCGTACATGTTTGGGCAAAGCATTACCACACCGGGTCAGACTAGCAAGTCAACAGGTCTAGTCTCCAGCGCGCAGCCGTCCGGTTCGCCTCTGCTGCTACCCTGCGTGCACGTGTATGTGCACAGCCATCTGGCTCGCCTCTGCGTGCGCGTGTATGGCGAATCACGGATGAACAAAGAAGCAAACCCCTCAAGGGCCCAGATTCCTAAGCCAGTCATTACTTTACAATTGATTTCACCTAAGGCTGGTCATAGTGGGGAGTAACTTATACTAGTGTCATGCATATGACACTAGTCTAAGTTACTACCTTCATAGTGCAAAATAACATAATATTAGTGTCATAGAGGACTTCATTTATTAGCTTGTAGACTCATCTTATCTTGGAAACCGTTATGTTACAGTAACATATTATGTTACCACCTCTCATTAACTACATGCCACGTAAGCAAAAAAAAATTGGAGTGCGCTATGTTACTAGCTAAGTTACTCCCACTATGACAAGCCTAAATCTTTCCAAGGGGTGGCTCGCGTGAGTTTCCTATTTTCGAAATATTGTACCTGGCTTTTAAAGAGTCCAGAGATGATTTCCAACTGGGCTCGATGCATCGATCTACTACCCGAAAGTTGCTGCTGCTGTTTCTTGTGTTCGCGGCTGTTGCTATCATTAGAAAAAAAATGCAACGACCCAGATGCGGATACGGCTGCGACCCGGTTTCGCCACAGTGTTTTTCCTCAAGACGACATGCCTCTTGTTGTGACACGCCTGGGAATATTAAACGGTGGTCACTCCGGACTGCGGTCGCGTCAGCAGTCGGCTCCGTCAATGTGCGCAAGGAAAAGAAAGCATTGTGTCGACTGGAAGAAGTCAGAAGCTCTTATTTGTTCAGCCTACAAAATCTGATTGATCCGGTCTGGTCTGTTACTTCTACAGGCGAGACCTGACATTCTGTTTGGTAATTGAATATTATCAGTCTGTTCAAATCCACCGGATGGCAAAAGGCTGCAAAAGGGTCAAGATTGTCAGCATTTGCATTTTGCATGCCAGGTTTTTTCTCCAAAAGTACTAGTGCTGCATTGAAAAGCACAATGGCACAATCTCCAAAAAAATACCATCATCCATCACATGCGAGGCGGATCCATGGGTGCAGGAAAGCGTGCTGATCACATGCGAGACGAGACTAGTCAAAGTGATGAATCAATTACTCCATTACTGGTCATACTTTGCTACTACTATTTATCTGTCCGGCTCTAGATGAACATAGGAAGGCCGCGCAAAGACCATGGTGCAAAAATACGCGTCCGAAGATTTAAAAGATCGGACGAAGTTAAAAATGCACCGCTTGAGCCGCCTCTGCTGTATCGAGCTGCTGGGGCAGTGTTGAGCTGCCTCTGCTATGTTGAGCCATCGGGGCCGCGTTGAGCTGCATCTGCTGTATTGAGCTGCTGAGGTCTGCTATGTTGAGCCGCCGAGGCCGCGTTGAGCCGCCGGGGCTATATTGAGTCACCGGTCTGCCTGAGCCATTTCTGTTGCGTTGAACGGATCATCGATCATCCGAACAAATCAGGTGATATCCATCTAAGTTTGTTTTATTAGCACATATTGCTTTTTGTCAAAAAACAGTTTATCTTTGCCTTGGTCTGCAATATTGTTGATGCAGGACAATTGTTCACTACATCAACACGACGTGGCTAACTTACCCATCCGCCTGGCTTACCGTGTCTGTGATTGACTTGTCTGTCTGCACCGTCTTACAACACCGTGGCTGACTCATCTGTCTATATCGTCTCTGATGTTGCGGTCGTCTTTACCGTTCGTCTTTCACGACCTGGTCTACATCAACACAGGGCCACATTTGTCTGCATGAGCTATTTATTAACTCCACCATGGTGATCATAAACTCCGCGGTGGATAATCACTGGCCTAACTTATCAGGTGAAATCCATCCAGTATGCTTTATATTACATATTATTTTCTTTAAAAAGACCAATTACTTTGGCTTGCAAGTTCTCCCATGCAGGACTCAAACCGGTCTATATCATGGTCAACTATGGAGAATCTCAAGTCAACTCCTCAAGTCGCCTTGAGACTCGGTGGCTATGATGACATGGCTCAGTAAATGTTGCCTGTTTAAAAGCCGTCAGAATTTTTTTGGCTCAAAATGAATGATTTCGGTTTAAAATCCGGTTCAAGGGAAATCTGTCTCCCATAAAGCTTTGCAGCTCTCCATATCCGGTTTAAAGTTCCGGATCAAGAAGAATTTGTCTTTAATGAAGTTCGAGTTCTCAGAAAAAAACTTAAAGGGACCAAAGAGAGTTTGTTGCAAACCACATCTCAAAAATAGGTACTCTACTTCCCAAGGTCATTTGGGGGCTTCCTGTTCAAACATAGGTCGTATTCGAACCAAAGAGAACATAGCTGTCGGTACCCTCTTGATCGGCACAATGCCAAATTCACTAGGGGGCTTCTTGATCGTATTCGAATCATAGCTTAACCTCTTTTGGGTCCGACTTTGATCGTATTTGAATCAGAGTCGTTAAAAAACTCTCAAGGTCATTTGGGGGCTTCCTGTTCAAACATAGGTCGTATTCGAACCAAAGAGAACATAGTTGTCGGTACCCTCTTGATCGGTGCAACGCCAAAGCCACTGGGGGCTACATGATTGTATTCGAATCCTAGCTTAAACCCTTTGGAACGGTTTACTGATCGTATTCGAATCAGAAGCCTTGATTTTTCTTTCTATTTGGCTTAAGTTTTTGAAAGCAATCTTTGATTTTGTCTTGACCTTTTTGTTCATATCTGAGGCATATATATGTGGTTGCTATTTAACCCGGCTTGACTTTGAACGATAAGTCACCAGCATATGACAAACATCAAACAGTTGGAAGTCTTGGCTTCTACAATCCGAGTCATCACTCTTACTGCACGGGTATCATAAACCGGTAGTGCAATTCAATATCATAGGCCATGTAGCCTTGATTATATGACTCATCATTGAGCGTCTTTGGGTTTGATAAACCGCCATGATGGCAGATTTTAAGCCGCCAGGATATTTTGCCTTGAGCAATCAAAATGAGGATATTTCATGACTCCGGGTTCATACTAGCCCCGGATTATAATTATCAAGGCATCACCATGGTATTAATCTACAGGTATGTCTTTCAATAATGGTATGAGTATTTTGGGTTGATAACTCGCCCTGGTTTTTGAGTTAAGTCGCCAGGGCATATGTCGCTTAAACTCTATACAGGATTTACAGAGCTATGACTTACATAAATGGTTAAGTCCAATCATCATCAAAATTGATGCTTCAAGATGATTATCCATTTTGGGTTTTCTCAAAGGCTATAAGCCTCCGAGTTATAAAAATTCCGGCTTACAATGGAGGTGTATTAAATCGTCATCGGCCAAGAGCCGCCGGGTATTTAAACTCTGGATTTACTTGTCAACAGATAAGGTATTCAAAGTCGCTTTGGCGCAATGGCTATTATTTTATCAATGGATATGGTTTATTCTACAATGGAAGGAATAGTCCCGAGTCGCTACAGGCTTACGACCCGACACTTGGGGGCTACATTATTCAAGTTGAGATTACATCAAATATGCAAGTCCCATGTCACTGCCAGCATGCACCATGGCACTTGGGGGCTAATGCAAAGTCATTTTTTGCTTATCTTATTGAAGACACGACTCATCACATTGTAATGAGCCGGCCCTAGGGGGCTACCAATGGCTCTTGTCAAAAGTTCAAGGTACACAAGTCTTAATCCATTATATTGAACGGTCCACTACTCAGTTGGTAAAGCACAAAGCTCTTAACCTTGTGGACGTGGGTTCAAGCCCCATGATGGGGGTTACATCATATGATGTTCTTTTCAAAGAAGTATATATAAAGTCCCAGCTCAATATTATCTTACTGAGCCGGCCCTTGGGGGCTACACTGGTTGAAATTTTATGAGCATAAGGCAATTTACAAGTCCTAGGTTGCTACAAGCATGACAACCGGCACTTGGGGGCTACATATGTGGAATATTCAGTTTATGACTAACGATTGAGATAAATAACCTAGATTTCTTCAAGGTTGCAACATTTATATTGAAGCAAGTCTTAAGCTATTACTATGTTCTACTCTTAGGACTTGGGGGCTACAGGTATTACGCATATAAAGGGGGACATCTTCAAATTCTCAGTTTTGAGCAAATCAGAAAGATCAATTACATGACCCGGTGTCAACAACAATTATCACTCGGCATCATCAGTCTTTATAACCTAGAGATTTTGGAAATTATAACTCGGCAAGATCTACATCTTTAAAGCCGGTTGAAAAATCAGATGAGTATTTCAAGACCTATATTTTAAGCCAGCGCTTTGGAAGCCGACTCAAGTGGATTATTTCTTACAATATTTCTTTACAAGAGACCAATGTCAGCAAATTGATTCGGAAGTTGGCTTGTTGACCCAGATTTTCCAAAAGAAGTATCTGGATTTTTTGCATTGACAAAGTTAAAACATATCTGCTAAGGAGATTTGTTATGAATTCATGGGCGTGTATCAAGAAGGAAATGACAAGGACTTAAAGATGATCAGGTACCGGCTTACAAGAATTTTTAACCCGGAGCACAACCTGTCAAAGTTGTTCTGGTGTTTATTTTGCAGGATCAGTTTAACATGGATAAATCCAAATTAAACTGGGGGCCAATGTCCTACTAGGCATAAGGGATATTCTCCTACAAAGGAAGCAAGACTAGGACTTCACTTGTAATAGAGTAATCCTAATCCTACTAGGACTAGTCATGTAACCCGCCCCTTCAACTTATATAAGGAGGGGTAGGGCTCCCCAAAGAGGGACAAGTGAGAAGAAACAATCTCTAGGGCTAGACACAAAGAGCCGGCTTATCGGCGACTCTCTCATGATCATAATGATACTTAGCCACAAACAGCATGTAGGTCTATTACCGGATGATGTTTCCCGGGCCCGAAGCTACCTAAATCCTTGTCTATTATGTTGTGTCTCTCGATTTCGCCAAACCCCTCTCAAGCTACCACATAGATGCGCTGGCCTCGCGACTAAGTCCTCACACTAAGGACATCTGCCGTGACAAATCCACGGCACAACTTGATCATGATTATGTTGCCCAATCTTGGGAAAGAATGAAATTAATGATTCACAATTGCCCTACTCATGGTTTGAACTTATGGATGATCATACAAAAAATTTATGTTGGATTGAATTTTGCTTCTAGAAATATTTCAGATTCGGCCGCAGGAGGCACTTTTATGGAAATCTGAAGGAAATATGCCCTAGAGGCAATAATAAAGTTATTATCTATTTCCTTATATCATGATAAATGTTTATTATTCATGCTAGAATTGTATTAACCGGAAACATAATACATGTGTGAATACATAGACAAACATAGTGTCACTAGTATGCCTCTACTTGACTAGCTCATTAATCAAAGATGGTTATGTTTCCTAACCATAGACATGTGTTGTCATTTGATTAACGGGATCACATCATTAGGAGAATGATGTGATTGACATGACCCATTCCGTTAGCTTAGCACTTGATCGTTTAGTATGTTGCTATTGCTTTCTTCATGACTTATACATGTTCCTATGACTATGAGATTATGCAACTCCCATTTACCGGAGGAACACTTTGTGTGCTACCAAACGTCACAACGTAACTGGGTGATTATAAAGGAGCTCTACAGGTGTCTCCGAAGGTACATGTTGGGTTGGCGTATTTCGAGATTAGAATTTGTCACTCCGATTGTCGGAGAGGTATCTTTGGGCCCACTCGGTAATGCACATCACTATAAGCCTTGCAAGCATTGCAACTAATTAGTTAGTTGCGGGATGATGTATTACATAACGAGTAAAGAGACTTGCCGGTAACGAATTGAACTAGGTATTAGATACCGACAATCAAATCTCGGGCAAGTAACATACCGATGACAAAGGGAACAACGTGTGTTGTTATACGGTTTGACCGATAAAGATCTTCGTAGAATATGTGGGAGCCAATATGAGCATCCAGGTTCCACTATTGGTTATTGACTGGAGACGTGTCTCGGTCATGTCTACATAGTTCTCGAACCCGTAGGGTCCGCACGCTTAAGGTTTCGTTGACAGTTATATTATGAGTTTATGAGTTTTGATGTACCGAAGGAGTTCGGAGTCCCGGATGAGATCAGGGACACGACGAGGAGTCTCGAAATGGTCGAGACGTAAAGATCGATATATTTGACGACTATATTCGGAGTTCGGAAAGGTTCCGAGTCATTCGGGTATTTTTCAGAGTACCGGAGAGTTACGGGAATTCGCCAGGGAGTATATGGGCCTTATTGGGCCATACGGGACTAGAGGAGAGAGGCCAAAAGGAAGGAGGCCTGCGCCCCCCTTCTGGTCCGAATTGGACAAGGGGAGCAGCCCCCTTTTCCTTCTCCCTCTCCTCCTCTTTCCTTCTCTCCTACTCCAACAAGGAAAGGAGGAGTCCTACTCCCGGTGGGAGTAGGACTCCCCCGTTGGCGCGCCTCCTCCCTAGGCCGGCCGCATCCCCCCTTGCTCCATTATATACGGGGGCAGGGGGACACCCCATAGACACACAAGTTGATCTTCGTGATCATTCCTTAGCCGTGTGCAGTGCCCCCCTCCACCATATTCCACCTCGGTCATATCGTTGCAGTGTTTAGGCGAAGCCCTGCGTCGGTAGAACATCATCATTGTCACCACGCCGTCGTGCTGACGGAACTCATCCCCGACACCCTGCTAGATCGGAGTCCGGGGATCGTCATCGAGCTGAACGTGTGCTGAATTCGGAGGTGCCGTACGTTTGGTGCTTGGATCGGTCGGATCGTGAAGACGTACGACTACATCAACCGCGTTGTCATAACGCTTCCGCTTACGGTCTACGAGGGTACATGGACAACACTCTCCCCTCTCGTTGCTATGCATCACCATGATCTTGCGTGTGCGTAGGATTTTTTTTTGAAATTACTATGTTCCCTAACAGTGATATCAGAGCCTAGGTTTTATGCGTTGATATTATTTGCACGAGTAGAACACAAGTGAGTTGTGGGCGATACAAGTCATACTGCTTACCAGCATGTCATACTTTGGTTCATCGGTATTGTTGGATGAAGCAGCCCGGACCGACATTACGCGTACGCTTACGCGAGACTGGTTCTACCGACGTGATTTGCACACAGGTGGCTGGCGGGTGTCAGTTTCTCCAATTTTAGTTGAACCGAGTGTGGCTATGCCCGGTCCTTGCGAAGGTTAAAACAGCATTAACTTGACGAACTATCGTTGTGGTTTTGATGCGTAGGTAAGAATGGTTCTTGCTAAGCCCGTAGCAGCCACGTAAAATTTGCAACAACAAAGTAGAGGACGTCTAACTTGTTTTTGCAGGGCATGTTGTGATGTGATATGGTCAAGATGTGATGCTATACTTTATTGTATGAGATGATCATGTTTTGTAACCGAAGTTATCGGCAACTGGCAGGAGCCATATGGTTGTCGCTTTATTGTATGAAATGCAAACGCCCTGTAATTGCTTTACTTTATCACTAAGCGGTAGCGATAGTCGTAGAAGCAATAGATGGCGTAACGACAACGATGCTACGATGGAGATCAAGGTGTCGCGCCGGTGACGATGGTGATCACGACGGTGCTTTGAAGATGGAGATCACAAGCACAAGATGATGATGGCCATATCATATCACTTATATTGATTGCATGTGATGTTTATCCTTTATGCATCTTATCTTGCTTTGATTGACGGTGGCATTTTAAGGTGATCTCTCACTAAATTACCAAGAAGTGTTCTCCTTGAGTATGCACCGTTGCGAAAGTTCTTCATGCTAAGACACCACGTGATGATCGGGTGTGATAGGCTCTACGTTCAAATACAACGGGTGCAAAACAGTTGCACACGCGGAATACTCAGGTTAAACTTGAGGAGCCTAGCATATAACAGATATGGCCTCGGAACACAGAGACCGAAAGGTCGAGCGTGAATCATATAGTAGATATGATCAACATATTGATGTTCACCATTGAAACTACTCCATCTCACGTGATGATCGGACATGGTGTAGTTGATATGGATCACGTAATCACTTAGAGGATTAGAGGGATATCTATCTAAGTGGGAGTTCTTAAGTAATATGATTAATTGAACCTAAATTTATCATGAACTTAGTCCTGGTAGTATTTTGCAAATTATGTTGTAGATCAATAGCTTGCGTTGTTGCTTTCATATGTTTATTTTGATATGTTCCTAGAGAAAATTGTGTTGAAAGATGTTAGTAGCAATGATGCAGATTGGATCCATGATCTGAGGTTTATCCTCATTGCTGCACAGAAGAATTATGTCCTTAATGCACCGCTAGGTGACAGACCTATTGCAGGAGCAGATGCAGACGTTATGAACGTTTGGCTAGCTCAATATGATGACTACTTGATAGTTTAGTGCACCATGCTTAACGGCTTAGAATCGGGACTTCAAAGACGTTTTGAACATCATGGACCATATGAGATGTTCCAGGAGTTGAAGTTAATATTTCAAGCAAATACCCGAGTTGAGAGATATGAAGTCTCCAACAAGTTCTATGGCTAAAAGATGGAGGAGAGTCGCTCAACTAGTGAGCATGTTGTCAGATTGTCTGGGCATTACAATCGCTTGAATCAAGTGGGAGTTAATCTTCCAGATAAGATAGTGATTGACAGAATTCTCTAGTCACCATCACTAAGTTACTAGAACTTCATGATGAACTATAGTATGCAAGGGATGATGAAAACGATTCCCGAGCTCTTCGTGATGTTGAAATCGACGAAGGTAGAAATCAAGAAAAAGCATCAAGTGTTGATGATTGACAAGACCACTAGTTTCAAGAAAAGGGCAAAGGGAAAGAAAGGGAAACTTCAAGTAGAATGGCAAACAAGTTATCACTCCCGTGAAGAAGACCAAAGCTGGATCAAAGCCTGAAACTGAGTGCTTACACTGCAAAGAAAATGGTCACCGGAAGCGGAAATGCCCTGAATATTTGGTGGATAAGAAGGATGGCAAAGTGAACAAGGGTATATTTGATATACAGGTTATTGATGTGTACCTTACTAGTGTTTATAGTAGCCCCTGAGTATTTGATACTTGTTCGGTTGCTAAAAAATTAGTAACTCGAAACAGGAGTTACAGAATAAACAGTCACTAGTTGAGGGTGAAGTGACGATGTCTGTTGGGAGTGGTTCCAAGATTGATATGATCATCATCGCACAGTCCCTATACTTTCAGGATTAGTGTTAAACCTAAATAAATGATATTTGGTGTTTGCGTTGAGCATGAATATTATTTGATCATGTTTATTGCAATATGGTATTTCATTTAAAGTCAGAGAATAATTGTTGTTCTGTTTACATGAATAAAACCTTCAATGGTCATACACCCAATGAAAATAGTTTGTTGGATCTCGATCGTAGTGATACACATATTCATAATATTGATGCCAAAAGATGCAAAGTTGATAATGATAGTGCAACATATTTGTGGCACTGCCGTTTAGGTCATATCGGTGTAAAGCGCATGAAGAAACTCCATAAAAATGGACTTTTGGAATCACTTGATTATGAATCATTTGATGCTTGTGAACCGTGCCTTTTGGGCAAGATGACTAAAACTCCGTTCTCCGGAACAATGGAACGAGCTAGTGACTTATTGGAAATAATACATACCGATGTATGCGGTCCAATGAGTGTTGATGCTCGTGGCAGGTATCGTTATTTTCTGACCTTCACAAGATGATTTCAGCAGATATGAGTATATCTTCTTAATGAAACACAAGTCTGAAACATTTGAAAAGTTCAAAGAATTTCAGAGTGAAGTGAAGAATCATCGTAACAAGAAAATAAAGTTTCTACGATCTGATCGTGGAGGAGAATATTTGAGTTACGAGTTTGGTCTTCAATTAAAACAATGTGGAATAGTTTCACAAACTCATGCCACCTGGAACACCACAGCTTAATGGTGTGTCCGAACGTCATAACCGTACTTTATTGGATATAGTGCAATCTATGATATCTCTTATCGGTTTACCACTATCATTTTGGGATAATACATTAGAGACAGTTGCATTCACTTTAAATAGGGCACCATCGAAATCCGTTGAGACGACGCCTTATGAACTGTGGTTTGGCAAGAAACCAAAGTTGTCGTTTCTTAAAGTTTGGGGCTGCGATGCTTATGTGAAAAAATTTCAACCTGATAAGCTCGAACCCAAATCGGAGAAGTGTGTCTTCATAGAATACCCAAAGGTAACTATTGGGTACACCTTCTATCACAGATCTGAAAGCAAGTTTCGTTACTAAGATGGATCCTTTCTAGAGAAGGAGTTTCTCTCGAAAGAAGTGAGTGGGAGGAAAGTAGAACTTGATAAGGTAATTGTACCTTCTCCCAAATTGGAAAGTAGTTCATCACAGAAATCAGTTCCAGTGATGCCTACACCGATTAGTGAGGAAGTTAATGATGATGATCATGAAACTTTGGATCAAGTTACTACAGAAACTCGTAGGTCTTCCAGAGTATGGTCCGCACCAGAGTGGTACGGTAATACTGTTCTGGAAGTCATGTTACTAGACCATGATGAACCTACGAACTATGAGGAAGCGATGATGAGCCCAAATTCCACGAAATGACTTGAGGCCATAAAATCTGAGATATGATCCATGTATGAGAACAAAGTATGGACTTTGATTGACTTGCTCGATGATCAGCAAGCCATGTTAAATAAATGGATCTTCAAGAGGAAGACAGACACAGATAGTAGTGTTACTATCTACTAAGCTCGACTTGTTGCGAAAGGTTTTCAACAAGTTCAAGGTGTTGAATACGATGAGATTTTCTCACTCGTATCGAAGCTTAAGTCTGTCTGAATAATGTTAGCAATTGCCACATTTTATGAAATCTGGCAAATGAATGTCAAAACTGCATTCCTTAATGGATTTATTAAAGAAGAGTTGTATATGATGCAACCAGAAAGTTTTTGTCAATCCTAAAGATGCTAACAAAGTGTGCAAGATCCAGCAATCCATCAATGGACTGGTGCAAGCATCTCGGAGTTGGAATATACGCTTTGATGAGTTGATCAAAGCATATGGTTTTATACGGACTTTTGGAAAGACCTGTATTTACAAGAAAGTGAGTGGGAGCACTACAGCATTTCTGATAAGTATATGTGAATGACATATTATTAATTGGAAATGATGTAGAATTTTCTGGAAAGCATAAAGGAGTGTTTGAAAGAAGTTTTTCAAAGAAAGACCTCGGTCAAGCTGCTTACACATTGAGCATAAAGATCTATATAGATAGATCAAGACGCTTGATAAGTTTTCCAATAAGTACATACCTTGATAAATTTTTTGAAGTAGTTCAAAGTGGAACAGTCAAAGAAAGAGTTCTTTCCTGTGTTGCAAGGTGTGAAGTTGAGTAAGACTCAAAACCCGACTATGGCGGAAAATAGAAAGAGAATGAAAAGTCATTCCCTATGCCTCAGTCATAGGTTCTATAAAGTATTCTATGTTGTGAACCAGACCTATTGTATACCTTGCTCTGTGTTTGGCAAAGGAATATAATTTGATCTAATAGTAGATCACTGGACAGCGGTCAAGAATATCCTTAGTGAGGACCAAGGAAATACTTCTCGATTATGGAGGTGATAAAAGAGCCCGTCATAAAAAGTTACATCAGTGCAAGCTTTTACACCGCCAGATGACTCTAAGTCTCAATCTAGATACATATTGAAAGTGGGGGCAATTAGCTAGAGTAGCTCCATGCAGAGCATTGTAGACATAGAATATTTGCAAAAAACCATACAGCTCTGAATGTGACAGACCCGTAGACTAAACTTCTCTCATGAGCAAAACATGATCCTACCTTAGTACTCTTTGGGTGTTAATCACATAGCGATGTGAACTAGATTATTGACTCTAGTAAACCCTTTGGGTGTTGATCGCATGACGATGTGAACTATGGGTGTTAATCATATACAGATATGAATATTGGTGTTAAATCACATGATGATGTGAACTAGATTATTGACTCTAGTGCAAGTGGGAGACTGAAGGAAATATGCCCTAGAGGCAATAATAAAGTTATTATCTATTTCCTTATATCATGATAAATGTTAATTATTCATGCTAGAATTGTATTAACCGAAAACATAATACATGTGTGAATACATAGACAAACATAGTGTCACTAGTATGCCTCTACTTGACTAGCTCATTAATCAAA
Source organism: Triticum dicoccoides (assembly GCF_002162155.2). Taxonomy (NCBI): domain Eukaryota; kingdom Viridiplantae; phylum Streptophyta; class Magnoliopsida; order Poales; family Poaceae; genus Triticum; species Triticum dicoccoides. Next base: position 607,488,537 of record NC_041383.1, read on the forward strand.
GATGGTTATGTTTCCTAACCATAGACATGTGTTGTCATTTGATTAACGGGATCACATCATTAGGAGAATGATGTGATTGACATCACCCATTCTGTTAGCTTAGCACTTGATCGTTTAGTATGTTGCTATTGCTTTCTTCATGACTTATACATGTTCCTATGACTATGAGATTATGCAACTCCCGTTTACCGGAGGAACACTTTGTGTGCTACCAAACGTCACAACGTAACTGGGTGATTATAAAGGAGCTCTACAGGTGTCTCCGAAGGTACATGTTGGTTGGCGTATTTCGAGATTAGGATTTGTCACTCCGATTGTCGGAGAGGTATCTCTGGGCCCACTCGGTAATGCACATCACTATAAGCCTTGCAAGCATTGCAACTAATTAGTTAGTTGCGGATAATGTATTACGTAACGAGTAAAGAAACTTGCCGGTAACGAATTGAACTAGGTATTAGATACCGACGAACGAATCTCGGGCAAGTAACATACTGATGACAAAGGGAACAACGTATGTTGTTATGCGGTTTGACCGATAAAGATCTTCGTAGAATATGTGGGAGCCAATATGAGCATCCAGGTTCCGCTATTGGTTATTGACCGGAAACGTGTCTCGGTCATGTCTACATAGTTCTCGAACCCGTAGGGTCCGCACGCTTAAGGTTTCGATGACAGTTATATTATGAGTTTATGAGTTTTGATGCACCGAAGGAGTTCGGAGTCCACGATGAGATCGGTGACATGACGAGGAGTCTCAAAATGGTGACGTAAAGATCGATATATTGGACGACTATATTCAGAGTTCGGAAAGGTTCCGAGTCATTCGGGTATTTTTCAGAGTACTGGAGAGTTACGGGAATTCGCCGGGGAGTATATGGGCCTTATTGGGCCATACGGGAATAGAGGAGAGAGGCCAAAAGGAAGGAGGCCTGCGCCCCCCTTCTGGTCTGAATTGGACAAGGGGAGCAGCCCCCTTTTCCTTCTCCCTCTCCTCCTCTTTCCTTCTCTCCTACTCCAACAAGGAAAGGAGGAGTCCTACTCCCACCGGGCCTCCTCCCTAGGCCGGCCGCCTCCCCCTAGCTCCATTATATACGGGGGCAGGGGGACACTCCATAGACACACAAGTTGATCTTCGTGATCGTTCCTTAGCCGTGTGTGGTGCCCCCCTCCACCATATTTCACCTCGGTCATATCGTTGCAGTGTTTAGGCGAAGCCCTGCGTCGGTAGAACATCATCATCGTCACCACACCGTCGTGCTGATGGAACTCATCCCCGACACCCTGCTGGATCGGAGTCCGGCGATCGTCATCGAGCTGAACGTGTGCTAAACTCGGAGGTGTCGTACGTTCGGTGCTTGGATCGGTCAGATCGTGAAGACGTACGACTACATCAACCGCGTTGTCATAACGCTTCCGCTTATGGTCTACGAGGGTACGTGGACAAGACTCTCCCCTCTCGTTGCTATGCATCACCATGATCTTGCGTGTGTGTAGGATTTTTTTTTTGAAATTACTACGTTCCCTAACAAAATCACCTTAGGAGAAGCTACTAAACTCCTTGATAACATTATGGCTAATTATTCTCAATGGCACACTGAAAGATCTACTAGTAAAAAAGTGCATGCTATAGAAGAAATTAATGTTTTGAATGGAAAGATGGATGAACTTATGAAATTGTTTGCTACTAAGAGTGCTCCTATTGATCCTAATGATATGCCTTTGTCTACTTTGATTGATAATAATAATGAATCTATGGATGTGAATTTTGTTGGTAGGAATAATTTTGGTAACAATGCTTATAGAGGAAACTTTAATCCTAGACAGTTCCCTAGTAAATCCTCTAATAATTATGGTAATTCCTACAACAACTCTGATGGAAATTTTAATAATATGCCCTCTGATTTTAAGAATAGCGTTAAATAATTTATGATCTCTCAAAAGAATTTTAATACTTCGCTTGAAGAAAAATTTCTTAAAGTTGATGATTTGGCTAGGAACGTTGATAGGCTTTCGCTTGATGTTGATTCTTTGAAACTTAGATCTATCCCACCTAAGCATGATATCAATGAGTCTCTCAAAGCCATGAGAATATCCATTGATGAGTGCAAAGAAAGAACCGCTAGGTTGCGTGCTAAGAAAGATTGCTTTGTAAAAGCGTGTTCTTCTAGTTTCCATGAAAATAATGATGAAGATCTAAAAGTTATTGATGTATCCCCTATTAAATCCTTGTTTTGCAACATTAATTTTGATAATGATGGGACTGGAGATGAGTCAACTTTAGATAAAAGGCGTCCCAATAATTCGGAGTTTTTAGATCTTGATGCTAAATTTGGTAAAAGTGGGATTGGAGAGGTCAAGACTTTAAATAGCATTGGACCCACTATCTTGGATTTCAAGGAATTTAATTATGATAATTGTTCTTTAATAGATTGTATTTCCTTGTTGCAATCCGTGTTGAATTCTCCTCATGCTTATAGTCAAAATAAAGTTTTTACCAAACATATCGTTGATGCCTTGATGCAATCTTATGAGGAAATACGTAATTTGGAAGTTTCTATACCTAGAAAACTTTATGATGAGTGGGAACCTACTATAAAGATTAAAATTAAAGATCACGAGTGCTATTCTTTATGTGATTTTGGTGCTAGTGTTTCCACGATTCCGAAAACTTTATGTGATGTGCTAGGTTTCCATGAATTTGATGATTGCTCTTTAAACTTGCACCTTGCGGATTCTACCATTAAGAAACCTATGGGAAGGATAAATAATGTTCTTATTGTTGCAAATAGTAATTATGTGCCCGTAGATTTTATCATTCTTGATATAGATTGCAATATTTCATGTCCTATTATTCTTGGTAGACCTTTCCTTAGAATGATTGGTGCAATTATTGATATGAAGGAAGGGAATATTAGATTCAAATTTCCATTAAGGAAAGGCATGGAACACTTTGCTAGAAAGAAAGTTAAATTACCTTATGAATCTATCATGCGAGCTACTTATGAATTGAATGCCAAAGATAGCATTACTTAGATCTATCCTCGCTTTTATGCCTAGCTAGGGGCGTTAAACGGTAGCGCTTGTTGGGAGGCAACCCAATTTTATTTTTGTTTATTATTTTTTCTTCTGTTTAGTAATAAATATTTCATCTAGCTTTTGCTTAGATGTGTTTTCATGTTTTAATTAGTGTTTGTGCCAAGTAGAACCTATAGGATAACCTACGGTGATAGTTAATTTGATTATGCTGAAAAACAGAAACTTTGCGCGCACGAAAATAATTTTAGTAATTGACAAAAACGTGCTTTTGCAATGATTATTTTTTATGTAGATCAATAGACAAATTGACCAGGACTTCCTATTTTGGTAAAAGTTTTAGAGTTCCAAAAGTATTCGAAAGTTACAGATTGCTATAGACTGTTCTGTTTTTGATAGATTCGGTTTTTCGTGTGTTGTTTGCTTATTTTGATGCATCTATGGCTAGTATTGGGGGGTATTAACCATAGAGAAGTTGGAATATGGTAGGTTTAACACCAATATAAATAAATAATGATTTTATTACAGTACCTTATGTGGTGGTTTTTCTTTCTTGCACTAACGGAGCTTATGAGATTTCCTGTTGAGTTTTGTGTTGTGAAGTTTTCAAGTTTTGGGTAAAGATTTGATGGACTATGGAATAAGTAGTGGCAAGAGCCTAAGATTGGGGATGCCCATGGCACCCCAAGATATTCAAGGATAACCAAAAGCCTAAGCTTGGGGATGCCCCGGAAGGCATCCCCTCTTTCATCTTCGTCTATCGGTAACTTTACTTGGAGCTATATTTTTATTCGCCACATGATATGTGTTTTTCTTGGAGCGTCATGTATGATATGAGTCTTTGCTTTTTAGATTTCCACAATCATCTTTGCTCTACACACCTTTTGGGAGAAACCCACATGATTTAGACTTTATTAGAATACTCTATGTGCTTCACTTATATCTTTTGAGCTAGATAGTTTTGCTCTATGTGCTTCACTTATATTTTATAGAGCACGGCGGTGGCTTTATTTTGAAGAAAATTTTGATCTCTCACGCTTCACTTATATAATTTTGAGAGTCTTTTAGAACAGCATGGTATTTGCTATGGTTAAAATTTGGTCCTAGAATGATGAGCATCCAAGTTGGGTATAATAAAAACTATCATAAGAAGTGCATTAAACACTATGATCAATTTGATGCTTGATAATTGTTTTGAGATATAAAGGTGGTAATGTTAGAGTCGTGCTAGTTGGGTAATTATGAAATTGAGAAATACTTGTGTTGAAGTTGGCAAGTCCAGTAGCATGCACGTATGGTAAAAGTTATGTGACAAATTTGTTGCATGGGGTGCGCTTTTAATTGTCTTCCTTATGGGTGGAGGTCGAGATCGCGCGATGGTTAACTCCTACCAACCCTTCCCCTAGGAGCATGCGTAGTAGTACTTTGCTTCGAGGGCAAGTAGACTTTTGCAATAAGTATATGAGTATTTTATGACTAATGTGAGTCCATGGATATACGCACACTCACCCTTCCACTTTGCTAGCCTTTATTATGCCGCGCAACCTTCGCCGGTATCATGCACCCATTATTTACCTTCCTCAAAACAGCCACCATACCTACCTATTATGGCATTTCCATAGCCATTCTGAGATATATTGCCATGCAACTTTCCACCGTTCCGTTTATTATGACACGTTCCATCATTGTCATATTGCTCTTTGCATGATCATGTAGTTGACATCATATTAGTGGCAAGGCCACCTTCATAATTTTTCATACATGTCACTCTTGATTCATTGCATATCCCGGTACACCGCCGGAGGCATTCACATAGAGTCATATTTTGTTCTAAGTACTGAGTTGTAATTCTTGAGTTGTAAAACAATAAAAGTGTGATGATCTTCATTATTAGAGCATTGTCCCAAGTGAGGAAAGGATGATGAAGACTATGATTCCCCCACAAGTCGGGGTGAGACTTCGGACTTTATAAAAAAAAGAGGTCAAAGAAGCCCATATAAAAAAAGGCCAAAGAATCCCACCAAATAAAAAAAATGAGAGAAAAGAGAGAAGGGACAATGCTACTATCTCTTTTCCATACTTTTGCTTCAAAATAGCACCATGATCATCGGGATAGAGAGTCTCCTATGTTGTCACTTTCATATACTAGTGGGAATTTTTCATTATAGAACTTGGCTTGTATATTCGAATGATGGGCTTCCTCAAAATGCCCTAGGTCTTCGTGAGGAAGCAAGTTGGATGCACACCCACTTAGTTTATTTTGTTGAGCTTTCATACATTTATAGCACTAGTGCATCCGTTGCATGACAGTCCCTACTCACTCACATTGATATCTTTTAATGGGCATCTCCATAGCCCGTTGATATGCCTAGTTGATGTGAGACTATCTTCTCCCTTTTTGTCTTCACAACCACCATATACCACATATAGTGATATGTCCATGGTTTGCGCTCATGTATTGCGTAAGAGTTGAAAAAGGTGAAGCATGTTAAAAAGTATGAACCAATTGCTTGGCTGAAACCGGGGTTGTGCATGATGGGAGTATTTTATGTGATGAAAATGAAGCATGGCCTAACTATATGATTTTGTAGGGATGAGCTTTCTTTGGATATGCTATTTTGATAAGACATGGTTATTTGTTAGTATGCTTCAAGTATTACTATTTTTATGTTTTATAAGCTTTTATCTTGAATCATTTGGATCTGAACAATCATGCCACAATAAAGAAAATTACATTGAGAATTATGCTAGGTAGCATTCCACATCAAAAATTCTATTTTTATCATTTACCTACTCGAGGACGAGCAGGAATTAAGCTTGGGGATGCTTGATACGTCTCCAACGTATCTATAATTTTTGATTGTTCCATGCTATTATATTACCCGTTTTGGATGTTTATGGGCTTTACTCTACACTTTTATATCATTTTTGGGACTAACCTACTAACTGGAGGCCCAGTGAGAATTGCTGTTTTTTTTGCCTATTTCAGTGTTTCGGAGGAAAGGAATATCAAACGGAGTCCAAATGGAATGAAACCTTCGGGAGCGATATTTTTGGAACAAACGCAATCCAGGGGACTTGGAGTCGATGTCAAGCACCAAACGAGGCGGCTACGAGGGTTCCCGGCGCGCCCCCTGGGGGTGGGCACGCCCCCCACCCTCGTGGGCCCCTTGAGCGTCCACCGACCTACTTCTTCCTCCTATAT
>NC_041383.1:607495256-607511981 GCF_002162155.2 Triticum dicoccoides
GAAAACATCCAGGAGCACCATGAAAAACTATTTCCACCGCCGCAACCTTCTGTATGCGCGAGATCCCATCTTGGAGCCTTCGTCGGCGCTCCGCCGGAGGGGGAATCGACCATGGAGGGCCTCTACATCATCTCCAAGGCCTCTCCAATGAGTTGTGAGTAGTGTACCACAGACCTTCGGGTCCATAGTTATTAGCTAGATGGCTTCTTCTCTCTCTATTTGAATCTCAATACAAAGTTCTCCTTGATGTTCTTGGAGATCTATTCGATGTAACTCTTTTTGTGGTGTGTTTGTCGAGATCCGATGAATTGTGGGTTTATGATCAAGTTTATCTATGAGAAATATTTGAATCTCCTCTGAATTCTTTTATGTGTGATTAAGTTATCTTTGCAAGTCTCTTCGAACTATCAGTTTGATTTGGCCTACTAGATTGATCTTTCTTGCAATGGGAGAAGTGCTTAGCTTTGGGTTCAATCTTGCGGTGTCCTTTCCCAGTGACAGCAGGGGCAACAAGGCACGTATTGTATTGTTGCCATCGAGGATAAAAATATGGGGTTTATATCATATTGCATGAATTTATCCCTCTACATCATGTCATCTTTCCTAATGTGTTAACTTAATACTCTAGATGCAGGCAGGAGTCGGTCAATGTGTGGAGTAATAGTAGTAGATGCAGAATCGTTTCGATCTACTTGTCACGGACGTGATGCCTATATACATGAGCATGCCTAGATAATCTCATAACTATGCGCTTTTCTATCAATTGCTCGACAGTAATTTGTTCACCGCTGTAATACTTATGCTATCTTGAGAGAAGCCACTAGTGAAACCTATGGCCCCCGGGTCTATCTTTTATCATATAAGTTTTCCATCTACTTTTATTTGCATCTTTTATTTTCCAATCTATATCAGTAAAATACCAAAAAAAATCTTATCTTATTATCTCAATCAGATCTCACTTTCGCAAGTTACCGTGAAGGGATTGACAACCCCTTTATCGCGTTGGTTGCGAGGTTCTTGATTGTTTGTGTAGGTGTGTGGGACTTTTGAGGAGCTCCTACTGGATTGATACCTTGGTTCTCAGAAACTGAGGGAAATACTTATGCTACTTTGCTGCATCACCCTTTCCTCTTCAAGGGAAAAACCAACGCAAGCTCAAGACTTAGCACTAACACACGGGCTGTCAATGTGGCCATCATGGTGGAGCGCAAGGAGGCGGGCAAAGAGTATCCGGTTCAACAGTTGGTTTATTACATCAACGAGGTGCTTATTGAGTCCAAGCAAAGGTATCCACATTGGCAGAAACTTGTTAATCGGGTGTTCATGGCAAGCCGGAAGCTTAAGCAGTATTTCCAGGGTCATCCCATCACCGTGGTCAGTTCTGCTCCTTTAGGAGATATCATCCAAAATAGAGAGGCCACAAGACGAGTCGCCAAGTGGGCTATTGAACTTGGGCCTCATGGTTTAAAGTATGTGCCACGCACTACTATCAAGTCTCAAGCACTGGTGGACTTCATCAATGATTGGACCGAATTGCAGATGCCTGAAGAGAAGCCAGACAACACGTATTGGACTATTCACTTTGATGGGTCTAGGCAATTAGAGGGCTCGGGGCTGGAGTTGTTTTAGCTTCCCCTCGAGGTGACAAATTTTGTTATGTGCTACGGTTGATGTTTCCCTGTACAAACAATGCAGCTGAGTATGAGGCCTTGCTCCATGGTCTTCGGATGGCCAAGGAGATGAGCTTAAGCCGGGTAAGGTGCTTTGGCGACTCAGATTTGGTGGCTCAACAAGTATCAGGCAAGTGGGATTCCAAGGATCCTCTCATGGTGGCTTATTGTCGTGAAGTTGATGCCATTGCTGGACATTTCAAGGGTTACCAAGTGCAGCACATTGACCGCAGAAAGAACGAGGCGGTTGATGCCTTAAGCCGGCTGGGCTCTCAGTGTAAGCCGGTGCCGCCTAATACTTTCTTGGATATTCTGCATAACCCTTCTGTAAAGTTACCTACAGAGTAAGACTTGGCTGTTCCTGACCCGGAAGCACAATTGGTGGCGGCTCTTCACGTCATCCCAGATTGGACAGTGCCATACTTGGCTTACATGACCCGGGGTGAGTTGCCTGAGGATGAAACCTTGGCTAGGCAGATAACCCGATGGTCTAAGTCAATGACAATTGCCAATGGCAAGTTGCATCATCGCAGTGTCACTGGAGCGTTTCAGCGTAGTGTTTCTCCTGAAGAAGGCCAAGAGATTCTACGTTAGATTCATGAAGGAGATTGCGGCCATCATGCTGGGTCAAAATCCCTTGTGGCCAAGGCTTTCCGTCATGGATTTTATTGGTTGACGGCTCATGCTGATGCAGAGGATCTGGTCAGTAAATGTGACGGTTGTCAGAAGTTCTCAAGACGTGCTCATGTGCCGGCTCAAGAGTTGAGGATGATTCCAATTACTGGGGGCTTGACATGGTTGGGCCTTTCAAAAGTTCCAAAGATAAAAAGACCCACCTCTTGGTGGCGGTTGAGAAATTACAAAGTGGGTTGAGGCAGAGCCAGTTAGTAAGTGTGATGCAGCCACGGCGGTTCAGTTCATGAAGAAAGTGATATTTCGCTTTGTCTTTCCACATAGCATTATAACTGATAATGGTACTAATCTGTCTAAAGGCACCATGGAAGAATTTTTGTCAAGGTGAGCATATTCGGCTTGATGTTTCATCAGTGGCTCACCCCCAATGCAATGGTCAAGCTGAGAGAACCAATCAGGAAATCTTGAAAGGCATCAAGCCCCGACTTTTGGTCCCTTTGCAACGGACGCCAGGTTGTTGGGTTGAAGAGTTACCCTCTGTGATATGGAGCATCAATACTACTCCTAACAGGTCTACGGGTTATACGCCTTTCTTCATGGTTTATGGAGCTGAGGCGGTTCTCCCTAGTGACATCTGTCATGACTCGCCCCGTATGGCAGCTTATGTTGAGGCGGACAATGAACAAGCACGTCAGGATGCACTTGACTTGTTAGATGAAAAGCGTGACTTGGCAGCAGCTCGCTCGGTGATTTACCAACAGGACCTGCACCGCTATCACAGCCGCTGGGTTAAGTCCAGAACCTTTCAGGAACGTGATTTGGTGCTCCGGCTCATCCAGGATCAAACTGATGCACACAAGTTATCCCCACCTTGGGAAGGGCCCTTTGTGGTCAGCAAGAACTTGAACAATGGGTCATACTACCTTATCGATGTTCGAGAGCACAAAGACTCGCGTAAGTCGGAGGAGAAGACCCGTCGGTTGTGGAATATCGCTCATCTTCGGCCTTACTACACTTGAGCCACCGGCTCTCATGATGTACATATTTTGACGATGTATATATTATGATAAGTAATAAAGCAGGACCTCTGTCCTTTTTCCTCAAAGGTAATATGTCATTGTCATTGTCATTGTCATCTCAAATGATCACTTGGGGGCTGATCGTATCTGAATCTAGCTTGACCCGCTTGATCCGGCTTATTATTGTATTCGAATCTAGCCGTTAAACCTCATGATCATTAGGGGCTTCCTGTTCAAACATAGGTCGTATTCGAACCAAAGAGAACATAGTTGTTGGTACCCTCTTGATTGGCACACTGCAGAGCTCACTAGGGGGCTTCTTGATCATATTCGAATCATAGCTCAACCCCTTTTGGGAACCGACTTTGATCGTATTCAAATCAGAGTCGTTAAAAAACTCTCAAGGTCATTAGGGGGCTTCCTGTTCAAACATAGGTCATATTCGAACCAAAGAGAACATAGCTGTTGGACCCTCTTGATCGACGCAACGCCAAAGCCACTGGGGCTACATGATCGTATTCGAATCCTAGCTTAACCCCTTTGGAACGGTTTACTGGTCGTATTCGAATCAGAAGCCTTGAATTTTTTATATTTTATTTGGTTTAAGTTTTCTTTGGAAGCAACCTTTCTTTGACTTGAGACTTTTTTGAGGTTTAAAAGTACAAGTGTGGCTAACTTTAATCTGGCTTGATCTTGGCTGATAAGTCGCCAATATATGAGCATCATCATACCTTTGGAAATATTGGTTTCCAAAGATTGGGTTATCACCCTTACTGTTCGGGTCATATAAGTCGGCGGTGCAAATCAAAAGATCACAGGTATGAGATTATAGTTGTGTTCCAACATTATATGTTACAATAGGCTTATCTGTGATTCTTTTTCTATCTTAATGGTAATATGTCAAGATATTATGACCCGCCTTGCGGTAAGCCGCCAAGGGATCTTGTGATCTATTTCTATGTGCAGGACAGTTAAAAGACTTGGTCAAGCATAAGGAAAGCAGATGATAAGTATAACACGGGTGAATATAATATGTCGGCTTAATAGTATTAAGCATCAAAAACATGCACGATGGCACGACAAAAGCAAAGTTATTTCTACTCTATTACACGACTCCCCGAATCCAAATGATTCATATTGTTTTTTAGCACATCACAGGTATGAGCCGCCACGGTGGATTAACTCTCGTGTTGGCCTGAAGTGTCCTAGTTAGCCCTCTCCACTTCTTCGCCCTGTTCCCTTTCCTGGAAGGTTGATGATGACCAGTCAATGCCATTCAAAGCTTCAAATTCAGCTTCATCATCAACTAGTCCGGTCGGGTCAACTTCAGGGGCAAAGGTATGCTTACGGAGTGGGGGGTCAGGCTGGTCACTTTGTAATGAGGCGTTGGAATTCTCCGGTTCTCCGCGTCATAGCCCGGATGGTACTTGGAGAGATCTGCTTCATCAGCGATCAGGGTGGCCACATGGCGTATATCCTTCACACAAGCGGCAAAGTCCTCCTGTTCAAAGGGAGTGCCATCCTCCTTAAAGCTTGGATAACCAGTGGCGAGGTCGGCCAGGTCTAACTCCGGTAGCCAAGCTTTGGCCCGACTTAAGGTAGCCATAGCTCCGGCTCTTACAGACGATCACCTCAATTCAGTGAATCGCTGGGATAGCACAGAAAGTTTCTTTAGCACATCTACCAGGAGTGTGTGCACTTCACTGGACAAGGCCACCATGGCTAAGGCATACTGAGACCTGATGTACAGTTGTTCCACCAGCGTATAAACTGCCTTCAGCTTGATCAGGATATCTTGGTTCAGATTTGAACTCCTGGGGCCTGCATAAACATTGTCAGGTGAGTTAATTTCAATTTATATGATCAATTGAAAGGTTCAAGTATTTAACGCTTGTAGGGTGACTTACCAAAGATCGCCGAGACCATCTGAGAGACATGGCGTTTTAAGCTGGATAATTCACCAGTTGCCTCTTCAAGAGCCGCCTCTGCCTTATCAGCTTGATTAATCAATGCAATTTTTTCATCATCCCAGGCCTTTTTCTCCATTTCAAAGTCTTTCTTCAGTTTTTCTTGTTCATAAACGCTGAATTTAAACTTGGAGTCAGCTCTTTGTGTTTCCGCCTCTTGGGCCTCAAGGCGGTTCTTCAGATCAGACACTTCTGGTTCAATTTGACTAGTAGTGGCCTGTACAAATACCGGGTCAAAATCAAGACAATCATGATGCAAAATTAAGTCCCAAGCCTTTTGCAAGCAACACCACTTGGCACTTGGGGGCCAATGCCCACTGAAGAATTTTACTTAAAGTGGCGGTTCATCACATTAAAGTCCCAAGCACTTTGCAAGCAAGAGTACTTGGCACTTGGGGGCTAATGCATATTGTTGTTTAAGGTTTTCAAGTACTTTATTCAATACAACCATATGAAGGACCGGCTCAACCATACTGGTTAAGCCGCCCCTTGGGGACTACGGAGTAAGCCGCATTTCTTACATATTATTTTCATCTATATTACTAATGTCACTAAGTTTGTTTCTAAGTCTACAGCATATTCATCATAAGCAATAGACTTGGGGGCTGGCATAGTAAGGATAAATGAGTACAGAGAAAGGATTGCACCTCAAATTTCTGGTGCATCTTCTTCACCATGTCAATTTCGATGTCACGGCTGCTGTGCACTTGGCTCATATAGCCAGAAAAGACTTCTCCAATGCTCATATGAGTATAGTCAGCGACATCAAGCTTGACCCGGCGGCGTTCCAGAAGCTCCTCCTTGGCGGAACACTTGGCCATCACGGTCGGCCTCCCCGGCTCAGCAAAATCGGTCTTGGTGATCTCGACATCACGGTCTTGAGGATCATCTGTTCTGACCGAGCTAGGGACTTCCGAATTTTTTGAGCCATCAGCGGCTCGTTCGGCAGGCGAGTCAGCAGTTGGTGTTGGCATGTCATGCGCTAGCTCAGGTGGTGGCTCATGAGTGGATGTTTCAGGCGCGACTGTTCCAAGTTTTTGACGGAGATGAGGTGCGCTACGGCGGCGGCGGAGCTCGAGTGGCAGTAGGGGTGCAAGAGGAAGAAGATGAGGAAAGGGGAGAATGAGAAGAGACCTAGTCGGGTCTATTTATAAGGAAAGACTGCTAAGTGGGCGCGAAAAACGAGGAGGCCAAAAACATAGTTATCCAACTACAAGGACGCCTCGATTTTTGGATGGTCATTAAGATAAAGATCCGTTGAGATATTTTGGACAAAACATGCATTTATGGCAGGTGACATCATGGCAGGTTACCACAAATCCAAAGGATGATGTCATGGCGGGTTACAAAAATTTCATAAGCAAAGAGCAGAAGATTTTTCTTAAGTGTTGAAGATTGACATGAACCAGTTCAAATCAATCTGGGGCCTAATGTTGGGGATATAACTATTAGGTATGAACCGCTCAGGAGGGGTCGGGTTATACCTACAAGTACTCTTGAAGCCCAAGACCAAGATTGAAGATGGCGGTTCAGTTAAGGGCCCAAAACCCAGAGGCGACTTAAGGCACGTAGGGTTAAACCGCCATATGTACATGACTTGTATTATAAGGCATGAATAGTTAGAGACCGAGCCGGACACTGTTTATGAGCCGGCCAAGACTCTGTGAGCCGCTGGACGTCAACCTGTGTATATAAAGGGATGACCCGGCGGTGGTTCACGGAAAGTAAGATCAGATCGAGAGCTAGGTCAAGCGATTCCGCTCCCTAGTAATGGAGACATAAGCAATCCCACTCAAAACTGGATCGTAGGCTTTTACCTTCACCGTAAGGGGCCGAACTAGTATAAACCCCATGTCCTTTGTCCCGATTAACCCCTTTAAGCTTCCTAGTTGCGATGGCTCCACGACTAAGTCCTTTCACTAGGACATATGACGTGACAATTCCACGACAGGGTAGCTGAGTGCTGAAGATATCATGTTGTACTCTGATGTATTTCAATTATGAAATCCTGCTTCCTTAATATGGGAATGAAATATATTATGTGTTTAATATGAATGTCAATTAGATTAATAAATGGATTATTAATAATAGGGCAATTAGCCTGCTAATGGTGAATTAGCCTACTAATTGGTTTTTGCTATTGCAAATGGTTATTGAGAAAATACCATGGGCAATGACCTAAGGCAACACACACAATTTCTAGGAATAAACTGTGTTGGATCGATGAACAATCACACACAACATTCTCTTCAAAACTGTTTGCGTTAGGCCAACTTGCTCAAATGTTTACCGCATAAAAACTGTGTGTGATGGATAGCCTTTGCCACACAATTTTTTTTACGCACCGTGTGTGATGCATTCAATAACACAAACGATAAATTTTCTAATATTGTGTGCGACGCGAACGCCATCACAAATGATTTAACAGGGAAAATTGCGTGTGATGTACCTACGAACGGAAATGTTTTCCTTGCAGTGACTGTGTGGGATGTATATACGAATGAAAACGTTTCGTGGGGACTGACTGTGTGGCATGTACTTACGACCGGAAATGATTTCGCCTGTAGAATTGTATTTTTAGCACTACTGTATGTATAACTGTATTTGGTCGCTCGCCGGTCGCACAAGACCTCATTTTGCCGAGCGTGTGTGCCAGGAGGGCATATCCCTGACAGTTTCTGGGTCGTGTGAGAAGGACCCCCTAATCGCCCACACTCACTAGGCGGCGGTTCCAAATGTCGTCGCGGAAGGGGGTTTTAAACCGTTCATATAGCATCGACGTGTACTAGTGTGAAAGCAATTGGGAATGGCGGGAGGTGGAAATCGGGCGCGGTGACACGATGCCAAATCCAGCCTCACCCCATTCCCCCATCTACTTGGTCACCACTAGCTCTAGGACAGCCACTTCCTCTAGCCTTACCACCAACGGCGGCGGCGACTCAGATCTGCGCAAGCGGCGGACGCGGAAGCCGCATTATCCGGCAGTAGGAGCTGGTGCTCCCCTTCATGCTGGACACCGTCAGATTGTCCTTGACTCAGCCATGGGCCTCCCTTCTCGTCCTTGTCTCTGATGTCGGTAAGTAACACTCCCTCTCCCCTATGCTAGGTCGGTTGTTAGGATCAATTTCCCCATTGCTCAACGGACCCTCAATGTTGAGTCGGTTCTGGACGCATGGATGAGGCTGGTAGTTTAGGCGGCAGCACTAATAGATGTGATTCAGGCATGTCTCATGTTCATGCACAGGAGAGTTGTTCATCATGGTGAGAGACTTGTCATCAGTTATGCTCCAATGCTTATGCGGGAGCAGGAGAAGATCGCCAATCTGAACTACATCTACAACTGCAACGACACAGAGACACTATGGATGTTTCGAATGAAAAGAGCAACATTTGCCAGACTTGTCTAGACCTTTAGGAGTAGGGGGCTGCTACAAGATAGCATCCACACCAGTGTGGAAGAGCAAGTGGCCATGTTCCTCCATGTTGTTGACCATAACCAGAGGTTCAGGGTTGTGCACAACACGTTCAGGAGATCAATGGAGATCATCTCAAGGTACTTCAAGCAAGTGCTCTATGCTGTTGGGGAGCTCAGAGGAGAGATGATCAAGTCATCAACCGGTCTGACACCTACCAAGATTTTCACTAGCCCAAGATGGTATCCATACTTCAAGGTGAGCACTGATGGTATGTACTTCATGGCTTGATATGCTTGTATTGTTCAAGATGAGCACTAACATGATCTTGTATTGCCATTTCAGGATTGCATTAGGGTAATATATGGTACTCATGTCACTGCCAGAGTGCCGAGGTCACAAGGTGCAGCATGAAGGGGGAGGAAGCACTACACAAGCCAGAATGTCCTTGTTGTTGTTGACTTCGATCTGAAGTTCACCTATTATGTGTTGGTGTTGGGGAACGTAGTAATTTCAAAAAAATCCTACACACACGCAAGATCATGATGATGCATAGAAACGAGAGGGGAGAGTGTTGTCCATGTACCCTCGTAGACCGAAAGCGGAAGCGTTAGCACAACGCGGTTGATGTAGTCATACGTCTTCACAATCCGACCGATCCAAGTACCGAACGTACGGCACCTCCGAGTTCAGCACACGTTCAGCTCGATGACGTCCCACGAACTCCGGTCTAGCAGAGATTTGCTGGAGAGTTCCGTCAGCACGATGGCATGATGGTGGTGTTGATGATGCTATCAACCCAGGGCTTTGCCTAAGCACCGCTACGATATTACCGAGGTGGAATATGGTGGAGGGGGGCACCGCACACGGCTGGGAGAGATCAACAGATCAACTTGTGTGTCTAGAGGTTCCCCCCTGCCCCCGTATATAAAGGAGCAAGGGGGGGAGGCGGTCGGACAGGAGGAGGGCGCGCCAAGGGGGGAGTCCTAGTCCCACCGGGCGTAGGACCCCTCCTTTCCTTGTAGGAGTAGGAGAAGGGAAGGAAGGGAGAGAGGAGGAGAAGGAAAAAGGGGGACGCCGCCCCCCCTCCTTGTCCAATTCGGACTAGAGGGGGAGGGGGCGCGCGGCTGCCCTGGCCGCCCCTCCTCTTCTCCCACCAAGGCCCATTAGGCCCAATATACTCCCCGGGGGGTTTCGGTAACCCCCCGGTACTCCAGTAAATGTCCGAAACCTCCCGAAACACTTCCGGTGTCCGAACATAGTCGTCCAATATATCGATCTTTACGTCTCAACCATTTCAAGACTCCTTGTCATGTCCGTGATCATATCCGAGACTTCGAACTACCTTTGGTACATCAAAACACAAAAACTCATAATATCGATCGTCACCGAACTTTAAGCGTGCGGACCCTACGGGTTCGAGAACTATGTAGACATGACCAAGACACGTTTCCGGTCAATAACCAATAGCGTAACCTAGATGCTCATATTGGTTCCCACATATTCTACGAAGATCTTTATCGGTCAAACCGCATAACTACATACATTGTTCCCTTTGTCATCGATATGTTACTTGCCCGAGATTCGATCGTCGGTATCTCAATACCTAGTTCAATCTCGTTACCAGCAAGTCTCTTTACTCGTTATGTAATGTATCATTCCGCAACTAACTCATTAGTCACATTGCTTGCAAGGCTTATAGTGATGTGCATTACCGAGAGGGCCGAAAGCTACCTCTCCGACAATCGGAGTGACAAATCCTAATCTCGAAATACGTCAACTCAACAAGTACCTTCGAAGACACCTGTCGAGCACCTTTATAATCACCCAGTTACTTGTGATGTTTGGTAGCACACAAAGTGTTCCTCTGGTAAACGGGAGCTACATAATCTCATAGTCATAGGAACATATATAAGTCATGAAGAAAGCAATAGCAACATACTAAACGATCAAGTGCTAAGCTAACGGAATTGTTCAAGTCAATCACATCATTCTCTAATGATGTGATCTCATTAATCAAATGACAACTCATGTCTATGGCTAGGAAACTTAACTATCTTTGATTGAACGAGCTAGTCAAGTAGAGGCATACTAGTGACACTATGTTTGTCTATGTATTCACACATGTATTATGTTTCCGATTAATACAATTCTAGCATGAATAATAAAAATTTATCATGAAATAAAGAAATAAATAATAACTTTATTATTGCCACTAGGGCATATTTCCTTCAGTCTCCCACTTGCACTAGAGTCAATAATCTAGTTCACATCGCCATGTGATTTAACACCAATATTCACATCTGTATGTGATTAATACCCATAGTTCACATCGTCATGTGATCAACACCCAAAGGATTTACTAGAGTCAATAATCTAGTTCACATCGCTATGTGATTAACACCCAAAGAGTACTAAGGTATGATCATGTTTTGCTTGTGAGAGAAGTTTAGTCAACGGGTTTGTCACATTCAGAGCCGTATGTATTTTGCAAATATTCTATGTCTACAATGCTCTCCACGGAGCTACTCTAGCTAATTGCTCCCACTTTCAATATGTATCCAGATTGAGACTTAGAGTTATCTGGATCGGTGTAAAAGCTTGCACTGATGTAACTCTTTACGACGATCTCTTTTATCACCTCCATAATCGAGAAATATTTCCTTAGTCCTCACTAAGGATATTCTTGACCACTGTCCAGTGATCTACTCTTAGATCAAAATTGTACTCCCTTGCCAAACTCAGAGCAAGGTATACAATAGGTCTGGTACACAACATAGCATACTTTATAGAACCTATGACTGAGGCATAGGGAATGACTTTTCATTCTCTTTCTATTTTCTGCCATAGTCAGGTTTTGAGTCTTACTCAACTTCACACCTTGCAACACATGCAAGAACTCCTTCTTTGACTGTTCCATTTTGAATTACTTCAAAATCTTATCAAGGTATGTACTCATTGAAAAATCTTATCAAGCGTCTTGATCTATCTCTATAGATCTTGATGCTCAATGTGTAAGCAGCTTCACCAAGGTCTTTCTTTGAAAAACTCCTTTCAAATACTCCTTTATGCTTTCGAGAAGATTCTACATTATTTCTGATCAATAATATGTCATTCACATATACTTTATCAGAAATGATATAGTGCTCCCACTCACTTACTGTAAATACAGGCTTCACCGCAAGTTTGTATAAAACTATATGCTTTGATCAACTCATCAAAGCGTATATTCCAACTCCGAGATGCTTGCACCAGTCCATAGATGGATCACTGGAACTTGTACACTTTGTTAGCACCTTTAGGATTGACAAAACATTCTGGTTGTATCATATACAACTCTTCTTTAATAAATCCATTAAGGAATGCAGTTTTCACATCCATTTGCCAGATTTCATAAAATGTGGCAATTGCTAACATAATTCGGACAGACTTAAGCATCGATATGAGTGAGAAAATCTCATCGTATTCAACACCTTGAACTTGTCGAAAAACTTTTTGCGACAAGTCGAGATTTGTAGATAGTAACACTACTATCAACGTCTGTCTTCCTCTTGAAGATCCATTTATACAATATGGCTTGCCGATCATCGGGCAACTCCACCAAAGTCCACACTTTGTTCTCATACATGGATCCCATCTCAGATTTCATGGCCTCAAGCCATTTTGCGGAATCAGGGCTCATCATCGCTTCCTCATAGTTCGTAGGTTTATCATGGTCTAGTAACATGACTTCCAGAATAGGATTACCGTACCACTCTGGTGCGGACCGTACTCAGGAAGACCTACGAGGTTCTGTAGTAACTTGATTTGAAGTTTTGTGATCATCATCATTAGCTTCCTCACTAATTGGTGCAGCAATCACTGGAACTGATTTCTGTGATGAACTACTTTCCAATTCGGGAGAAGGTACAATTACCTTATCAAGCTCTACTTTCCTCCCACTCACTTCTTTCGAGAGAAACTCCTTCTCTAGAAAGGATCCATCTTAGCAACGAATATTTTGCCTTCGGATCTGTGATAGAAGGTGTACCCAACAGTTTCCTTTGGGTATTCTATGAAGATGCACTTCTCCAATTTGGGTTTGAGCTTATTAGGTTGAAACCTTTTCACATAAGCATCGCTGCCCCAAACTTTAAGAAACGACAACTTTGGTTTCTTGCCAAAATACAGTTCATAAGGCGTCGTCTCAACGGATTTTGATGGTGCCCTATTTAAAGTGAATGCAGTTGTCTCTAATGCATAACCCCAAAACGATAGTGGTAAATCGGTAAGATACATCATAGATCTCACCATATCCAATAAAGTGCGGTTATGACGTTTGGACACACCATTACGCTGTGGTGTTCCATGTGGCATGAGCTGTGAAATTATTCCACATTGTTTTTAAATGAAGGCCAAACTCGTAACTCAAATATTCTCCTCTACGATCAGATTGTAGAAACTTTATTTTCTTGTTATGATGATTATCCACTTCACTCTGAAATTCTTTGAACTTTTCAAATGTTTCAGACTTGTGCTTCATTAAGTAGATATACTCATATATGCTCAAACTATCTGTGAAGGTCAGAAAATAACGATACCCGCCACGAGCATCAACACTCATTGGACCGCATACATCGGTATGTATTATTTCCAACAAGTCAGTAGCTCGTTCCATTGTTCTGGAGAACGGAGTTTTAGTCATCTTGCCCAAAAGGCATGGTTCGCAAGCATCAAATGATTCATAACCAAGTGTTTCCAAAAATCCATCTTTATGGAGTTTCTTCATGCGCTTTACACCAATATGACCCAAACGACAGTGCCACAAATAAGTTGCACTATCATTATCAACTTTGCATCTTTTGGCATCAATATTATGAATATGTGTATCACTACGATCGAGATCCAACAAACTATTTTCATTAAGTGTATGACCATCGAAGGTTTTATTCATGTAAACAGAACAACAATTATTCTGTGACTTTAAATGAATAACTGTATTGCAATAAACATGATGAAATCATATTCATGCTCAAGCAAACGCCAAATAACATTTATTTAGGTTGAACACTAATCCCGAAAGTATAGGGAGCGTGCGATGATGATCATATCAATCTTGGAACCACTTCCAACACACATCTTCACACTCAACTAGTCTCTGTTTATTCTGTAACTCCTGTTTCGAGTTACTAATTTTTAGCAACCGAACAAGTATCAAATACCCATGGGCTACTATAAACACTAGTAAGGTACACATCATTAACCTGTATATCAAATATACCCTTGTTCACTTTGCCATCCTACTTATCCACCAAATATTAAGGGCATTTCCGCTTCCAGTGACCATTTCCTTTGTAGTAGAAGCACTCAGTTTTGGGCTTTAGCCTAGCTTTGGGCTTCTTCATGGAAGTGACAACTTGCTTGCCATTCTACATGAAGTTCCCTTTCTTTCCCTTTGCCCTTTTCTTGAAAATAGTGGTATTGTCAATCATCAACACTTGATGCTCTTTCTTGATTTCTATCTTCATCGATTTCATCATCATGAAAAGCTCGGGAATCGTTTTCGTCATCCCTTGCATACTATAGTTCACCACGAAGTTCTACTAACTTGGTGATGGTGACTAGAGAACTCTGTCAATCACTATCTTATCTGGAAGATTAACTCCCACTTGATTCAAGTGATTGTAGTACCCAGACAATCTGAGCACATGCTCACTTCTTGAGCTATTCTCCTCCATCTTTTAGCTATAGAACTTGTTGGATACTTCATATCTCTCAACTCGGGTATTTGCTTGAAATATTAACTTCAACTCCTGGAACATATGGTATGGTCCATGAAGTTCAAAACGTCTTTGAAGTCCCGATTCTAAGCTGTTAAGCATGGTGCACTAAACTTATCAAGTAGTCATCATATTGAGCTAGCCAAACGTTCATAACGTCTGCATCTGCTCCTGCAATAGGTCTGTCACCTAGCGGTGCATCAAGGACATAATTCTTCTGTGCAGCAATGAGGATAAACCTCAGACCATGGACCCAGTCCGCATCATTGCTACTATCATCTTTCAACTTAGTTTTCTCTAGGAACACATATAAAACATTGGGAAGCAACAACGCGAGCTATTGATCTACAACATTATTTGCAAAATACTATCAGGACTAAGTTCATGATAAATTAAAGTTCAATTAATCATACTACTTAAGAACTCCCACTTAGATAGACATCCCTCTAATCATCTAAGCGATCACGTGATCCAAATCAACTAAAGCATGTCCGATCATCACGTGAGATGGAGTAGTTTTCAATGGTGAACATCACTATATGTTGATCATATCTACTATATGATTCATGCTCGACCTTTCGGTCTCAGTGTTCCGAGGCCATATCTGCATATGCTAGGCTCGTCAAGATTAACCCGAGTATTCTGCGTGTGCAAAACTGGCTTGCACCCGTTGTAGATGAACGTTGAGCTTATCACACCCGATCATCACGTGGTGTCTCGGCACGACGAACTTTGGCAACGGTGCATACTCAGGGAGAACACTTTTACCTTGAAATTTAGTGAGAGATCATCTTATAATGCTACCGTCAATCAAAGCTAAATAAGATGCATAAAGGATAAACATCACATGCAATCAATATAAGTGATATGATATGGCCATCATCATCTTGTGCTTGTGATCTCCATCTCCAAAGCACCGTCATGATCACCATCATCACCGGTGCGACACCTTGATCTCCATCGTAGCATCATTGTCGCCTTGCCAATTATTTCTTCTACGACTATCGCTACCGCTTAGTGATAAAGTAAAGCAATTACAGGGCGATTGCATTGCATACAATAAAGCGACAACCATATGGCTCCTGCCAGTTGCCGATAACTCTGTTAGAAACATGATCATCTCATACAATAAAATTTAGCATCATGGCTTGACCATATCACATCACACATGCCCTGCAAAAACAAGTTAGACATCCTCTACTTTGTTGTTGCAAGTTTTACGTGGCTGCTACGGGCTGAGCAAGAACCGTTCTTACCTACGCATCAAAACCACAACAATATTTCGTCAAGTTAGTGTTGTTTTAACCTTCACAAGGACCGGGCGTAGCCACACTCGGTTCAACTAAAGTTGGAGAAACAGACACCCGCCAGCCACCTGTGTGCAAAGCACGTCGGTAGAACCAGTCTCGCGTAAGCGTACGCGTAATGTCGGTCCGGGGCGCTTCATCCAACAATACCGCCGAACCAAAGTATGACATGCTGGTAAGCAGTATCACTTGTATCGCCCACAACTCACTTGTGTTCTACTCGTGCATATAACATCTATGCATAAACCTGGCTCTGATGCCACTGTTGGGGAACGTAGTAATTTCAAAAAAATTCCTATGCACCCGCAAGATCATGGTGAGCATAGCAACGAGAGGGGAAAGTGTTGTCCGCGTACCCTCGTAGACCGAAAGCGGAAGCGTTAGCACAACGCGGTTGATGTAGTCGTACGTCTTCATGATCCGACCGATCCAAGTACCGAACATATGGCACCTCCGAGTTCAGCACACGTTCAGCTCGATGATGTCCCACGAACTCCAATCCAGCAGAGCTTTGCGGGAGAGTTCCGTCAGCACGACGGCGTGATGACGGTGTTGATGATGCTACCGACGCAGGGCTTCGCCTAAGCACCGCTACGATATTACCAAGCTGGAATATGGTGGAGGGGGGCACCACACACGGCTGGGAGAGATCAACAGATCAACTTGTGTGTCTAGAGGTGCCCCCTGCCCCCGTATATAAAGGAGCAAGGGGGGAGGCGGTCGGCCAGGAGGAGGGCGCGCCAAGGGGGAAGTCCTACTCCCATCGGGAGTAGGACTCCTCCTTTCCTTGTAGGAGTAGGAGAAGGGAAGGAAGGGAGAGAGGAGGAGAAGGAAAAAGGGGGGCGCCCCCCCCCTCCTTGTCCAATTCGAACTAGAGGGGGAGGGGGCACGCGGCCGCCCTGGCCGCCCATCCTCTTCTCCCACCAAGGCCCATTAGGCCCAATATACTCCCCGGGG
>NC_041383.1:607512244-607518634 GCF_002162155.2 Triticum dicoccoides
AAATGTCCGAAACCTCCCGAAACACTTCCAGTGTCCAAACATAGTCATCCAATATATCGATCTTTATGTATCGACCATTTCAAGACTCCTTGTCATGTCCGTGATCATATCCGAGACTCCGAACTACCTTCAGTACATCAAAACACAAAAACTCATAATACCGATCGTCACTGAACTCTAAGCGTGCGGACCCTACGGGTTCAAGAACTATGTAGACATGACCGAGACACGTCTCTGGTCAATAACCAATAGCGGAACCTGGATGCTCATGTTGGTTCCCGCATATTCTACGAAGATATTTATCGGTCAAACCGCATAACTACATACGTTGTTCCCTTTGTCATCGGTAAGTTACTTGCCCGAGATTCGATTGTCGGTATCTCAATACCTATTTCAATCTCGTTACCGGCAAGTCTCTTTACTCGTTATGTAATGCATCATCCTGCAACTAACTCATTAGTCACATTGCTTGCAAGGCTTATAGTGATGTGCATTACCGAGAGGGCCCAGAGATACCTCTCCGACAATCGAAGTGACAAATCCTAATATCAAAATACGTCAACTCAACAAGTACCTTCGGAGACACCTGTAGAGCACCTTTATAATCATGCATTTACGTTGTGACATTTGGTAGCACACAAAGTGTTCCTTTGGTAAACGGGAGTTACATAATCTCATAGTCATAGGAACATGTATAAGTCATGAAGAAAGCAATAGCAACATACTAAACGGTCAAGTGCTAAGCTAACGGAATGGGTCAAGTCAATCACATCATTCTCTAATGATGTGATCTCGTTAATCAAATGACAACTCGTGTCTATGGCTAGGAAACTTAACCATCTTTGATTCAACGAGCTAGTCAAGTAGAGGCATACTAGTGACACTATGTTTGTCTATGTATTCACACATGTATTATGTTTCCGGTTAATATAATTCTAGCATGAATAATAGACATTTATCATGAAATAAGAAAATAAATAATAACTTTATTATTGCCTCTAGGGCATATTTCCTTCATTTGGCTTGCTGGAAAGGCTCGGCACATGATACTAACATTCTCAGTGATAGTATGAGTCATCCTGGTGGCATCAACATCCCTGATGGCAAGTTCTACCTAGGAGATGCTGGCTATGCATGTTGGCCAGGTATTCTTCCACCCTTCAGGAAAACTAGGTACCATCTTAACGAATTCATTGGTAGGAACTATCTTAGGACTCCACATGAGTTGTTCAATCTCAGACACCCCATCCTTAGAGTTACTGTTGAGATGGCCTTTGGAGCTTTGAAGAACATGTTTAAGATTCTAGATCAAAAGCCATTTCACACTTTCCCCACACAGGCTAAGTTTGTTCTTGCTTGTTGCATTCTGCATAACTGGATCCTGTAATCAGGTTTTGATGAACTGGTGCGTGAGGAGGAAGATGTGACGCATGACAATGTTGTCATCTCCGACCATGGTGTGGAGGAATTTGACAATGAAGCCTGGAATAACAAAAGGATGGAGTGGGTACAAACAATGTGGGATAATAGAGGTCAGACAAGGATCTGAAGAAGAAGAAGAGGATGAAGCAGCATCAACAAAAGAAGAGGAAGAGGAAGAACTACCAACGATCGCATAAGAGGAAGACTAAGAGGATGCACTTCCATCTAGTTAGCGTCGATGATGAACTCTCCCCTATTTAGCCATATGGCTCTTCATAATGTGTACTGCCATTTGATAGTAGTTAGGATGAACCGTAATTTTTTTCGTAGCTAGGAGTGAAATTGTTCAGATCGTGTGTGGTAAGGTCACCATCAGTGACAAGTGGTGACAACACCTTATGCTGGTTGTAACCAAACAACGTGTCATACGTGCGCCTAATGCGATGGGGTCAACCAAACGGCGGGTCAAGATTAGTTCCCTCATGCAGCTAACCTATACGCGGGCAACCAAACTATGTGCAAATGGTGGTTTATAGGATGTTTTTTCCTCACCCAGGGCCTTCTGAGAAACACATACAATGCATCCAAAATCGATGCGGACAACCAACACGTCCTTTAAGATTCATGTACGTAAGCAAACTGGCTTGAATCTGTGTACTTTTCGCGGCTGGCTGGCTACGCAGATAAAACGATGACCTATTTTAGCGGATGGTGTGACGAGCCGCCGGTGGAGCCTGATAAGGGCATGACCAATGCATTGCCCTAGGGTGATGCTCCGTAAGCCATGTAGGATTGAATCTTAGGAAAAGTAGGTTCGGATGGGATAGCGGGATCCTTGGTAGGAGGCAGGTGCTTGGGGAGAAAAGTGTGGTCCGGTGCATAAAGGTGGAGAAGTTGAAGTGAAGAGTAGGGATGCATGTGCAGTGGGAGTTTACCTTTTATTCTTTGATGATGCCCACTAATAGTAGCTTGCATTGGGGGTGAAAAAATCGATATAGATGAGTCAAGCTACTTTTTTTCATGGGGCATCCATTGTACATTCCCTAATGCTTCTTTTCGATTTCCTTTCTGTGCTTTGTTCTTTCTTTACGGCAGCCAGAGTTTCCATCGTGAGACGCGTGAGTCGGTAGCTTCTCTGAAATCAGATCATATCTTGCAAAAGTCACTCCCATTTTCTTGTCGCAACCTAGAAAAAAAATTCGTAGATTCGTTTATTCATAACGTTTATATTTAATCATTTTTACCATTTGATTTTTAGCATCAAAATCTACAAAACTAAGTCTCATGTTACTAGGTTTCAATGAACTTTGTTTTCACAAAGAAAACCAGATTAACAACATAGGTTTTTTTTTCTTTTCTTCACGTAAGCAAAGTTGTTCCTCCACAAGAAGCAAATATGTCCTTCTCGTGAAAGCACATATTTTCTTCCCTTTTCGAGAAGCACAAGAGGATGCACAATTTCCCCCCTTTCTGGGTACTTCTCGCAGAAGCAAATATGTGCTTCCACGAGAAACAATGACTCGCTTAGGGAAATCTGTGCTTACACGAGAAGCACAATTTTTTTCTTTTCCGGGTATTTCTTGTGGAACCAAATGTGTGCTTCCACGAGAAACAACGACTCACACAGGCAAACCTGTGCTTCCACGAGAAGCACAATTTTACCCCCTCCTCGAGAAACACGGCAAAAGCAAATTGTGTCACCACGATAAGCAAATTTTTGCTTCTCATGAAAGCACAATATTTTTCCGTGGTGAAAAGCAAATCCTATGAAAAACCGGGCGAACACTGAAAAACAGGAAAAAAACCATCTAATACCCAAAAACGTGTAAAAAGTTAAAAGCAAAATCCACTTAAAGCGCCCAACACGCAACAAGTGGCGGCTCGACGCACCACTTGGCGTGCTAGGGCACCAAAAGTGACTCTTGCAGGTCTCTCGCAAACCTTCAGTTAGTTGTTCTCTAGCTTCTTTCTTCTCAAGTAATAGCTCTCTTGCATGGCAACTAGGTGAGCCCGTTTCTCCGCTTGTTCTTTTTTGCTCGCTCGCTCATTATCACCTTGCTGGTTCGAACGTGGTTTTCTTTTTTTCTTCTTCATTTTTTGTTGCTTTGTTTCTTCATCGGTTTTCTACCCTTTTTTCTTTGTTTCTCCTCAGTTTTCTTTGTTTCTTTATCGGGTTTTATTGATTTTTTTCTTTGGTTTCTTTCATTTGTTTTTCTTTCCTTCGGTTTCCCTTGGTTTTTTCTTTTCATTCAGTTCTTCTTCTTTTTCGGTTTTCTTTTTGTATCTTTCATGGATTTCATCCATGTTCTTCGTAGTACTCTTAGTTTTTCCTGTTTTTCGTTCTTTTTTGGTGTTTTCTTTTTTTCTTCAATTTTCCTTTTGATTTCCATTGTTTCTTTTTTCAGTTTCGTTGGTTTTCCTTCTCTTTCTTTTGTTCATACGAAAAACAGTTTATCATGTGTTTTTAAAATGTTAAACGTGTATATATAAATGTTCATCATGGATATGTAAAAAATTAATTAATAGTAGACACAATAAAACATATTTTTAAAAGTCAATTCTCTAATAATATTTTTAAACATGTATAAAAAAATGTTCCTAATGTATGCAGAAAGTGTGCATTGTGTGTGAAAAACATTTACTGCCATTATAAAAAAATTGACACATGATCAACGCTTTATTATACCTGTTTAACATTTATTAAGTAAATTATCAACATTTTTAATACACTCTGAACATTTTTTAGATACATCGTCAACATTTTTTTCATACATATTTTATATTTTTTGTATACATGGGAAAAAAGTTACACATTTATAATTTTTCAAATGCTTGATTAATATTGTTAAGTACTCAATTAATATTTTTCTAATGCTTTGTTAATATTTTTAAATATACGATCAACTTTTTTTTACACATTGTATATGTTTTGTACACATCTGTCGTATAGTACAAGATAAATATTTTTTCTATGCACATTTTAGTTTTTACAAATTCTTGATTAACATTTTCAAATGTTTTATGTAAAGTGGTTTTGTAATATGTATATTTATAATATTTGGAAATATAAAAAAGAAAAAAAGAAAGCAAAAACAAAAACATAAAAACGTGAAAAAAAACAAACAGAAAAACGAGGCTGTGGCATTTGGGCATGTGGCCTCCCGTGCGCCTGGGCCAGCCCAGTCAAGAGCTCGCCTTTAGGCGAGGCTACGCTCTGTCTCTTGTTAAGCGAGACATAGACACGCCCGAGTTCCATCGCTTTTGTGAGCCGTGTTTTGTAATTCTTTTTGTCGATGTGTTTTTATTATTTTTCTCTTTTATTGTTTCGCTTTAACTTTCTTTTTTTCACTTTTTATTTACTTTCTGTGTGCCTTTGACTTTTCCTCTTATTTATATTTTATTATTGTGTGCTTGTCCTGTTTCTTCTTTGTTTCGTTTTTCTCCTTCTTTTATTTTTATTTTCAATTTTCATTTCATTTTGTCCTTGATTATGTATTTTTTGTTTCCTTTTATTTGGTTATAGCATACTACTTGTTGCAAATTTCTAGCGGTCCTTTTTGCAAAAAGAATTGCCTACCAAGATTGTTTTTTTAATATCATTCTCATTTGCACATTCACCGGATTGCAGTTGTTATCCTCTGTTTTATTTCTCCTTTTTCTTGCAAGACCCGTGTATGTGGTTTTGTTGATGCACACATGCATGAATGTTAGTGCATATTGATGGTACGTGAAACCGTTGGTACCCTCGGTAGGGTGGTGAGCGTCGCGAGAAGAACTAGATCGGAGATCACACGAGGGAGTTATCCAGGTTCGGGCCTTCTTGGAGGAGTATCACCCTACGTCATGCTTCTATTTTATATTCATGGTGGCGTACCTCGTGAGAGGGTTACATTGGAGGGATGACATCTGACTATCGAGAGTATTTTCTACAACAGTATATGAGAATGTTTGCCCTAGCCCCCACCTTATATAGGTGATGGGGGTAGGGTTTAACATATGACAGATCCAGTTTGGCCGCCGCCATCTTGACTTGTGCATCACGGTGGTCCCTTGATGCATATCCGGTCTCCAGGCCTCCCTCATGTGGTTGGACCTTCACCAAGCTTCATAAGCCTTGAGACAAGCTTGGTGGATTGAAGTCGGGCGTGCGGTGACCGGCGCTCATCGTTCTTCTTCGGTTGCGCCCTTTGCAGATCTAGAGACCTCCATCTTCAACCATGGTTGCCTCCGTCGATCCTGCCTCGTGTAGCTTCAGGTTACCAGGTTACCGGAGTTGGTCCTGTTTGGAGGCTGGAGGTGGGAGGTGGCACTGGAGAAATCCAAGGTGTATCCGCGTCAGCCGGCCGGCCATGTAGACTACGTGAGCGCCTCCCCACCTTCTGCCTCCATCCGTCAAGGTCCTCTTGGTGGCACCGTGTGGTTTTTATTCCTGTCAGAGGGCTACATCGTTTTCAAGTTGTATACCTTAGTTTTTTATATGTTTACTTGCAGGCTGGGTGGAGCCTGCTAGCTTTGCTCAACACTTTATATCTTGCCGTTGCATTTTATCCTTGTAAGTTGTTGACTGTAATATCCTGACCAGTTGATGACTTTGTAATTTGAAGTCGGACAAAGGCTCGAGCTCTTCTCGGGCTCGACTGAGTATATTCTCTAAAGAAAAACACTACGTCCGCTTATGTGTCTCGTTTCCATTCCGGAGACGGTGGCAACGTGTTGGACATCATACATGTATCCCGCGGTCCACCCCTGCGCAAGAACAAGAAGGCTGATCTGAATTCTGAAGTGCCAAAGGAGGACTCGGTAATTAAGCATGTTACAAACATGAATCGGCACTGCCGTGCGTACATGCATGCATGTGCAGTGACCAGATCAAGCAAAGGATTTTTAGCGTGCAAACCATGATTTCGCGTTGCTGTAAAATGCCAATAATTCCAGGGGAGGATGCCTCACTATCGGCTTCCTAGAAAG
>NC_041383.1:607519013-607521769 GCF_002162155.2 Triticum dicoccoides
TGCACCTAGCCAGCTGCCTGCAGCTAATGGCTTAGCATGATTCCTGCAATGTGATCGAGCTAGTGAGATATGATTTATTTTACTTTTTGGCGGGATAGTGAGATCTGATTTGGACATGCTAACAGCTGGGTTTGCTGGTGTTAACGGTGTCATATGTCTACCTCGCCAATAAACAAAGTAGCTACATGAAGACGAATGTCACGGTAAGTGACGCTCCAAATACAAAACGGTATGTGTCATTATTGGACTTGGACCTCTTCTGTACGGTAGTTATGTGCATGTGAGCATGACATTTTCTAGTTCTTTCGAAAATAAAGCAAAAGACCGGGACAATTGTCCAACTACGTATATACTAAGTAGAGAAGACCGTATGCGGTATGCACGCACGAGTTTTCGCATCCGTAGTTCCTAACCTTGTCGTGTCAATGTGGAAGAAGAATTTTCTCATAAAAAGACATGGAAGAATTCAGTTCAAAAAAAGGCGGAAGATGAATTATTATATCAATTTTTCATTCTTTACACCAGTAATTTTCTTTAGTATCTTTTCCTAAGGCATAGCCTCTGGCCCCACCAATAGCGGCAAAGGAACGAGACTTCACCGGAGTAGGGGGGTATTAACTTTGTACAAAGGCCAACATATAGATGATACCAAGTACAAATAGCCTGTTGAACTACACAATATCAAAAAATAAATAAAAAAATGAACGACATAATTTTTTCCGGCAAAGGGAATATATTAAAATCCCGGAGATAACAATTACACCCGGCCGAAATGAACTACGGAATATCATGAGCTAGTCGATACATAGAGAATGTGCAAAGCTCATATTATTATGCAAGAAAGAGAATGTGTATGGTGTTCATAAGAGCACTGGTCTTAACCAATTAACGAGGAAAGAATGTAACCAATCAATGGTTGGATGGTTAGGAGGATAGTGGTATCACTAACCCACTAGGGTTCAAGCCCTAAATTTGACATTGGTGCTCGCATTATTTTCAAATTTATTTAGGCTACGGGCGATATTCATTCAGTGGGACAAGACGTTCTCGTCAACTGCGAGACGCCTATGATGACTTCGTAAAATCTCAAGATGTTATGTCGGCTCAGTCTCTCGAAGGTGCTCATAGGAATAAGGTGTGCGTGCGTGCGTTCATATGAGTGAGTGTATGTGAGCGACTTCGATTGTAGTGTGTTAAAAAAAGAACAATGTAGTTCGTTGTCAAACCACGCATATATAACTCTTTTTGCATGCCGTCCCTTTATGCATGGACTGCTGTAAGGAGTACACAAAAAGCACTACTCCTTTTTCTTATAGCAAGCAAAAATTAACTATCCCTTTTCACCTTCCCATTGCGCTTCGTTTGAAATAGCTCCATCGTGCCGGTTTCAGACGACCAGTTATGCGCGCATGCGCAAGCAGTGATGCAGTCATGCACGGCGCGGCGCTTTTGGCTGCGGTTTTCCATGGTCAATATTCATCGTTGCCCTGTCAAAGGACTCCACGTCCACGGCAAGCATGCATTCCATATCGATCCATCACAAAGATAGTCTTTGGCACTGCACGGAGTTTGCCCGCTGCACCTTTGCCATCGTCGCGAGGAGTAGCTCAGTGGTGCCTGTCAGCACGATCCTGCTGATCGAGCGAGCTCCTTTCGGCGATGATCGGTCGAACGTGCGTAAAAGTTGACGGCACGTGTACACGCGTGCTCGATCGTCTGTACCACTGAAACTTGACCACACGCGCATGCATGCAAAGCCAACCGAGGAACAGCGACCGCCTGTACGGCGCCCGTCTGCTGAACGTGGATTTCTCGGAGAATGCATGGTGGATGCACGGGCCTCGTCGTCGTCGTCGGAGTACACGTGCCACGCTCGTCGATCGGTCGCTGGCTCTGAATCAACAAGGAAAAGGTCATGTCCAGTATCCATGGTGAGAGATGAGATCAGTCTTCGCCATTTTTGGCGAATCAGATGGGGTCACAAAGTCGCATGGTTTTCACCTCTGCACGCCGAGACCGTCCGCAAAGTCTCCGCAACTGTGCGCACCGGCGACAAAAGGAGCGGACGCACGCCGTACCAAAACGATGTGCGAGCACAGCGGCAACTGCACTGGCGCTTGCTTGACTCCCCGTTCCATCAACGACGACATATTTGTCCCTCCGGTTCACACACGCCAGAAGGAAAATACTATCAGATCAGCGGTGTGCTCGATTCACAAGCAAGCTAGCCGCGACCGCACTGTCCTCTGGAGTATCACTGTGTCAGCCAGTGCCTCAGTGTCACAGAGCGTACGTATACATGCACGCCCCACAGAACCCCCTGTGACCTTCGTCACGTACCGTACGTACGGTTTGGCTCCATGCGTCTCGGCCCGGGCTCCCGGTTTCACACCGTGCGCGCCAGCGTCCGTGCATCCAGTGGCGGAGACGGGGGGCTGGCCCCCCTTGACAGCTGATTTGCGCTAGTTTATACATGAACAGTGTAAAATTTAGACAACAATACATGCATTAGTATTGTTTGGCCCTTCTTATCAAAGGATTGAGTCATTCGGCCCCCTGATTTTTAATTCCTGGCACCGTCACTGCATGCATCCAGTGGTACACTCAGCTCAGCTGGCATGGCCGCGGCATGACTGATCTCCGGTGCTTTCCCCGGCGGTTTTGGGGCGACGGCGACGGTCACGGCCCCGCGCCACGCACGACTTTTTTTTTTTGAACCGGGCCTCAACCCCTTCCCATTAACAGCATAACGAGAA
>NC_041383.1:607522177-607603261 GCF_002162155.2 Triticum dicoccoides
GGGAGTTTAAGGCATCACTGGAAAAACCACCATGAGCACTCGTCATCGAGCAGCTCATTGCGGGGCGAAAACCCAGCGACACCTGAGATCACGCAAACCTATAGGATCTAAACACCAAGGAGTTACCAAAAGGAACCCGAAACAGTCTAAATTCACCAAGCTTACAGGCTGACAAGAGAGCAAATAGAGCACTCGCGCAGGAGTGAAGGCAGCCTATCCTGACAGACGAAAAGCCGGAGCCTCGAAGAGATATAGAAGGGATCAGTTCGAAGCAGAGTTGGTTGGAGCCGCGCAGATTCTCATCATCATCGAAGCACTGGACCTGAGCATCTTGGCTCCGCGCTCCATGGCCTCCCGATCATCACCAGCCATCAAACCTGCCCAGTACATCAAAAAACCACAAGCAGCATACACCACATTAAAAGGGCTTTTGAGGTCTTTATGTTCAAAAGTAGCCTGGTTACGAATGTTCAGATTGCCCAACAAACTGCTGCCAAACCAGAGGTGTAAAATTTGGTTCCATCAGGAAGGAAAATATAACACCAGGAAAAGTACTGCCAAATGTTATTCGGACAGAGAGATGTGCCCAGCATACATCCTACCATCCTCCATACCACCCGAGCAACAGGGCAAGTAAAGAAAAGATGCTGTAGGGTCTCCACATTATCACAAAAAGAGCATTTAGGATTGCCTGCCCATTTGCACTTTCTCATGACTTTTCTAGTCAGAATCGCGTCTTGGAACACTTGCCAAAGAAAAATTTGGATTTTGAGGGGGATTTTTACTTTTCAGATCCATCTATAATCACATCCAGCCAGATGCCTTTCCAAATAGGTATAGACCGATTTGGTCGAGAATTTACCTTTTTTACCCACCGCCCAGCTAATCTGATCAGTCTCGTCAGATAATTGCCAGGAGTTAACCACCTCAACCAAATCCTTCCACTGATCCGTGAGGGGAGGGTGCAAATTTCTTTTGAACATACCCTCAAAATTTTTAAACTCAGCAACAGTCATCTCCTGATAGTTGCAGATGTGGAATAAGGATGGGAATTTATCTCTCAAGGGGGCAGTACCTCTAATAGGATCAATCCAAACTCTGGCTACATTACCAGAGTTCAAGATCACTTTTCTCCCTATCAAATACACTTCCTTTACTTTCATAATAGCTTTCCAAATAGGGGAATCCCCAAACTTACTTTTTACCGAGGGGATCGTGTCATTTCTAAAATATTTAGCACGAATCACCTCCTGCCAAAGCCCTTGTTGGTTTTCCAATTTCCATCACCATTTGGTGAGTAGGCTGATATTTTGTCTATGCAGATCCTTAACTCCCAGCCCCCCTTTGTTTTTGGATCTACAAATTCTAGACCACTTGACCAAGTGGTATCTTTTCCGACCATCAGTCTCCTGCCAAAAGAACTTTTTTCTGTGCTTATCTAACTTCTCAATCACTTTCTTAGATAGCATAAACATAGACATGTAATAGAATATGATGCTAGTAAGGGAAGAGTTGAGTAAGGTCAGTCTCCCCCAGAAGATGCTGCATTTCCAATCCAAGATTCACAACATTTGAGAAATCTATCATCCACAAAGTCCCACTCTAATGCACGGAGAGTGGAGTAATTCACACGAACCCCTAGATATTTCATAGAAAAATGCCCAGTTTGGCAATTAAAGAGCTCGGAGACGCCACGCACGACTGCGACGGAGATATCGATATCGCGCTGTGACCGGCGCGTGGTCACCGGCGCGCGGCGTGAACGCGTCTCGCCGCGGGCGGGACGAGACGAGCCGAGAGACCAGGATGGATGCCAGGCTGCCAGCTATACCCATGAAGCCGCAGACGGATGTCGTTCCAGGATCGTGGTGGACGCGGTGTGTTGATGTGAGCGTGTAACGGGACCGAGCGGACTGGTCACGCAAGTGGCATTGACATAATAAATGACATAGCGTACCACTGCCGTAGAGCACTGCTCACCAGCTTCCAGAAAAACTGGACACATATGTATGTACATTGCCGACCTGGCGACCCATGCGTGGAGTAGCCAGTAGATGGACGATGGCGAACCAGCAAGCATCTAGTACAGCACGTCATACGTGTGTGGCTGTGTGCCCATGTTGACCGGATGGATGTTGACCGCTGTACCTGGCTTGTTTATCCTCAGGACTGAAAGCTGATTATGTACTTTCAACTAATGATGCAGTAGGAGCACTTGTATTTTGCTGTCAAATCGAACCAACCATCAACCATGGTTCCCTCCATGTTTTGTTTATGCATATGCACCAGCCCAGGGGCTGCTAAATGCCAAAAAGGAGTCTCCTTCCTAAAAAGATGCCGCGCCGTACACCTCTTCTGGTAATTTAGCGGGCAGCTCACCTGCCGGTTTGTGCCTAATGATGGGAAGACGACCGTTTCTCGTCACTGTTAGTTAATTAGCACCAGACCGATTCCACTAAAACTTTCAAAGATTCGCTCATATGAAAAACTGACACAACTTCATCGACGCATCAAGATCATGTATTGATCACACACACGACCTATTTTTAACTTGCCGTAAAGTACCTTTGACGAATGCATTACTAAGGTGCATACACACATAGAAAAATCCGGACAGGATTAATTATTCTTGGTGCTCTCTTTTAGTGTGTGTGATCCAAGCACTAACAGTTCTCCTATTTGCCAGATATATGCACCATAAGATTATCAAAATTGACTAGAAATTTGGCAGCATGCTCCATAGATACATAAAGATGGTTTTTTAACGAGTCAGAAGACTTGCCTTTTTCTTTAATTAAGAAGGGAGGAAGTATTGAATTCATGCCCTAGTCAACTCATCCAAAAGTCCAAACTGATGGAGGGAGGCGGACAATATATTTTAACAAAAAGAATTTACGTGGTTAATTTATGAAAAAACCAGACTAAATCCACTACAACCCAACTCATATTACCATGAACAAGGCACCGGCGGACGATCCGGCCACCATCGTGAACACCACAAAGCTCATGAGAAGAAAAGAACATCCACCAAGGAGGCCACCCACCGGCTCAGCAAACCACGCGACAAGTCGTCGCCATATCACCGATAGCATGTCATCATCACCACCTGGACATGTTTGAGCACAACCCCGACTACATAGCTACAAGGTGAACCATAGAAGAACACATCAGACACGCCGGGAAGAACTCACATTGACGCCATCATGATTGCCGAACAGACATCATGGCCCCTAAGACAACCGCCTTAGCAAA
Source organism: Triticum dicoccoides (assembly GCF_002162155.2). Taxonomy (NCBI): domain Eukaryota; kingdom Viridiplantae; phylum Streptophyta; class Magnoliopsida; order Poales; family Poaceae; genus Triticum; species Triticum dicoccoides. The sequence goes on from NC_041383.1 coordinate 607,525,430, forward strand.
CCATGCGACAAAGCCGTCGCCAAAGCGATGTTGTCACAAAGGAGAAAGACGTGAAGACCCCTCCATCGCCTAATCCTTTATACTAGTGGCCGGGGCGCGCCCTTGGCGCGCCTCCTCTGCCATCATGTGCGCACAAATCAAGTGGATGTACGTATGCATGTGCTTTTGCAGCCCAGATGAGCACCAGATGTTAAAAACAAGTGCACGTAACTGAAACAGATCATTGTGAGTCTTCACTCATATACAACAAGATCATTGTGAGTGTTCACTCATATACAACACAGACGAGCGACAATTGTTCAAAAAAGAATATAAATAACAGAAGTGCAGCAGCAAAGCAAATAACAGAAGTGCAGCAGCAAAGCATTTAGTCGTCGAGCATAGCAAGCTAATAGGTCTATAAAAGTTGAACATTCTCCAAAAGGCGGGCATCATCACACCTTGCAATATAACCTTAGTTGTTCCATGCATAACATAAGTATTGTTAAGCATCACACAGAACACACAGTGAACACAGAATAACATAAGACTGAAGCACTACCTTAGACCTCCCACTTCATTCATAGTGAATCACAGATCGCTTAACTATTCAAAGAAAAAATAGCTCACTAATTAAGAGTACCCTATGAACAGGAAGCTGCAAAAGCATTCTGCAGAGAAGCATATCAACATTCAAGTAAACTATACAAACTGTGAAACCATAAAAAGAAAATGACCTTATGTGAGCACCTTTGTCAACTTATGAAGTATAAGCAATAAGATATGCAAAATAAAGTCTAAATCATAATTGAGCGTATCAAATCAAGACTACGACGCGAGGCTACCAACACGACCAGCCTAGTGCAAATGAAAACATAACCACGATTTCAAAGAGGCCACACCCATCCGAACAACCATTAACAACAAACTATAATTGAGAACTAAACCAAATCTTATTCACAGAAACAAGCTAAGAAAATCTACAAAATATTAGCTCGGGAGGCTACCAACACGACCAAATCACAGTTACAACTAGATCATCGATGGCGCGCGTTGCCGCGTCCGTCTATTTTGACCTATATTTGCTATACTACAAAGTAATTGGTATACATTTGTTTGAAGTATTGTGTTTTCTTGTGGCTTGTGGTTATTTCCTCCGGCAACCTGGAGTTCTGAAAAAATGCCATAAAATTTGACAAGGCTTTGTGAATTTAACCTTTAGTTTTTTTCCTGAATAAATTTAACCTTTAGTTGAATGAATTTCTAATATTAATACACGTACACGATCGGCACGGCATTTATACAGAATGACTCCTGTATTTCCATCAATAATGCCATTTGTCATTTTGTTATATTTCTGTACCTTAGTTTTCTTCATGGTATGATCATTAGAATTTAGATGTTGATGTCCAACCTTTTCATATACCAATATCCTATATGCGCACACGCCTAGAGCTCATTTGATATTAGAGAGGATATCTTTTTATTTTGTTTTTGGCATTGCAGAGCAAATCTGAACTGAAAGCCTCTACTATCTTACTGTTCACTTGTTGTACGTATAGGGCTGAGAGGCATCAGGAAATACATACTCCCTCCGTTCGGAAATACTTGTCATCAAAATGAATGAAAATGGATGTATCTAGAACTAAAATACATCTAGATACATCGTATTTCAATGATAAGTATTTCCGGACGGAGGAAGTACAAGTTATGCTACGTTAACACTACACCATCTAGTGCCAACATGGTCCAGATGTTTATCGTTTTCCCTAGGCGGTTGTCATGGGAGAGACATGGACCAAGCATCGTTGTGAAGCAAAGCAAGCAAACACTGCTTCTGCCTCAGGCTGGAACCGATGGAGGATGACCGATAGGTCCACACCGAACTGGAGTTGCACGTGCTTCCTAACAAAAAGAACGACTGTATTAGCAGTTGTGTAAGGGGAACCAAATTTAGGACATTAAATTGGCTATCATTGCAAATTATAGTTTAGCAAGAAAAAGGTTTGGAGTATCAATTGGATATTATCTAGGAGCATCAATAACGTTTGGTAACTATTTGGAGTATAAGGCTGGGAATCAGATTTTATGTCAAAGAAATTCTACAAATTGTTCCAAAACAATTGAATCCATTGCCCATAATCACAAACAAAAATTATGCGAGTGCTGCATTTTAAATTCTAAAAATGATTACTTCACCACAACATAATTCTTTTGTTTGGAAGATATCATGTCGTAACACTAACCATTTAGTATCCAGAATTAAGTAAAATTACCTACAGAGAATCGTTGGTATTTACCTATATGTTCCCTTGCAGCTGCAGTCTTTGTCAACTACCCAATATACTCTACCAGCTGCTTGACCTTACCGTGCGTTGGCGCACACGCCGTAGAGCACATCCTAATCAACTGAGATGGACGCAAATAAGGAACTAATCACTGCAATGCAACGTGGATCTCTGAAATAAACGAAAATGGATTGGCCTTACCGAGCAGCCGAAGCAAACAAGCCAATCCCTCAGCTATAGTAGCAAGCAAACATTGGTTTCAGGAACCAAATCGATTAGGAGGGGGAGTGGAAAAGATGCCAACCTTAGGAATGAACATGGCTGCAGAAGGGATGGGGATGGGAGGATATGAAGCAAGACGTGAGGGCGAGGAGTTCTGAGGCGGCTAGATGTGGCCGGCGGCGGCGACGCCGGCAGTGAGGCGCGAGGGGAAGGGCAGCATCCTCCCGCGCCTCCGCTCGATCGCCTCAGCTGGATCCCGCGCCTCCACTCGATCGACACAAACCGCCCGCTCCTCTGTATCCCGCGTCCCATCCTCTGAATCGAGTGCCGCTGCACCTAGGCTGGACCCGGATCCTGCGCCCGCATCTCCGGTCGATCCCTTTCCTCCGTATCCGCATTGCCTCTGGTAGATCCTCTCCTCCGCATCCCGCGTCGTTCTGGAAAAAACAAATGAGCGCACGAGATTTATCAGATTTCTTATGGGCTGGCCGAACAGGCCCAATTGACCAGATTTCTTCGTTTCGGCCGCCGGAGCAGCAGCCCATTAGGACAGCTGGGCCACTTCATAACACATGCGGGACAGAAGTCTGTTTACACGAGATCAGACGGACAGAAACATCCAGATCACGAAAATGGACGGCCGAGAACCAAAATCGATGTGAGGGCTCGCTTTAGGTGCGGTTATACTGTCCTTAATACTCAGCCTATGGCAGGTCTAGAAATAGCTTAACTAATACAACATCCAGGCAAACTATGAAATTCTTTGAGACCAACTACTCAAAAGCAACCAAATTACATAAGAGCAACAATTAGACATGTATATCGTGTACGTATATACCTTCACGTCCTCGGTTGAAACACCGAAGTCCAAATTGACGATGAAGAACTTGGTGTCGGTCTTAATAGCCGAAACCCTCCCGCCACCGCCGCCTCTCGCAGAGGCATCCAAGTACATGTCATGCCGCCACACAGATTTTGGGACCTGGATCACATCACACCAGAGTGAGAAACAGAGAGAGATGTTCTGCAACAGAGAAGGCAGGAAGCTTCGTGAACAGAACACAAACTCCAAATCGAATTGAATAGAACACACGCGCACGCGCACGCGCACACGCACATACGCGCGCGCGCGCACACACACACAGAGAGACACACAGAAGAGATGAGAAGGGCACCATGTCCATGGCTGCGGCGCCAGGGCCAGAGCAACTTGTCCATGGCGTCCTCAAGCAGAAGCAGCTACTCATTCCAAGTGTAGTTAGCTTCTCAAAACAGTTTTTGTACCCTTCAAATATAGCCATTTCTTCCACAATAGGGTCCCAATCAAAACTCGATTATTCTTTGTCTCTGAAATAAAATCCGAACATGAGCCAGGAAAAAATGAATGAAAATTTTGTAATGTGAAGTGTCGGTCATCGATTTGCACCTCTGATCGCTGCCTTGTACTTACTGCTTAACTTGTTGTTGACGTACCTGCAAACGAACCACCAAATCTATAAACTTCGAGACTGAGATAGTAGATCTGAAATTCATACAGATGGTACCTATGAGCTTGCATTGATACGACTGCGAAAATCATATTGCAAGGCACCAAAATTTTGTTGAATCAACCAACCAATGACAACCTGAGTAAAAAATGTGTGTTTTTGTGATATTCTAGAAATATATATCCTCTTATCCAGATGTGACACAATTGGCAGGATTGTAAGAATCATCACATAATCACATAAGGTCTAAGAAATAAGTCTGGTCAGAACAAAACTAAGCACAAGAAAATCCAATGTGAAAAGATTAAGCTTGCAAGCATGAGATGACCCATCAGATTCACTAATAAGCCTCTGGACAATCAGCTAATTTGGACAACCAAAAGAATTGGGAACCAAAAGAATTGCAGCTGATAGTTTAGATAAATACGCCCTTGTTGAGATGTTACCCACACATCGTTACCATGTATGATGTCTATCTACGAAGGCCTTCATGGATAAACTTAGTTGGTCAGTCTACACAAGCATATAAACAAAATATGTTGCATAGTATTATTTCCTAGAACATACCTAGCTTGCTGATGCAGATATTTCGTCATTTGAGTCATTTCATCATCCTCTCCATTTTCTTCTACACTTTCTTTTGATAAATTATCAAAAAAGCCTATCGCATACTTCTTGGCTTCTTCTAACCCTTAGAGCCATCATTTCCATAAATTTCTGAAGTTGCAATATACTTTTTCAGTATCAGACAGTCTATCATGTGCATTTAGAAAAATAAATAGGTATTCATTAGCAATATAAACGAGATCCTAGACATACACCTTGGCTTCTTCTAACCCTTAGCAAAGACATGCTTGCTTGCATTTGAGATACGATGGAGAAAGAAGGCCATTAAGAAAAAATGTTGCCTACTTTGACTTAATGAAGTTTTAGAACTATTGCTCCAGCACATTCAACTTTATTGGCAAGCAACGTCTGAATTATAAGAAGTGTTATATGTCCATTCTTAGATCCTGCAAAATAATAACTGCATTGTGAAGGACTGAAGTTGAGAACCTGGACATATAGGGCGAAGACATCAACAAAACGAGCAGTTACAGGGGTCATGTAAGAATTCTTCTCCTTGAGACGATGTAGCCAATTTGTGGAACCCCTGCTTTCCACGGCCACCGCCCGCCGCCTTGATCTTTATGCTAATGGTGGAATCCCTGCAGAACCAGCACAAGGCATGCATCAGTCACAAGGACACAAAATCATCCCAGATCAAGCAAATATGATAAGAATCCCATAGGGAGGCCAATTCTAATAGGGAGCAAAATATGTCTCAACGGAAACAAAAAGTTAGTAGAAGTAGCAGCAGCACTCCTACTGGGCTAGCATAGCTAGCAAAACTTTCGGTTCTACTCTCTGACTTTTCAGCCGCATACACATTGAACATCGCCTAAATCTCTTGACTTCTGTCCTCTAATCTCTCAACCATAGGAACAAGTATGGTAGTACCTTTCCCACCTCTCTCTTTTCACAAAAAAATGCCAAACAAAAATTAAATCTTAGAGGAATGCTCAGAGACAAACCTCAACCGGCTACAGGAAAAAAAATTAGGAACTGCCAATGAACCAACAGAGAACCTGGACAGGCAAGGAAACGAGAAACGAAACTGTGTCAGCTCTCAGACATTTTACCAAACAGGAGACAAGGAAGAAAGAGCTTAACGAGCAGCAAGCCAAATGATGAACTATGGACTGACCGATCCTTCACCAACAATGGAAGGAGTGAGAAAAAGAGGAAAACCAAGCACATAGGAAACGTAGTGTATAATCATAATAGCTAGCTGTCTAATGCAGAGGTAAGCACATTAAATTAGCTGACAGGGAAAACTTCATATGTTTTGCACCAGCCAAACAAAAGAATGTGCCCATGTGGTTTGCCCACATTAGATGCATCCATAACTAAAACTCCTAGTATATGATCCCTGTCCTGGTAGATGGCCTTGGAATATAAGAACCGAGCTCTAGGTTGTCCATAAAAAGGAAACTAAAAGAACTCACAATTGCAACAAAGTGGCAAGCCCTGCTTAAGAAAAATGCAGTAGCATCACAAACAAAAAGAAGAATCAAAAGATTATATAGATGTACTCGCTTTCTCTGTATCTAGAGTTGCAGCCTACCCTTGGTCATCGCAGGAGCAACAGTAGAACCGCTGCTACCAAAAATTGGGAAAAAGGACCGTATTTGTGCTTCTAATATGAGCTTCTACATTATCAAATTCACTCTGCACATACTCTTTTACACCCATTCTTCCACTCAATAATTGTGTTCCTGCAAGCATGGGCTAGAGGCATAAAAATTCAATAACTACTAATCCACCAAAAACGAAGCTCGTGTCTCGACAGCTCCAAATTTCAATTCAGTCAACATCAACACTCTGGAGTATAACTCAAATGGTCAGAAAGTTCAGGGCACCATAATGGTTCGAGACAAGTAATTAGCACTCACCTTTCATTCCATGAAAATGGACATATGTTACATATAATGCAGTAATGTTTTAACAGATTTCTTCTCGTTGATCTTGGGAGACAGACCTATGAGACCCAAAAATTGAAGATCATACAGAACCAAGATCAACTCTGAACTAATTCAATCTTCATCTATCTGCAACATTATTATCCCACAAAAAAAGCAAAAACTAATTATACCACCATATGTTTATATACTAACCATATCAGAGAGATATTATATCAAAACGGACAAGAAAGCATCAATGAAGTTTAAAGATTCTACCTTCTAGATCAACATTGGATTGTAAACTTGATAGCGAAATCAGCTATTGCAAGAGCATGATGCAGCATATCATTTTTATACCTAGAACATGACCTTAGTTACAATCATCTGTCAAGAACAATTTCATATCTGCATTTAGTCATACAAACAAATAGAATCCTATAATTTAATGAATGAGGGAAAACAAGATGAAGCAAATTTGAAACTGGTATTAAAATGACATCACACATAAAAGGACCTTCTCTAGCCCCATGATGCATCCATATCTGAGTACCACAGGAGCTCTAACATCTGAATGGAAAAATCCAAAGACCACATCACTAAATAGCTCTCACATTTGAACTAAATCATTTTCTTTCATTATAACAATTAGTAGTCTACGAATTTACAGAAGTCGCAGCGGTACAAATAGAAGTGAAATCACTGTTATAATGGTGCCTTACCATCCACAAATCATTAGCTGTATAGTCCTAATGCAAAATTTACAACATAAACTTTCTGGATCAGAGAGTGAAGAAGGCTCAGCGATTCTGAAATTACTAATATGGTATGAATTGTTTCCTAGGGACTAGTACAGAAACACATTTAGATTCAGGGAAAACAGCTGAAAAGTGACGACTTCTCTTCTAATATGTGTGATAATTTGAACTCCTGGAACTCTAGATACTAACCATTTTTAAACAAGTTTAAGAAAGTGAACTAACAGTGTTTCATTAGACTAAAAAAATCAAACCATTTGGTTGAATAGTGATCCTTTTATTGTCAGCACGTACACCTGCTAATAATCAGCTTAAAAATCATCCAAAGGAATCAATAATGTCAGGCACCTTATATTTAGATAAATATCCAGGCATCTCAGTGCGGACCTGCAGGTCGCCGTTGAGGTCCTATCTAGGCAAACGCCGCCGAGTCTGTTCCCGACATACAAAGGGCCAACAAGGAAGGACAGTGCGTGTGGAGGCAGAGCTCGGTCTGTTACCGAGGAACAACGACATGGGATGGGGTGGCGGAGCTCAAACCCAACCTTTCCCGTTGTGCGTGACGAAGAGGATGGGCTGGAGGAGGCGGATCTGGGCTGGCCTCCGCCGCACGCGACCGGTGATGGAGCCGCCTGCCACATCTAGGGTTGTCTCGGATGCGGCGGCTTTGAGGAGCCCTCCGCAGTAGCGGTGATGCCTGCCACAACAAGGAGGAAGGGATGGAGCGCAGGAAGGGACCGGCGAATATGGAGCCCGGGTGGGATAAGGAGAGGGCACGAGAGCAGGGGAGGGATGAGGTGGCGGCGGCGACAAAGGGAGGAGGAGGAGGGGGTGGCGGCGATGGATAGGGAGGAGGAGGCGCTCGAGGCAATGTTAATGGGTTTCGTTCGACCTCTTTTACACTATTTGCTTTTCCTTTTATTCTTTTTATTTTCCTGCCCAACCTATTCGTTCCACGTGGCACACGCGAGGAGGCGCCCTTGTAGCGACCGTTAATGGGTTTAATTGGATGTTTCCCTTTGGGGCAAGGTCAAGGGGAGAGGTAGGAGCACAACTACTCAAAAGCTTTTAGGAAAGGTCGCGACGCCCGCGAAAGTCACCACCGCTGGAATTGGTGAAGGTCAGAAAGGGTTTTCTCCTAGAGATGCCTCACCACCAACTACCCGTATCGGCCAACCACCAACCGCACCCCAACAACCACCGCAACCACTGCTGGGACAACATCCCGCCATTTGTCGCCCTGCTGAGGCCACCCCCGTTACACCAATCTAGTAGCCGCAACACTAACACACACTTAGCGTGCCCTCCGTCCCACGTAGAGTGGCAGCACGCTACCAACCAATAGGTCGAACTCGGCAGAGAGAGGAAGAAACCACACTGCATGTCGCCAAGTCATCCTCTAGACGCTGATGCGGGGATGCCTTATGGCAGTCTCGTCACTACCATCTCAGCTGATAGAGGCCGGCAACAACCACAGTCACGCTATCTGGAGTGCCCATGCACCTGTCCATTGGGGTGTCATTCCGGGTTCCCAACACCACCGTCGGATCTGACGCGTGGGTGCACCGCCAGTGGCAGTGTCAAAACCGGCAGATCTCGGGTAGGGGGTCCCAAGCTGTGTGTCATGGATCGATGGGTAACAGGAGACAGGAGACATGATGTTTACCCAGGTTCGGGCCCTCTCTATCGAGGTAATACTCCACTTCCTGCTTGATTGATCTTGATGAATATAGGGTTACAAAAGTTGATTTACCTCGAGATCATTGATACGTATCCGTCGTATCTATTTTTCCAAACACTTTTGCCCTTGTTTTGGACTCTAATTTGCATGATTTGAATGGAACTAACCAGGACTGACGCTGTTTTCAGCAGAACTGCCATGGTGTTATTTTTGTGCAGAAATAAAAGTTCTCGGAATGTCCTGGAAATCCACAGAGCAACTTTTCAGAATTAATAAAAAATATTGGCGAAAGAAATAGCATCAGGGGGCCCACACCCTATCCACGAGGGTGGGGGGCGCGCCCCCTCCCCCGGGGTGCCCCCTGCCTCGTGGGCCCCCTGGGCGTCCACCGACCTCAACTCCAACTCCATATATTCTCTTTCGCGGAGAAAAAAATTAGAGAGAAAGATTCATCGTGTTTTACGATATGGAGCCGCCGCCAAGCCCTAATCTCTCTCGGGAGGGCTGATCTGGAGTCCGTTCGGGGCTCTGGAGAGGGGGATTCGTCGCCGTCGTTGTCATCAACCATCCTCCATCACCAATTTCATGATGCTCACCGTCGTGCGTGAGTAATTCCATCGTAGGCTTGCTGGACGGTGATGGGTTGGATGAGATTTACCATGTAATCAAGTTAGTTTTGTTAGGGTTTGATCCCTAGTATCCACTATGTTCTGAGATTGATGTTGCTATGACTTTGCTATGCTTAATGCTTGTCACTAGGGCCCGAGTGCCATGATTTCAGATCTGAACTTATTATGTTTTCATGAATATATGTGAGTTCTTGATCCTATCTTGCAAGTCTATAGTCACCTATTATGTGTTATGGTCCAACAACCCCGAAGTGACAATAATCGGGATACTTCTTGGTGATGACCGTAGTTTGAGGAGTTCATGTATTCACTATGTGTTAATACTTTGGTCATGTACTCTATTAAAAGGAGGCCTTAATATCCCTTAGTTTCCATTAGGACTCTGCTGCCACGGGAGGGTAGGACAAAAGATGTCATGCAAGTTCTTTTCCATAAGCACGTATGACTATATTTGGAATACATGCCTACATTACATTGATGAACTGGAGCTAGTTCCGTGTCACTCTATGTTATAACTATTACATGAGGAATCACATCCAACATAATTATCCATCACTGATCCAATGCCTACGAGCTTTTCACATATTGTGCTTTGCTTATTTACTTTACCGTTGCTGCTGTTACAATTACTATAAAACTAACTGCTATTGTTACTTTTATCACTGCTACCATTACTATCATACTACTTTGCTACTAAATACTTTGCTGCAGATACTAAGTTATCCAGGTGTGGTTGAATTGACAACTCAACTGCTAATACTTGAGAATATTCTTTGGCTCCCCTTGTGTTGAATTAATAAATTTGGGTTGAATACTCTACCCTCGAAAACTGTTGCGATCCCCTATACTTGTGGGTTATCAAGACTATTTTCTAGCGCCGTTGCCGGGAGCATAGCTCTATTCTTTGAGTCACTTGGGATTTATATCTGCTGGTCACTATGAAGAACTTGAAAGACGAAAGAACTAATATTTATCCCTCAATTACGAGTGGAGGTAAGGAACTGCCATCTAGCTCTGCACTAGATTCTCCGTCTGTTATGAGTAAGCTTGCGACACCAAAACCTGCTTCTGCTATTAATTCTGATATGTCGCATGTTATTGATGATGCCACTTCTACTATGCATGATACTTATGATGGAACTACTTCTATGCTTGATACTATTGTGCCATTATGTGAATATCTTGATGAAAAACTTGCTAGGGTTAGAGAGAATGAAATTATTGAAGATGGAATTATCGAAGATAGTGATGATGAAGGTTCTCCCCCTAAGTATGAATTGCCTGTTGTTTCTGAGGGTTATGTTATGGATGAAGAAACTGCTAGAGATTTTCTTGCTTGCAATGATAGATCTGATCTCAAGAAGCTATTAGCTAAACTGAAACAGAAAACTCTAAATGCTAGAATGAAATATGACCCTGCTTTTGCTACTTCACCTATCTTTGTTACTGATAAGGATTATGAATTCTCTGTTGATCCTGAAATAACTACTTTGGTTGAATATGATCCTTTTTATGGCAATGAATCTGAAACTGTTGTGGCACATATTACTAAATTAAATGATATAGCCACCCTGTTCACTGATGATGAGAAATCTCGCTACTATTATATCCTTAAGATATTTCCATTCTCATTAAAGTGTGATGCTAAAACTTGGTTTAATTCTCTTGATCCTGGTTGTGTGTGTAGTCCCCAGGATATGATTTATTACTTCTCTGCTAAATATTTCCCTGTTCATAAGAAACAAGCTGCCTTGAGGGAAATATATAATTTTGTGCAAATCGAAGAAGAGAGTCTCCCACAAGCTTGGGGGAGGCTTCTCCGATTACTTAATGCTTTGCCTGATCATCCTCTTAAGAAAAATGAAATACATGATATATTTTATAATGGACTAACCGATGCTTCACGGAAAGAACTGGATAGTTGTGCTGGTTGTGTTTTCACGGAAAGAACAGTCGACCAAGATGAATAACTATTGAATAATATGTTGACTAATGAAAATAATTGGACTCTTCCTGAGCCAATTCCTGAGCCTATTCCTAAACCAACTCCGAAGAAGAGAGGTGTTCTATTTCTCAGTCCTGAGGATATGCAAGAGGCAAAGAAATCAATGAAAGAAAAAGGTATTAAAGCTGAAGATGTTAAGAATTTACCTCCTGTTGAAGAAATACATGGTCTTAATATACCACCTTGAAGAAACACATTGTCTTGATAACCCGACATAGGTAGTAAAGGTAAATTCTCTCTATAGATATGATAAAGTTGAAATCCCATCTACTAAGTTTTCTATCCAATGTTTGGATGAATTTTTGATGACTTTATGGCTAGACAAGAATGTTTCACTGCTTATGTTGGTAGAGAATTAAAGAGTAATGCTTACATGATTGGACGCTTGAGTGATTATATGGCTAGAGTTAAACTTGAACTTAAAGTCATTAGTAAATATGCTTCTATGGTTAACACTCAACCAGAACAAGTACTTAAAGCTCAAAGTGATTTGCTCGATGAATTAAATAATAAACATGATTTTGCTGTTAGAGTGGCTACTAGAACTGGTAAAATGACTGAGGAACCTTTGTATCTGAAGGCCACCCCAAGAGAATTGAGCAAGATTCTCACAGAAATAATTTAGATGCACCTAGTCCTTCTAAAAAGAAGAAAAAGAAAAATGATAGGACTCTGCATGCTTCTAGTGAACCTGTTGTAGACACACCTGAGAATCCCAATGATATTTCTATTTCTGATGCTGAAACACAATCTGGTGATGAACATGAACCTAGTGATAATGTTAGTGATAATGTTCATGCTGATGCTCAACCTAGCAATAATAATGATGTAGAGATTGAACCTGCTGTTGATCTTGATAACCCACAATCAAAGAATCAATGTTATGATAAGAGAGATTTTGTTGCTAGGAAGCACGGTAAAGAAAGAGAACCATGGGTTCAGAAACCCATGCCCTTTCCTCCTAAGCCATCCAAGAAAAAGGATGATGAGGATTTCGAGCGCTTTGCTGAAATGGTTAGACCTATCTTCTTACGCATGCGCTTAACCGATATGCTTAAAGTTAATCCTTATGCTAAATACATGAAGGAGATTATTACAATAAAAGAAATATACCGGAAGCTGAAATTTCCACCATGCTTGCTAATTACACTTTTAAAGGTGGAATTCCTAAGAAACTTGGAGATCCAGGAGTACCAACTATACCATGCCCCATTAAAAAGAAACTATGTTAAAACTGCTTTATGTGATCTTGGAGCCGGTGTTAGTGTTATGCCTCTCTCTTTATATCGTAGATTTGAATTGAATAAGTTGACACCTACTAAAATATCTTTGCAAATGGCCGATAAATCAACTGCTATACCTGTTGGTATTTGTGAGGACGTGCCTGTTGTGGTTGCAAATGTCACTATCTTAACGAACTTTGTTATTCTTGATATTCCTGAGGACGATAGTATGTCGATTATCCTTGGTAGACCCTTTTTAAATACTGCAGGGGCTGTTATTGATTGCAACAAAGGCAATGCCACTTTTGATGTTAATGGTAATGAGCATACGATACACTTTTTGAGGAAACAACCTCAAGTTCATAGCATCAATTCTATTGGAAAAAGTCCAGCTATTATTATTGGAGGTTTTGAATTTCCTCTTCCTACTGTCAAGAAGAAATATGATATTCTTATTATTGGGGATGTTCATATCCCCGTTGAGGTAACCTAGTGTTATTCGAAATTTCTCCGGTTCCATGTTATTTGGAATGAGTTTGTTAACAAGACTTGATCAACCTTGTTAGTGGATTCCTTTTGATGATCATGAGATGGATGAAATTAGAAGGCACAAGCTTTTGTACCCTCCTTTTACTTTCTGTTATTTAGATATAAACCAAAAATAGTATTATCTGTCTGTTTTTTGAATTATCCATGCAATAAAAATATCCTGAAAATAAAAGTTCTCCAAATGCCCTACCAATTTGGTATGATTTTTTATGGAATATTTAAGAATATTTTGCATTGAGAACACAGTAGGGGGAGCTGGCACCTGGCCACGAGGGTCCAGGGCGCGCCCACCCTTACAAGCGCACCCCCTTGCCTCGTGGGCCCACAGTGGCCCCCCATCCACTTATTCCTACACCCACACACTTCGTATTCCTCCCAAAAAACTCCCCATCCAGCTCAATCAAGAGTTCTAGCTTATTTTGCTGCGATTTTTGATCTCCTTGCTCAAAACTCCATTCACAAAACTGCTTTGGGAGATTGTTCCTTGGTATGTGACTCCTCCAATGGACCAATTAGTTTTTGTTCTAGTGCTTTATTCATTGCAAATTTTTGCTGCCTAGGTGACCCTGTTCTTAAGCTTGCATGTCAAATTTATGAGGTCCCAAGTAATTCTAATGCATGATATAGGCTCTAGGCACTTGTGGGAGTAGTTGGTATCAATCTTGTTAAGTTTGATTCACTTTTATTTTGGATTACTAAAAATTTCAGAAAATTTCAGAAAATGATAAAGAGATTTTTGAGGGGCTCTTCTAGCCAAGGCGATTAAGATAAACAAGCTAAGGAGAAAGGAAAGGCCAAGTATAATCTTCCTCGCGTAGCGGAAGTCAGGCCGTGTGAATGGCGATAATTTCTTGAGAGCAGCCGGGATTTATGAAGACTTTTATTCTTTGGCTGATAATGTGGGCCTCACCGACTTTCTCCACGACCGGATTGAACAGTATCTCTTACTCACCAATACTTCCATGCAAAACTTCTACTATTATCCTAAGAATTCACCTCCTTCAGTAGCTTTTCATTTATATGATGAGGCTAGGGAGATGTCATTACGTAATTTTTACGCGGTTTGCAGAATACCCTTCGAGGTCGGCTTAGAGGAACCACATCGTAAAGATGTGGATGGTTTTATTCATACTATTACTGTAGGGGAATCGAGGAAGGTTTCCGATGCAAGAATAACTAGCATACATTTTCCCGCTTCACGCTACTTTGCCATATTTGCTAGTCCATGTTTAATCGGTCGCGGAAACTGTGGAAACCTTAGAGTTCCTGATGTTATTATTTTGTTCCATGCTTTATTCCGTGATAACTCTTTTAGTATGGGTGCCATTATTGCTAAACTATTAAGTTTGAACCGTACAAAGGGCCCCATCTTTGGAGGTATCAATGCTGCACGCCTTGCTAAACATTTTGAGATACCTATTAGGCATTATGAGAAAGAGGAAAAACTGCTACCCCTTACTTTTCTAGATTATAGGAGCATGGTAGCACATGAGTTTATTGTTAACAATGATGATAAGATGCTTTTGTATAACCTGAGATTTAATAATAAACACAATGAGATTATTATCTTGCATGCGCCCTCTTTGTTTGATTTAACTGCATGCCACTACCTCGTCTTGCCGACGGCCGTTTACGCGTACCGAGGCCAGACATCAGCTCCAGAGCCTGAGCCGGAACCACCACTGGACCCTTATCGTCCATCATCTTATCAGTGGGATCCGAAGGAGATCGCCAGCCAATGGCAGTATGATGACACTCCTCAGTACACCGGGGAGAGTAGCCGCGGTCCTTGGGCATAAACCAACTTAGGCCAAAAGGCTAAGCTTGGGGGAGTACGTATTTCTCACCGACATTATATTCATGCTCACACACTCATTCTAGTTGTGGGTGTTCATACTTTTTCATTGTACTATCCATACTAGTTTAATTTCTTTTTCTAGCTTTCTTCTTGTGTGTTTAATAAACCTTAGGAAAAACCAAAAAATAATTATTTAGTTTAATTTCCATGCTTGTAGCAGTAATTAAAAAGAAAACCCAAAAAGATTTCTCGTTCTTCTTTTGCTTGTTGGGAGCTTTCCGTGTAAATAGCTTTATTTCTTGTCTTTCCTTTGGGGGTCGAGAGGAGAAGACCATAATGAAAATGTTTTGTGGCTCTCATATGCATGGTTGTTGATTTAAACAAGAGCCCATATTACCTTGTCTTCCCCCTTGAGTTGAATGCTTGCAGATTCCAGCTTAGTCCAATGCACGTGCACTATTATTATTATACACACCGTTTGGTCGTGCAAGTGAAAGGCAATAATGACGATATATGATGGACTGATTGAGATGAGAGAAGCTGGTATGAACTCGACCTCTCTTGTTTTTGTAAATATGATGAGTTCATCGTTCCTGATTCAGCGTATCATGAATAAACATGTTTGCAATGACAATTAGATATTATAGTTGCTTATGCCATGCTTAGTTAGCCAGGAGCCTGTAATGGTTTACCTTGCGTGTCAACATGCTATTAAAATGGTTGTGATGTGGTATGATAGGGTGGTATCCTCCTTTGAATGATTCGAGTGACTTGACTTGGCACATGTTCACGCATGTAGTTGAAACAAAATCAACATAGCCTACCACGATATTTATGTTCATGGTGGATTATATCCTACTCATGCTTGCACTAAGTGTTGATTAATTTTAATGCATGTTCATGACTGTTGTCGCTCTCTCAGTTGGTCGCTTCCCAGTCTCTTACTAGCCTTCACCTGTACTAAGCGGGAATACTGCTTGTGCATCCAAACTCCATAAACCCCAAAGTTATTCCATATGAGTCCACCATATCTTCCTATATGCGGTATTTACCTGCCGTTCCAAGTAAATTTGTATGTGCCAAACTCCAAACCTTCAAATGAAATTCTGTTTTCTATGCTCGAGCAACTCATGTATCAACTAGGGTTGTCTGTATCTTCCATGCTAGGCGGGTTATTCTCAAGAGGAGTGGACTCCGCTCCTCATTCATGAGAAAATGGCTGGTAACCGGGATGCCCAGTCCCATGATCAAAAGATCAAAATCAAATCAAAATAATTAAACAAAACTCCCCCGGGATTGTTGCTAGTTGGAGGCACCCGTTGTTTCGGGCAAGCCATAGATTGATGCTTGTTGGTGGTGGGGGAGTATAAACTTTACCATTCTGTTTGGGAACTACCTATAATGTGTGTAGCATGGAAGATATCGAGATCTCATAGTTGTTGCATTGACAGTGAAAGTATACCGCTTAAAATGTTATTCATCTATATTCTAAAATCGAGCTTTGGCACCTCTACAAATCTCTGCTTCCCTCTGTGAAGTGCCTATCTATTTACTTTTATGTTGAGTCATCACCCTCTTATTAAAAAGCACCCGCTGGAGAGTGCACTGTCATTTGCATGCATTACAATTAGTTTATATTGGGTATGACTTGATTGGATCTCTTTTACCATGAATTACAATGTTTAGTCAGACCTTGATCTTTAAGGTGCTCTGCATTTATGTTTTGCGGTCTCAGAAAGGGCTAGCGAGATACCATCTTGTTATATCATATTATGAAAGTGTTGTCATCCAAGATTTATTATTATTGCTCGCTAGTTGATTATGCCATTGATATGAGTAAACATGAGACCTAAGTGTTATTGTGAATATGGTTAGTTCATAATCTTTGCTGAAAACTTGGATGCTGGCTTTACATATTTACAACAACAAGAGCAAACAGAGTTTGTAAAAGTTTTTCTTTATCATTTTCAATTTGTCAACTGAATTGCTTGAGGACAAGCAAAGGTTTAAGCTTGGGGGAGTTGATACGTCTCCGTCGTATCTACTTTTCCAAACACTTTTGCCCTTGTTTTGGACTCTAATTTGCATGATTGAATGGAACTAACCCGGACTGACGTTGTTTTTAGCAGAACTACCATGGTGTTATTTTTGTGCAGAAATAAAAGTTCTCGGAATGTCCTGGAAATCCATGGAGCAACTTTTATGAATTAATATAAAATATTGGTGAAATAAATAGCGTCAGGGGCCCCACACTCTGTCCACGAGGGTGGGGGCGCGCCCCCTGCCTCGTGGGCCCCCTGGACGTCCACCGACCTCAACTCCAACTCCATATATTCTCTTTCGCGGAGAAAAAAATCAGAGAGAAAGATTCATCGCGTTTTACATTACGGAGCCGCCGCCAAGCCCTAATCTCTCTCGGGAGGGCTGATCTGGAGTCCGTTCGGGGCTCCGGAGAGGGGGATTCGTCGCCGTCATCATCATCAACCATCATCCATCACCAATTTCATGATGCTCACCGTCGTGCGTGAGTAATTCCATCGTAGGCTTGCTGGACGGTGATGGGTTGGATGAGATTTACCATGTAATCAAGTTAGTTTTGTTAGGGTTTGATCCCTAGTATCCACTATATTCTGAGATTGATGTTGCTATGACTTTGCTATGCTTAATGCTTGTCACTAGGGCCCGAGTGCCATGATTTCAGATCTGAACTTATTATGTTTTCATGAATATATGTGACTTCTTGATCCTATCTTGCAAGTCTATAGTCACCTATTATGTGTTATGATCCAACAACCCCGAAGTGACAATAATCGGGATACTTCTCGGTGATGACCGTAGTTTGAGGAGTTCATGTATTCACTATGTGTTAATGCTTTGGTCCAGTACTCTATTAAAAGGAGGCCTTAATATCCCTTAGTTTCCATTAGGACCCCGCTGCCACGGGAGGGTAGGATAAAAGATGTCATGCAAGTTCTTTTCCATAAGCACGTATGACTATATTTGGAATACATGCCTACATTACATTGATGAACTGGAGCTAGTTCTGTGTCACCCTATGTTATAACTATTACATGAGGAATCGCATCCAACATAATTATCCATCACTGATCCAATGCCTACGAGCTTTTCACATATTGTGCTTTGCTTATTTACTTTGCCGTTGCTACTGTTACAATTACTATAAAACTGCTACTGTTACTTTTATCACTGCTACCATTGCTATCATACTTCTTTGCTACTAAATACTTTGCTGCAGATACTAAGTTATCCAGGTGTGGTTGAATTGAAAACTCAACTGCTAATACTTGATAATATTCTTTGGCTCCCCTTGTGTCGAAACAATAAATTTGGGTTGAATACTCTACCCTCGAAAACTGTTGCGATCCCCTATGCTTGTGGGTTATCAATCATGTGTTGTGGTCTAAACCCTAGAGGTATGATGAGTAATGTCATAATGATCTAGCCTATCTATCGACTAGCCTAGCCTCAGTTCATATAATGTACTAGAGGCCTAGGATAACAAGAGTCCTAGCTGAATACGTCGGTGGGGAGGAGTCCTTGTCTTGATCATCAAGTTTTGTGGAACCTTCCTCGTGTATGCATCAACTGTCCGAACTGGCCCATGAGTATACGGCCATGGGGGTCCTCGGCCCAATCTAACTGATCGGGAGACGACATGGTGAGCACCCCCTAGTCCAGGACACCGTGAGTAGCCCCGTGAACCGGTCTTCAAGTTGGGGACGCTCCTCGATTCTTTCGAATTGTTCTTCATCTTCAGTCATCGGTCTTGAAAACTGGTTCAAGAAATCTTCTCTTCGATCTTGAGGATCGCCGAGGTGAATCCGAAGAGTTTACACGTCAGGTATCCGAGGAGCCCCTTTAAGTTCTCGGCTTTTGTCAATGCCTTGTCATTTTTTACGCCACACCTCGGGTTTGAAGTTGTTCCCGTGCGGCGGTGTCCTCTTGCATCTGATCCCCAACGCCGGACTGCATTCGAGGTATCTTTCGCAGCCAAGCACCAATGCCGGACTGCTTCCGAGCTCCAACGCTGGAATGTATCCGAGCTCCAACGCCAGATTGTGTCCAAGCTCCAATGCCGTACTGTATCCAAGCTCCAACGCCGGACTATATCCGAGGTGTCATAAATCACCTTGGTTCAAAAAAGTTGAAAGAGTTTAGCCGAGCTTAATGCCGGAAATGCCCTCTATGGAGCTAGCCACTGGCGCCCGAGCTTTATGCTGAACTGCTTCCGAGGTGGTGCACCACCCCGACCGCGGGCTGGTTTTTGGTGAATATTTTTGACTCATGCAATTTCTTCTCTGCCAAGATATATAGCCAGTATATGTATATCCAGTAGCCCTCAAGGTGTGTGTCAGTCTAAAACCCAAGATGCACCTGAAGGAAAACATGAAACCGCTGATCCTAGTAGCCCGTGAGACTCAGGTCGATGCGCGAAATCGGCCTGAGGATCAACTCCTAGCTCGGCAGCATACTTTGGAATAGAAACGCGGTGTAATATATTAGATATAATAGTGATCGGCGAACGGGCCCTTGAGAGAGGGTCTTGAGAAGTTACCGCAATATATTAGCTTGACGCGAGATAGGTGTAGATGGTACCTATTGTTGTCCGAAGACGCGTTTGCCCATAGTTTGGTCAAGCCGAACACTAAGCACTTTAAATTTTCTGCATTGAACAGGCAATGCAGTAGCCCCCGAGACACTAGTCGGGTGGCAACACCAGATCAGGAGATCGATGTGCCCCTTTAATATTTGTAAATAACAAGCCCAAAGACCAATAGCCCCCGAGCCTTAATGCGGGCATGGGTGGCCGAATTAAGGATCGATATCCATAGTAAAATCACAAATTATGTGTAATGATTCTATGTATCCAAGTACTCTACATCATTAATGCTCGAATCCCTTTTGTACAAAACTTTGTTGACCGACCATCGGCTTCAACCTCTTCGACCAGTAGCCGAGGAGTGTTCTTCTACTTTATAAAGACGTTATAAGGGCAAAGATTTATGGAAAACAAGGCAATCCGGCCATACTATTTTATAAACAAAGGTACACAGGGGGATACGTTATATTACGTTTTAACGTAAGAAACATCTTCGAAAGAAAATAGTCCCACTATTGGTTCCTTTCATTGGGTTGTCATGCTAAGCATGATCATGAAACCTCACCTACGATCAATGCGGGAGAAAAATATTGAGGATTTAGTTCGGAGAAAGTTCTCGAACTCTATGGTATTAATGAACCAAATTTTTTACTTCCGTCATTGCCGACCAATGTGATATTTTAAGATTGCTAGCTTTCGGCTTCACCCAATGTGAGGTACTAACTCAGATGACCCGATAGTAACAATCACAGAAGTGCTCCCTTTACCTCCTAGCCGACGAATCGGGAACGTAGGGGTAAGCACAGGAGCCAGGTAACCCAGCTTGGCCAAAATCTTAGGTCAAATTGATGCATATTTATGGCTTTATAACGATGATTATGGAGGAGGCTCTTGTATATTAAATACAAACGCCGATGATATGTTTATTTTGACTCCGTTGCGACCATTTATCATTTGAAAGTGGCCCATCGTTGGCTTCCACCCCTTGTAGATGCTACGCATAGTGTTTTCGTAATAACAAAACAACCCTTAGCCGACGTCTCGGTGCCGAAGGCGGTTGTGTTAGCGGAAACGAGGCAATCAGATATGCCGGCTTTATAACTTTCACTTAGTCATAGGATCTTAAAGTTGGGAGGCCAGTAACTAACCCCCGGTTAGTCTTCGGCAACAGTCGAGGTCAAGTCGTAAACACTTCAGCCAATGTTATGAACGTCGTCATTTAACACGGGGTGACCTCTATCGATCTTATAGTTTAATACAGTCATCGGATCGCCGACCAGTTTACGCTTATTGTGACAATCAGTTTTTGGCTTTCTCCACTGAGGTGCTTCACCGTGCTAGCTGGAAGCACAATTGCAGTGGTTCTCCCTTTGTGCACCTAGCCGAACAAAGCGGAACGTAGGAGGCAAGCACAGGATCCGGGCAACCCAACTATTGACCAAAGACACAATTCAAAGCCTATGCATATATAGCAATATTCGAGAATGTTTTTGCCGAATCTCTAAAGGTGTTCGCGTTGCACTGCGAGACCTATGCTGGAAACACACAAATAGTTTAAAAGTGCCATAGGCTTGGAAAACCAAAAAACTTCAGTCGGAGCTAGATCAATTGTTCGATTCCAATTCGAAATTGGTCTTAAAAAAATTGTGCTTCTGTCGTGCTTTAACATGACACATCCGATCGCAAGACTTCAAGCGGGTCAGCCTACGGCTTCAAGCTCCTTATCCCGAAGGCGGAGTACTTCTCCGAGGCCAGTTTAGCGAACTAAACTCGAGCGGTTTTTGGAGAGAAGACATGCTATCCGGCTATTGACCATACACTCGAGTCGAAAAAGGAGCGGTAGAAAAAGACTTTGCAACGACCAAGAAGAAAAGACATTTACTATAAAACAGCTCATATAAATTTTAAGAGCCCCCAGGTGACTTGGGTAAAAGAATTTTATGTATAATGATTTGTATGTACCAAAGTACTTATATCATATCTGTGTTCACCTGAACTTTAAATGCGTCTTAACCGACCCTCGGCTTCTCCCTCTTCGGTCAAGGGCCGAAAAGTGTTATGTACTCCACCTGTCGAGAATATCAACGGTGTTTTCGATAACCAGGCAATCAGGCCATAAGGCTGTAACAGAAAAAGCGCGCGCAGGGAACTTATGCTATATTACCGATGAAGTGTAAGAAGCATCTTCGAAGAAAATAGTACCCCCACCGGTACCTTTCTTCGGTTGCTCATTGTTACTATGAGATTTGTGCAATAGATTTTTTGTACTCATGAGTTCCGCTGTGTGCCAACCATGACTGAAAACAGTAAGGGCGCTAGCTTTCGGCTTCACCTAGTCTGAGGTCCGAGCTCGGATGACCCGATCGTGACAATCGCAGAGGTGGTCCCTTTACTCCCTAGACGAACAATCGGGAACGTAGGGGTAAACACAGGAGCAAGGCAACCCATTTTGCGGAACACTTAAGTCAATATGGTGCATATTGTGTCGTAATACACGAACAAGGAACGAAGCCATACAAGTATAATCATATGCAAGAGGAAAAGCTCCATAAAGGAAGCCCCCCAAATAAACGGGGTATTTGAATTTGTGTGTCAGAAACAAAGTTTTGACAAGGAACTTTGTCACAAACAACTTTTTGCCAAAAAGTATAATGCTTGGTCGAACCGAACAAAATTTAAAACTGAAAGTTATTGAGCATGAAAGCGACTTAGCTGGTTAATGTGCTCGGTGTTGATGACACGATTGGGGCTTGTGGTGGGACAAAGACGCTCATTGATCTGTGACAGATCCGACAAGGTTCGCAGTCCTCGGCATGGCCGAGGTCCCAGCCTCCAAGCCCGAGGTGTCCGAGCAAGGAGTTCGACACTCCGAGGTAGTGACACGGCTCGGCTAATGCAGGCCGGCCGAGTGACGCGAAGTCCCCGGCGTGGGTTAATGAAGTGATGACAAAGCCCCCAGTCCAGCCGAGGTGACGTGGTATGTCAGTACGCCGAGGGGGCAACACTGCCCGACCCGGATCATTTACCCGTGCATAGAAAATAGTGCAAACCGGAGATAATAGTAATAATAATAAAAATAAATAAAAATTGTTGCATAGTTAATAATTTATGCAAAGTGAGTAATAAAAAAAATATGGCCCATGTGTCGAACACTCGATGAGGTAGAACTCTCGCAGCGATGCCGAAGTCCCCAAGGCAACCGAGCATGTCAGTATGGCAATTCGACCAACAAGGTGATCACGTGAACCGATTTATGCCAATTGGGACTACGACGTCAGCTTGCCGAAGTGACCACGTGACGCAGTCGAAGTCGATTACCTGCACATGTAAAATAGTGCAGGCCAATAATAATAATATAAATATATAAAAATCCTCGCGTAATTAATTTACGCAAGATAATTTATTTAAAAATATGTCGCCTGGCACCGAAGTCAATGTCGATGCAGGGCATCGGCGTGATGCGGCAAAGGCATGGCAAAGCCTGAATCTATAGGTCGGTCCGAGTTCCGGATGTGGCGTTCGCCAAACTATGTACGGAAACTGACCGAACCACCACGCGACCGTCGTTAATGTGGTCGCCAATTGATAGACATGTGTACAGATGATGGAACAAACCAGAGTAATAATTCCTTCAGAAAAATAAACTCAACAAGCAAAAATTGCTAGGATTGATAGCACCTGGTTTATTTGTTGTAGCAGTCCGAAGAAAAGCGACTCCCAAAATTAGGAACCGACCCGCACACCCATTGCCTGATGGGCGGTGAAGCAACGGCATGGTGATGCTGGTAAGGGTTGGCTCGTCGAGGCAAAGCCCTCGGTCCAGCTAACGTGACGAAGCTGGTCGGCTGACAACGCCGAAGTCTGCGGAGTAGGTTGAAGAAGGGATGGCGAAGCCCCCAGTCCAGACGAGGTGACAAAGCCGGTCGGTAAGGAGATGTTGCAGCTGCCATGTCAGCCGAGGTGTTGAAGTAGTTCGGCGTGATGGACATCGGTTCGAAGAAGCAACGGTGTGGCCATGCCGATGCAGGTCATAAGTCGTGACATGGTCAATGCCGGCTTGATGAAGTGACCGTGCGGCGATGCCGATGTGACCGCCCCTTGTAATCCGTGGGGCAGCGAGGTTGGTGATGATTTATCCTTCGCGATGTCGAACTCTTGTTCGGCTTGCTGAGATGATGACCCGAAGAAGTCGAGCTCGGCTCAACAAAGTGACGACGTGTCTAGCGCAGGTCAGCAGCCGTGGAGCAACGTTGTCGGGCCGGTTTGATACCGGCGCGATGATGAAGATCATATTGAAAAGACTTTAAAATTGGTGGGATGTGTTTGGGAAGAAAACACAATACCCCATACAAAACTTCCTTCAAAAGGATGTCCAAAATCCCGTTCATAAAAAAAGATGAACTCGGGTTGGATTCGTTCTCGCGCAGAAAACAGATCTGAAAAGTGATGCACTAATCGGAAGGTTTATGGAGTTTGGATGGTCGGATCGAGCTGAAATTTTGAGGGGTGGTAGATATGGGAATTCCGCAGCAAATGAACGGTTGGATCTTCCAAAGGACCTCCAATCTTGGCTCTGGAGACCACGCCCTAAACTCATCCAGATTCCCGACCAGATTTGACAGGGCTCCGGTATATCGTAGATTGCCGGAGATTCCTCCGTCGGAACTCGACGAAATTTCACATGGTTGTTGTAGACCTAATTACACACAATTCCATTGAAGGAATCGTCAAAGCGATGCTTGAGGAGGTGGTGGCAGCGGATACAAGTTCGATGTCCGGAAAAACAGCACGGTCGCCCGAGGGCAATGCTGATGTTGAGCCCCCGAGCCCCGAGGATAATTCCTCCATGATCATGACAGAGATCGGAGTTGGTGTTGATGAAGGCCCTCATCCGAACATGACGATCGGAAGTAGGGCGCAGTCGTCGGTCAAGCCAAGGTGACCAGCCGAGCCGGTGACGAAGAAGCCGACGTCGCAGTTGATCTGCAGTCGAGCCATTGATCCTTTGTCGATCACACAACGGAACTCCCAATGAAAGCACCATTGTCGGTGTCAAAACCGGCAGATCTCGGGTATGGGGTCCCAAGCTGTGTGTCATGGATCGATGGGTAACAATAGATAGGGGACACAATGTTTACCCAGGTTCGGGCCCTCTCTATCGAGGTAATACCCTACTTCCTGCTTGATTGATCTTGATGAATATAGGGTTACAAGAGTTGATCTACCTCGAGATCATATGTTGTGGTCTAAACCCTAGAGGTATGATGAGTAATGTCATGATGATCTAGCCTATCTATCGACTAGCCTAGCCTCGGTTTATATAATGTATCAGAGGCCTAGGATAACAAGAGTCCTAGCCGAATACGCCGGTGGGGAGGAGTCCTTGTCTTGATCACCAAGTTTTGTGGAATCTTCTTCGTGTATGCATCAGCTGTCCAAACTGGCCCATGAGTATACGAACATGGGGGTCCTCGGCCCAATCTAACTGATCGAGAGACGACGTGGTGAGCACCCCCTAGTCCAGGACACCGTCAGTCACCTTGGGAGCAGTGGCCCGTGATCACCACAGCTATCGCTGATGGCAGCGGTAGAGGGGCGAGGTTGGGTTGGCCCTCCCCTGGCGCCACCGCGGCCATCGCCGGTGACAGAGCGGCATGGTAGCAAGGGGAAGAACTTTTGAATATATAATGAAAATTCTAACTGACGAACATTCGCCGGAGGGGGTGGAAAATCGAACGTTTTTTATGGCAAGTTATAATGTGGCGATGATGACGACTTTAGTTTACAAGCACGCCAAATTTTGGCATATTTTCTAAAATAAAGTGGATTTGCCTTGCTCGCCAACTGAACTTGCCATCGTCGGCGAACATCAATTGCGATGTAAGTCCTTCGCTACTGGCATGATTCCCACCGATGTTCGCCACATAAAAGGGTTCGTATATTATTAGTCATGCTATATCTAGCCTTGACGGAGGGAGTATTAGATCCACTGCAAATGGGACGAGACTTGCCTGCTCTCTTTCCATGCTCCCATCCATGCTTCCGCATACATGGCTTGATTTGATTGAAACAAAATAAGGCCCGGACCCACCCCATTAAAATCAGGGGATGATTAGATTAGAAAGGGAAAAAACAGCTATAGGATGAAGTGGGAGCACGGATGGGAGCATGGGGAGGGAGCAGGCAAGCCGGATCTCATTTGCAGGGATTCGGCTTGCCTGCTCCCTCCCCGCCCCCATCCGTGTTCTCACTTCATCCTACGTTTGTTCTTTTTCCTTTTTCCTTCCTAATCTAATCAAGCCACGTACGCGGGAGCATGGATAGGCGCACGCGCGGGGCTCAGGCAAATCTCGTCCGATGGCAACATCCTATGCTCTTGTTTCTTCCAATCAATTGCCCGCATCGTTGTTGTAGTAGTTACTCCATGAGAGTTGTCAACCCCATTGACTAACATTAAGTTAGTGTTTGACCACGTATGTCAGACAAGAAAATTCGTCAAACCTCCACATTTAAGACAGCCGTAGCAGACGGGCGAAATAGTCTTGCCAAAAGTCAGTCGTCGCGAGGTGGGGAAAACTGTCACGGTTTAATTTTATTTTCGACTCGTCATGGACTCATGGGTGGAGCGTCTACTGGTGTGTTTGATCGTTCTCACAGTTATGAACTGCCTGCCACTTTTCCCGCGAAAAAAAAGTACTGCCTGCCACTGTAATTCTTTTTAGATGGAGCCTCCCACTGTAGATTTATAACATAGACTTTCTTGCCAAAAAATGATCTTGTTGGATTCGCTTTTGCATGTCCTTGTACTAGCACCGCCTCAGCACATGCGTGGTGCCAGTATTCTGCACGATCACAATGTTTAGCACCTTTTTCTGGCTTGGCGCGCAAACAATGTGCTCACCGTAGTGCCCAAATTGGCCACGAATTGCTTTGGGCACCCACCACGTACAGTACGAGCTTAGCCATCAAGCTGTTTTGGCCAGTTGACTACTCATGTCATGTGAAAATAAAGATCGAACCTACCTCGGTGACTTCCATGTCAAGTTGTCGGCCTCAAAACTCCTTTCTTGCATCCGCGAGGGGCGGACGAGGAGAAAAAATCGGTACACCAAACAAGGTGGTGATGCAGTTGCATCGCAACTCTTGGAGATCATGGACACCGCCACACGGAAGTACAAATATGACAAAAACGTAGTATCACTTTGTCGTTGATTGGAACAACACAAACCTGCGCGCACCGCCACACGACCAAGGCTCTGCCTCTGCGCTGTGTTGTGTGCCTCCGTGCGTGCACATATATTCGGTTCGGTTGGTGTGCGACCACTCAAGTTTAGTTTACTTAGTTTTTTTGCACACAAGCTAGCAGCCGGATTAGTCCATTCAGGACGCGACGGTGCGATCTGTTTCGAGTTTATATTGTCGCAAAAAGAGTTAAAAACGGTCGATCAGAAGTACAGGCAAAACGTAGAAAATTAAACGATACTTTCTCCGTCTCATAATATAAAAGTTTTAACACTACGCTAGAGCGTGGAGGAGGAGGGGTAGTTTGATCGTTGCGGCCAAATTGCAGACCAGTTTCTAGGCAAATTCAATCCTGCAAGCATTTCCACGGCAAAATTAACTGCTGCTTTCTCGACAGGAGCTCCGTCCCCGCCCCGTCCGACACGA
This sequence comes from Triticum dicoccoides, assembly GCF_002162155.2. Lineage (NCBI taxonomy): Eukaryota > Viridiplantae > Streptophyta > Magnoliopsida > Poales > Poaceae > Triticum > Triticum dicoccoides. The sequence continues at coordinate 607,552,839 of NC_041383.1, forward strand.
GCTCCAACCGCCGATGGCGCTCGCGCCGGCTGCGCTAGCTCTCGTTTTGACCAACTCAACCCATCGAGCCCACGATACTGCCGTCCCCATCCGTCGTCCGGCGAAGTCGCGAGCCCGCACGCCGCAGATCGAATCGCCGGCGACGGGACGGTTTTTTTCTCCTAGACCCACATGGGTACGCTCGCCTGTTAGTGCTGCGCAAGCTTCAAAAATTACGACCGCACGTCCATCGTCAAGTCACGTCGCTCGCCTTGGATCGCAGATATTCATCAATTAGCCAATTGATTATCGCCATTGTCAGCTGGCCGGGCCGGGGGGTGGTAGAAGGAAGGACGGGCGAGGCCTGAGAGGTCGCCATCTGGCCCAGCTAGCTGCTGCATCTTCGGCTCCACCCGCTCTCCCTTTCACGGAAGTTTCTTCCCCACCATGCGCGTATATGCCAAAGCGCTGTCCCTTTTTTTTCTCTCGCGAGGCAGAGTGCTGTCCCTTGACCTCCGTCTACCGCGCCATGGGCAGCGCCAGCCGCTAAGAATCTATAAATAGGCATCAAGGAGCAGCTTACCCATTCATCTCCCTCCCTCCCTCGTCAGCTCAAGCTCAAGAAGCTTCACCAATCTCCCTTTCAAGCCCAAGAACCTTCATCAGCTAGATTAGCGCAGAACATTCTTGGCCTCTCTTCTTGTCTGTCTCTGTTTCACCTCATCCATCGATCTTTAGCTAGCTGACCCTCATAGACCCGAGAGCGCAGATGGCAAGCAGATCCGCCGAGCTTCTCTCGAGGATGGCCGCCGGCGACGGCCACGGCGAGAACTCGTCCTACTTCGACGGGTGGAAGGCGTACGACATGAACCCCTTCCACCCGCAGGACAACCGCGGGGGCGTCATCCAGATGGGCCTCGCCGAGAATCAAGTGCGTGCTCTTGTCCCTTGTTTAACACAGCAGTAATATTTGCTGTTCATCTTTCGCCATTAAGCATGGAGCTAATCATCGGCGGTGCTGCAGCTCTCGCTGGACCTGATCGAGGAGTGGAGCAAGGCCCACCCGGAGGCGTCCATTTGCACGGCGGAGGGCGCCTCGCAGTTCAAGAGGATCGCCAATTTCCAGGACTACCACGGCCTCCCGGAGTTCAGACAGGTGAGCTCAGCACGCACCAACACAAAATAAGACAAACTAGCCGGTGATTCCATTGGACAAAACTAATGATAAGATAGCTGCTGACGAGTGCGAAAGCGACGGAGCAGCGCCCTGACGGACCATTTTTGCTAACCAATATGCGATTGTGTCTGATGTTGCAGGCGATGGCCCAGTTCATGGGGCAGGTGAGGGGGTGGAAGGCCAGGTTTGACCCGGATCGCGTCGTGATGAGCGGCGGCGCCACCGGCGCGCAGGAGACGCTCGCCTTCTGCCTCGCCAACCCCGGCGAGGCCTTCCTCGTGCCCACGCCTTACTACCCAGGGTACGCTTCGTCAACCCCTTGACAGCAACTGAATTCGGTGCATGTCCGCCTCTCGTGCATGTTCAAGTCAATCACAGACCCGGAAAATCGGGTCAAAACTTAGACAGCATGTACGTAGTAGTTGTCAGGAAAATCATTTTGGGCTCCCAAGACTAATCTAGTGTCAACGAGGAATAACTAACCTTCCAGACGAAAAGGCGGACAGCTTTTCAGTCTCCGTGGTTAAAATCAAATCCAAGTTGGATCCTAGTTCTTGGTTTCATGTCTTCAAGTTCAAGTTGAATGGCGCAACCTAGCCTGCATATACAGCAGCCGGTCTGGTCTTTAGTGACTTTTTGGTTGATGCATGTTAACGTCTCTGACCTATGCACGGTCAATTGATGACCAATAATAAAATTCAAAAGGAGTAAAGATACACAAGGTAACGTAAGCATGCATGCACGCAACGAGTTGTTTCATCAGGCCTGACGTATGTGCTTTCGTTTCTGATCACAGATTCGACCGCGACTGCTGCTGGAGGTCAGGAGTGAAGCTGCTGCCGATCGAGTGCCACAGCTCCAACGACTTCAGGATCACCAGGGAGGCCGTCGTGGCCGCGTACGAGAGCGCGCGGAGCAACGGCGTCCGCGTCAAGGGCATCCTCATCACCAACCCGTCCAACCCGCTGGGCACGACCGCGGACCGGGCCACGCTGGCCATGCTCGCCACCTTCGCCACGGAGCACCGCGTCCACCTCATCTGCGACGAGATCTACGCGGGGTCCGTGTTCGCCAAGCCGGAGTACGTGAGCATCGCCGAGGTGATCGAGCACGACGCCCCCGGCGTCGACCGGGACCTCATCCACATCGCCTACAGCCTCTCCAAGGACTTCGGCCTCCCGGGGTTCCGCGTCGGCATCGTCTACTCGTACAACGACGCCGTCGTGGCCTGCGCGCGCAAGATGTCCAGCTTCGGCCTCGTGTCCTCGCAGACGCAGCTCTTCCTGGCCAAGATGCTCGGGGACGAGGAGTTCATGGCCCGGTTCCTGAGCGAGAGCGCGCGGCGGCTGGCGGCGCGGCACGAGCTGTTCACGTCGGGGCTACGCGAGGTCGGCATCGGGTGCCTGGGCGGCAACGCCGGGCTCTTCTCGTGGATGGACCTGCGGGGCATGCTCCGGGAGAAGACGGCGGAGGCGGAGCTGGAGCTGTGGCGGGTCATCATCCGCAAGGTGAAGCTCAACGTGTCGCCGGGGACGTCGTTTCACTGCCGCGAGCCCGGGTGGTTCCGCGTCTGCCACGCCAACATGGACGACGAGACCATGGGGGTGGCGCTGAACCGGATCCGGGACTTCGTGCGCCAGCACCAGCAGCAGAAGGCCAAAGCCCAGCGCTGGGCCGCCAGGGGCCACCTCCACCTCAGCCTCCAGCGCCACGGCGCCATGGCTTCGCAGTACCACGCGCTCTCCAGCCCCATGGCCGCGCTGCTGTCTCCCCAGTCTCCGCTGGTCCACGCCGCCAGCTAAGTCGGTCACTACGGTCGGTCAAGTGAGCCGTACGTACATTTGCTACGTACACACTTTTTTCGATCGCATGCATGCATGGCATGGTGCGTTTATGCATGCGATTGTTTGGGAAGGTTTAGACATGCAAAATGCGGCACGTAGCTAGCTTAACGTTTTACGGAGGTTGCAATGGCGCCCGACGTGGGCAAGCCTTGTGTGACCACGCATGGTACTACGATCCTCTTGTTTTGTTTATGGTTTGGTTTGGTCTGATCGGATCAAGGCTTCTCGATCAGATGCTGTAATAAACTTGTACTGAGGTACAAGATTGATGTTGTATATCACCCTCGAAAGAGGGTCCATGTTGTACCACATACCGCACGAGTGATGAGTTTAAACTTAATTAAAGGTTTATCTACATTTGTTATTAAAACACAATCCGGTATGAGTTGTTAAACTTTGTTGTCGTCCTCCCATGATGACGACGACGACGACTACTACCATCACCACCACCACTTCTTCTTAAGCCGCAATAGCTTCCTAACTCCAATCTTCGTTCTAACCCATCCCGCCCCACCTTGCACGCATTTACGCTCTCGTTGCTCTCCAACTCTTCATGTCTGGCGGATGTAGTCGGAATAGGGCCCTATGGTATGATCCCCTCACTTCTTGCATGTCATTGACAGGAGAAACAGAGTGTGTTGAATAGCATTGACATTAGAAGAAATATATGTAACAAACAAAATGCATTGGCATTAGCACCAGTGACAGAGCTACAGTCATTTGTGTGGGCGGGCCAAAACGGATTGGAATAAGAAGGACCATTAAAATTTTGCTCTTACAGCCAGATTGTACCCTAATCTTGACTGAAATTTTGTGCGGCTGGGCGGGCCATGGCCTGGTTTCGCCCAGCCGTAGCTCCGTCACTGATTAGCACTAAAAAGAAACACCATTCCTGAACTGGTAATTTTTTGTTGGTGGAAAACAATGAATATATACAATTTTGCTAAACATACGCACCACAACACTTTATATTTGAGTTTCTTAACACAAAACTCATGTAACGTACAATGATATTATTGTTTTAAATTTATTGGCATTTTACTAACTTTTGTTAGCTGGGCAAATCCTGTTTTAATATGTATTACCTAACTCTTATTCCTCATGGTTAGATGTGTTTCTCTTTTTTTTTTGTCGAGACAACATTTAAAGATGTGCACCGCAGCACTTTATATTTGAGTTTCTTTCTACGAAACTCATATAATGACCAATGATATTAATGCTTTAAACCTAATGGCATTTTACTAACTTCTGATAGTTGGCAAATCCAGTTTTAATATTACCTAACTCTTATTCTTCATGGTTATGTACATTCTTTTTCTCCAGGCAACATAATACGGTGATCTCATAACCGATTCTGTTTTTTGTTTGAAACGATGAGCTGTACTATCGTTACTTCAAATAACATAATCGAAAATACTCCCATGCACGATATGTGCGTCATTCTTATCTACAGGGTGAACTTAAAGAAAAGCAAGACTTTCAAAGTTATGAAAATTGTGGCCCAAGTGTTGAGACATCTATAAGTTATTTCACCCAATTGTCACTATTACATAAACAACTTTGGAGGCGGTTTCTGGAAGTATTCCTTCACAGATTAATCTACCATCTCCAATCAACTGGAGCAATTACTTATTGTCAGAGGTGATTCCAGAACCGATAAATCTGACCTCAACCGACTGTTGTAAAAAACCGCTTGGAGTCATGAAGCATTACGACTGGTTCTTCAAACTAATCCGTGTGGAATGCTTGCCTGGAATAGCATCATAACATGTACGGTATTTTTAGAGCATACACGAAATTTCCTTCTAACTTCGTTTTACTAATGTCAGATATTACCACCTTAACTTGTTAACCTACCGTATTTAGACTCCTCTCCGCCGATGAACTTGAGCTCCGGGCTAGGCTCAAGAGAAGGTCATTGCCTTGGCCGTGCTAAAAAGATCGCGTAAGAAGCAATGTGCAAGAATTTCCAATCTTAAAGAAGGTGATGCAAATACCAAATTCTTTCACCGCCGAGTTAATGCAAGGAGGAGGAAAAATCATATTCATAGGATCAAGAATGCGCATGGGTGGGTCACCGAGCACGGCGCCAAAGAAAAGCTAATCCGCGAGCACTTCTCCAAGGTCATGAAGAGAGGCCCCCGTAGTCGCAAAGATTTCAATTGGGAGGAGCTTAATTTGGAACCACTTGACTTGCATGGCGTTGGCGCTCCAATGGCCGAGTGTGAGGTTCTTGAAGCGATCAATGACATGCCTAGCGACAAGGCACCGGGGCCGGATGGCTTCACATGCCTCTTCTTCAAGAAATGTTGGGGCATTATCAAAACCGACCTAATGACGGTCATTTCACATTTCGATTCCCTGCAAACATCAAATCTCTAGTGGCTCAACTCCGCAAATGTGGTCCTCTTGCCTAAAAAGGATGGGGCGGAGGGAATCACCGACTATAGACCCATTAGCCTCATCCATGCGATCGCGAAGATTATTGCGAAAGTGCTCGCCTTGAGACTTGGCCCCCATATGAAAAATCTCGTCTCCAATGCCCAAAGCGCCTTCATCAAAACAAGAAGCATCCACGACAATTTTCTGTATGTTCGCAATCTTGCTCGACGCCTCCATGCGAGGAAGACCCCCTCACTCATTTTCAAGCTTGATATTCGGAAGGCCTTCGAATCCGTTAAGTGGGAATACTTGCTTGATCTGCTCCAAAGGCGAGGATTTCCGAGCAAATTTAGGGATTGGATCGCAGCCCTCCTTAGCACCTCTTCCTCGAGGATCGTCCTCAATGGCATTGCCGGCAGCCCCATCAAGCATGGACAGGGCCTTCGGCAGGGAGACCCCGTGTCCCCGCTCCTATTCGTCATCGCCATTGATCCACTACAAAAAATCTTAGATGTGGCAACTCGGAGGGGTCTCCTACATAGAATAAGGGGGCGGGGAGCCATGTTGAGGACCTCCCTCTATGTGGACGATGCGGCTGTCTTCTTGGCTCCGATCAAAAAGGATGTTGACAACCTGGCAAACATTTTGAAGGGGTTCGGGGAGGTCACATGCCTTTGCACCAATTTCCAAAAAAGCTCGGTGGTGCCCATTCGTTGCAACCACCTGGATTTGGGTCGCCTAACTCAAAGTTTGCCGGCTGCACGGACCTCTTTCCCACTGTGATACTTGGGGCTCCCCCTCTCTGTTTGGAAGCTAAAGTTGGTGGATCTCCAATTTCTCGTGGACAAAGGTGCAAGCAAGTTATCAACGTATGATGGCCAAAACATCACCACCATTGGACGTACGGCCCTTGTCAAGTCCGTGATAACTTCCCAAGTGGTCTACCCCGCCACCCCGTTGGTCATCCCACCAACCATCCTTCACAACGTCAACAAGCTCGAGAGAGCTTTCCTTTGGTTCGGTTCGGACAAGACAACGGGGGCCAAATGCAAGGTGAATTGGGAGTATGTTTGCCGGCCACTTGAGTACGGAGGCCTTGGGGTACTCAACACTGACAAGTTTACGAGGGCTCTCCGTTTGCGATGGCCGTGGTACGAATGGAAGGAGCCCACCAAGATGTGGGTGGGAATGGGAAACCCATGTAATGAGGAGGACCTCAACTTTTTCTATGCTTCCACCACCATCACCGTTGGTAATGGTGCGAGGACCCCCTTTTGGGACTCTCCTTGGCTCCTTGGGCGAAAGCCTAAAGACATTGCCCCGCTCATCTATGAAGCTTCCAAGAGAAAGAATTGGAAGGTGAGGGAGGCCATGAAGCACAACGCTTGGATTCTCAAGATAAACCCCCCTACCAATGTCTCTGTCGAGCACATCACACAATTCTTCGCTCTATGGTTGATACTAAATGAGGTCCAGCTTGACGAGCTCAACGAAGATGATATCCTTTGGAAACACATGACCTGTGGGCGATACTCGATGGCCTCCGCATATAGGGCACAGTTCCTAGGGATGGTCCTTTCTCCCTTGGACAAAATGGTTTGGAAGGTTCCCCCCCCCCCCAAGTCAATTTTTTTGCTTGGTTGGCCCTTCAAGACAGAGTTTGGACGGTGGATAGATTGGCAAAGCGTGGGTGGCCAAATTGCGATCTCTGCCCTCTTTGCAGGACGGTGCAAGAATGCAGACCTCACCTCTTCTACAAGTGCTGCTACACCCGGCGTCTCTGGTCTTTGGTCATTGAGAAATTTCTCATGCACGGGCTCGACACTTCCGCTTGGCCCCTGTTCGACTAGGTGGACGAGTGGTGGGCAAGCACCTGCGCCGATGGTACGCCGAACCGCCAAGCCAAGGCCTCCCTCACTATGCTCGTCTCATGGACGATTTGGAATGAGCGTAATGCAAGAGTGTTTAATCATAAGAGTGCTCCACCGCCAATCTTGCTCTCCTCCATCTCTGCCGAGGCCAACCTTTGGGTCATCGCCGGCGCAAAGAAGCTAGGATCTTTTATTGCACGCGAATAATCCGCATGCCGTGTTTGTTGGGTGTCCTGTAAAAAACTCTTTTCTATCTTAATTAATGGATGAGGCAAAGCTTTTGCCTTCGTTTAAAAAAAGTATCTGAGAGTTGTTAGAGTTATTGATTCAATCTTATGGAATATAACCTATGTGTTAATGTGGTAAACACTGATCGGGATGAGGGGGAGAGAGATTAGTTGGGGGCGGCAAGTGTTCCCGTACGACTGTCGGTCGGGCTTCGCAGACCCAAGAAAGGTTCGAATTCTGGGGCTTGTGTGAAGAACTCAACCTCTCAAGCCACCTGATCCGCAGCTCTCATGACCTAGCTCGATGAACATGATAGAGAAAGAACAACCATTTACCCAGGTTCGGGCCACCTTGCGGTGTAATACCCTAGTCCTGCTTTGTGGTGGATTGGCCTCGCGATGGGCTGAGGATGAACTAGTACAAGTGGAAGAACAGCCTCAGGAGGCGTGTTCTTGTGATGAGATATTGGCGGTTCTACAAGCTGATCACCTGGTGAGTTGATCGATCGACCGACCTCCCTCTACGGTGGTGGCTAGGCCCTATTTATAGTGGCCTTGGTCCTCTTCCTCCCAAACTTAGGCGGGAAGGGATCCCACAACGGCCAAATTTGCAGGGGAACAAGAAGTACATCTAATCCTGACGAAAGGTGGTCTTCGCCTGCAAAGCCTCTGAGCGTGACATCGTGGTGGGATCGGTGATGACATCCATCCCGCCATTCTGGCGGTCTTGGTCTTGTTGCACGCAAATGGCAACCTTTGGCTGATTCCTTGGGACTTCACACCCGCGCTTGCCTCCTATGCACCAAATAGGAAACCTGCTGCGCCCGCTGGCGCGCGCCTGGCCTTGGTCGTCATGGCTGATGTCATTTCGGCCTCGTGAGGCTGGATCTTGCATAGAAATCCCCGCTTCGTTCAGGAGGTAGCCTAAGGAGGCCGCTCCCTTGGGAGGTCTTGATGTTGCCTGCCTCGCGAGGCTTGGCCCCTCGCGAGGGTCTTGTCTTGCCATAGTCGAAGCTGGGTTGTACCAGGCCGTAGATGAAGCCACGTCGTGGGCCGCAGGCAGGTAGGTCTGGGTACCCTGGTTCCCAAAACGCCAAGGCACACTCACACTTGGCATCAAGCGAAGCCAAAGGGCAAGTGCGGAACGTCGCGGGCCCCAATCACCTACGAACCGAGCCGACGCGTGGCGCTTGATGGGACGTGAGCGTCTCCACTTCCCTACGTTGCCTTGGTAACCGTTCGACTTGACAACTGCATGCTGCATGCAGAGAGAATCATCATTACCGGGGATCATGGGAGGCCGACGATTTACCTTCTCCTGGCTATAAATGCGGGAGTGGGCGGAGCCCCCTGCTCATCTTTGTCTTCTTGCTCCTTGCTCCGCCTTCTCCTTGCGCCTTTGTCTTGCCAGAGCACCTATGGCGCCGATCAGGAGGCTCTCCACGGCGGAGAAGGGCAAAGCCCCCGAGATGGAACCCGAGCTGCTCCCGCCGAAGAAGAGGCCGGACCACTTCTGGGGCAATGCTGGCGTGGCCGCGGTGATGCGGCCTTGGCACGAACGGGCTCCACTGGGCTTCCCAGTCCCCTTGTACACCCATGTGCAGGGCCCTGCGCAAGATGACCGGTGCCACGAGGAGCGGAGCTACGGAGGAAGGCAAGGGGCAACCACAAGGCTGCCTCCTTCCCGGACCCATGCCGCCCGGGAGTTCATGTTGTGGGCGGCAACGCCGTCGCACACATGGATTCGCCTCCCGAGGCCCTTAGTTGGAGAGATACCGCCGAGAGGACCGGTTGAGTTGTGGCTGCAGCATGACGGGTGCTGCGGCCTGGCTGCAGAAGCGGAAGTCGAGGTCGTGGACGCCGGCGATGCCTTCATGACCCGCGGGTGGGGCGCCATTGCCTGCGCGTGCCGCGTGAAGGAGACCCACGCCATCTACTTCACGTACGATAGGGCGTCGACGCTCTTCTCCAGGATCTTTGACGAGGAAGGCCGGCGCTTGGGGTGTTGTCCTGGTGGAGGAGGTTGCGGCGACAGGGCCACCGGTGGTGAACTTGCCGTTGGCCTTGCCAGCGACTCCTCTGACAGTGGCAGCGCTTCTTCGGATAGCAGTAGCGCCTCCTCCGAGCATGATTCGAGCGATAACATGAGCTACAAGACGCCGTACTCGCGCCTCGGGAACGGCATCAGCCCGGCTTCGCCGGTGAAGCCATTGGGGCCGCGCTTTCCTTAGGACTCCTTCTTTAGTTTCATCCCTGCAGCATGTCATGACGAACCCCGTGGGGGTATGTAAAAAACATGTAATACTTTTGCTTAGTAACTGTTGTTCTCCAATCAAAGTTGCACTCACGTATCTTACTAAGGCATGGTCGCCCCTTTCCTTCTCGTTGTAGCTTAGCACTCTACGTCTGCGGGGCCCATTCCCCAGGGAGGCTTCAGCCATCGCTGGTATGCCAGGTCACGATGCCGTGGTCAAGGCCAGGAGGTGAGCGGCCCAATATCCGGTGAGAGCCCCTGAGGCGTGATTCTCAGGAGGTCCCCCTTGACGTGCAAGCAGCTCCCGAAGGACTAAAAGAGAAGCATCCTTGGCCCAGCTAGGTTGCGAGGGGCGTGGTGTCGATTGCGAGATTAACATTGTGCACACATTTAGGGACTTATCTTTCGATTCACGTTTGCCTTTGATACGTCTCCAATGTATCTATAATTTATGAAGTATTCATGCTATTATATTACCTGTTTTGGATGTTTAGTGGGCTTTACTATACACTTTTATATTATTTTTTAGGACTAACCTATTAACCGGAGGCCCAACCCAGATTGTTGTTTTTGCCTATTTCAGTGTTTCGCAGAAAAGGAATTTCAAACGGAGTCCAAACGGAATGAAACCTTTGGGAGAGTTATTTTTGGAACGGAAGCAATCCAGGAGACTTGGAGTAGATGTCAGGGAAGCTTCAAGGAAGCCACGAGGTAGGGAGGCGCGCCCTACCCCCCGGGCGCGCCCCCACCCTCATGGGCCCCTCGTGGCTCCCCTGACCGACTTCTTTCGCCTATATATGTCCATATACCCTAAAAAACATCGGGGGACACAATAGATCGGGAGTTCCGCCGCCGCAAGCCTATGTAGCCATCAAAAACCAATCGGGACCCAGTTCCGGCACCCTGCCGGAGGGGGAATCCCTCACTGGTGGCCTTCTTCATCATCCCGGCACTCTCCATGACAAGGAGGGAGTAGTTCACCCTCGGGGCTGAGGGTATGTACAAGTAGCTATGTGTTTGATCTCTCTCTCTCTCTCTCTCTCTCTCTCTCTCTCTCTCTCTCGTGTTCTTGATTTGTCACAATCTTGACGTATCGCGAGCTTTGCTATTATAGTTGGATCTTATGATGTTTCTCCCCCTCTAGTCTCTTGTAATGGATCGAGTTTTCCCTTTGAAGTTATCTTATCGGATTGCGTCTTTAAGGATTTGAGAACACTTGATGTATATCTTGCCGTGCTTATCTGTGGTGACAATGGGATATTCATGTGATCTACTTGATGTATGTTTTGGTGATCAACTTGAGGGTTCCGTGACCTTGGGAATCTATGCATAAGGGTTGGCACACGTTTTCGTCTTGACTCTCCGGTAGAAACTTTGGGGAACTCTTTGAAGTACTTTGTGTTGGTTTGAATAGATGAATCTGAGATTGTGTGATGCATATCGTATAATCATACCAATGGATACTTGAGGTGACATTGGAGTATCTAGGTGACATTAGGATTTTGGTTGATTTGTGTCTTAAGGTATTATTCTAGTACGAACTCTATGATAGATTGAACGGAAGAATAGCTTTGTGTTATTTTACTACGGACTCTTGAATAGATAGATTAGAAAGGATAACTTTAAGGTGGTTTCGTACCCTACAATAATCTCTTCGTTTGTTCTTCACTATTAGTGACTTTGGAGTGACTCTTTGTTGCATGTTGAGGGATAGTTATATGATCCAGTTATGTTATTATTGTTGAGAGAACTTGCACTAGTGAAAGTATGAACCTTAGGCCTTGTTTCGAAGCATTGCAATACCGTTTGTGCTCACTTTTATCATTAGTTACCTTGCTGTTTTTATTTTTTAGATTACAAAAACCTATATCTACCATCCATATTGCACTCGTATCACCATCTCTTCGCCGAACTAGTGCACCTATACAATTTGCCATTGTATTGGGTGTGTTGGGGACACAAGAGACTCTTTGTTATTTGGTTGCAGGGTTGTTTGAGAGAGACCATCTTGATCCTACGCCTCCCACGGATTGATAAACCTTAGGTCATCCACTTGAGGGAAATTTGCTACTGTCCTACAAACCTCTGCACTTGGAGGCCCAAGAACGTCTACAAGAAGAAGGTTGTGTAGTACACATCAAGCTCTTTTCTGGTGCAGTTGCCGGGGAGGTGATTGCTTGAAGGTATATCTTTAGATCTTGCAATCAAATCTTTTTGTTTCTTCTTTTATCACTAGTTTAGTCTATAAAAGAAAATTACAAAAAAATGGAATTGAGTTTGTCTCATATGCTTCATCTTTTTAATGTCTTTCATGAAAATGATGGTAAGGAAAATTGTGCTCAAGTGCTAGAAGAAGAAGTCTATAAAATGCTTGGCATAAAATATTTGAATGACGAGCATGATTGCAATGTTGTTAGTATGAATTCCTTGAATATCCATGATGCTAACGATATGCAAAGCCACAAGCTTGGGGAAGCTATGTTTGATGAAGATGATATTTTTTGTCCCCCAAGTTTTGATGAGAATATTTATTATGATGAAAGCATGCCTCCTATTTATGATGATTATATTTATGAAAGTGGATTTGGAGATGTCATGACTTTATTTAGTGATGAATCCACTATTTCGGAAGAGGTTCCAATTGATTATGAGAACAAAGTTGCTATCTATGATGATCATTATGATGATACGTATGCCATAAAGAATAAACATAACCATGAAACTTGTCATCATGATTTTAGTTTTCAATTGTATTATGCTTCACATGATAGTTATTTTGTTGAGTTTGCTCCCACTACTATTGATAAGAATAAATTTGCTTATGTGGAGAGTAGTAAAATTTGTATGCAAGTAGATCATGAAAAGAATGCTTTATGTGCTGGTTATTTTGTTGATTCATTCATGATGCTATTGAAAATTATTATGAGGGAGGAACATATGCTTGTAGGAATTGCAATAATATCAAGTTTCCTCTCTATGTGTTATTTTTTTTGAAGTTATGCTTGTTTTGCCTTCCTATGCTAGTTGATTATTGTTCCCATAAGTTGTTTGCTCACAAAATCCCTATGCATAGGAAGTGGGTTAGACTTAAATGTGCTATTCATATTCTTCATGATGCTCTCTTTATGTTTCAATTCTTATCCTTTTATGTGAGCATCATTGAAATCATCATGCCTAGCTAAAGGCATTAAAGAAAAGCGCTTGTTGGGAGGCAACCCAATTTTATTTCTGTCCTTTGCTTTTGATCCTGTTTAGTAATAAATAATTCATCTAGACTCTGGTTATATGTGGTTATATGTTTTAATTAGTGTTTGCGCCAAGTAGAACCTTTGGGAAGACTTGGGTGAAGTCTTTGAGATCTTGCTGTAAAAAACAGAAACTTTTGCGCTCACGAGATTAGCTTCCATTTTTTACTGGAGAGTGATTTTAGGTTGATTCTTTTTGAAGATGACTAACAGACAAATTCCTCAGGTTCACCAATTTATTTTATAATTTTTGTAGTTCCAGAAGTATTCTAATAATACAGATTACTACAGACTGTTCTGTTTTTGACAGATTCTGTTTTCATTGTGTTGTTTGCTTATTTTGATGAATCTATGAGTAGTATCGGATGGTATGAACCATAGAGAAGTTGGAATACAGTATATATTACACAAATATGAATTTAAAATGAGTTCACAACAGTACCTAAGTGGTGGTTTTATTTTCTTATACTAACGGAGCTTACGAGTTCTCTGTTAGGTTTTGTGTTGTGAAGTTTTAAAGTTTTGGGTAAAGATTCGATGGACTATGGAATAAGGAGTGGCAAGAGCATAAGGTTGGGGATGCTCAAGGCACCCCAAGCTAATATTCAAGGACAACCAAGAGCCTAAGCTTGGGGATGCCCCGGATGGCATCCCCACTTTCGTCTTCGTTCATCGGTAACTTTACTTGGAGCTATATTTTTATTCACCACATGATATGTGTTTTGCTTGGAGCGTCATTTTATTTTGTTAGTATTTGATTTATGTTATTTAGAATAATGTTTTGCATCTATATTTTCAATAAAAATGTCAAGGATAGCATTTACCATGCTTATTTTGCAAGTATACATGTTGCTGTTTCAAAACAGAAAGTTTACCGCTGTTGCAAAAATTCCGTAGAGAAGTCAGAGAATGATATAATATTGAAACCTCTTGCATTTTGAGATATGATAAATCTTCTACAGTGTAGTATTTTTCTCATAATTTTTGGAGTTAGGGAAGTATGATGAATCTTGCATTCTTTACAGACTACACTGTTTTGGCAGATTGCTGTTATGTTTGCATTGTTTGCATATGTTTGCTTGTTTAATGATTCTATTTGAGGATAGGAGTATTAAATATGCAGAGACATTTAGTACGCAATGTTGAATAATAATTTTAGTGATTTGTTATAGTAGAAAATGATAAGGTTTTTGCATTACTTTATACTAACTTATCTCACGAGTTTTTGTTGAGTTTGGCGTGGATGAAGTTTTCGAGATTTAGGAAACCAAGATATAAAAGGAATTAAGGAGACACAAAAGCTTTTGGGGATTCCCAAGGCACCCCAAGATAATATTTCAAGAAGTCTCAAGAATCTAAGCTTGGGGATGCCCCGGTAGGCATCCCACCTTTCTTCTTCAACAATTATCGGCTAGTATCGGTTGAACCTAAGTTTTTGCTTCTTCACATGAGTTGTGCTATCCTTACAATGCCATTTTATTTTGTTTTGCTTTCTGTTTAAATAAAATACCAAGATCTGAAATTCTTAAATGAGAGGGAGTCTTCACATAGCTACATAATTATTTAACTACTCATTGATCTTCACTTATATCTTTTTGGAGTAGTTTGTCATTTACTCGTGTGCTTCACTTATATCCTATGAGTAACTGATTGAATGATTTGAATATAATAAATCTGAAATTATATATGTTTCATATGCTTGTCCCATGGGGAGTAATGACTTCACATCTAAGAAGTAGAGGTGGTAAATTTATTGAAGGTTAGCAGACATTGTATTGGTCACTTGAACAATTCATGAAAGAATATTGGAGGAAGAGAGATTTCACATATAAATATACTATCTTAGACATCTTCTATGATTGTGAGACCCATTAATTATTTTCAAACCTGAGCAAATTAGTTGAAATTGGACAAGGAAGACAACATAATGAGTTATGCTTGGGTATATTTGTATAGAAGTTATATTGTTATAGATCCTCCAACATGTGGTGCTCGCTATTTAGAATCCTTTTGCTAGCCTAAATATCTATACTAAGCGGGAATACTGCTTGTGCATCCAAATCCCTTGAACCAAGTTTCTTCCATGAGTGTCCACCATATCTACCTATTTCGGTATTTACCTACCGTTCCAAGTAAATTTGCATGTGCCAAACTCTAAACCTTCAAATAATAATCTGTTTTGTATGCCCGAATCGCTCATGTAGCGACTAGGGGCTGTCAGTATCTTCCATGCTAGGTGGGTTATTCTCACGATGAGTGGACTCTGCTCATCCTTCAAGAGAAAAATGTCTGGTAACTGGAATGCCCAGTCCCATGATCAAAAGATCAAAATCAAATCAAAATAATTGCAAACAAAACTCCCCCAGGATTGTTGTTAGTTGGAGGCACCTGTTGTTTCGGGCAAGCCATGGATTGATGATTGTTGGTGGAGGGGGAGTAAAAAAAACTTTACCATTCTGTTTGGGAACCGCCTATAATGTATGTAGTATGGAAGATATTGGGAACTCTTGGTTGTTATGTTGACAATGAAAGCATACCTCTCAAAATTATTTATCTTTATTTCAAAATCGAGCTCTGGCACCTCTACAAATACCTGCTTCCCTCTACGAAGGGCCTATCTTTTACTTTTATGCAAGAGTCAGTAGTATTCCTTCTCATTCCAACCTACTCTTTAGTTGGCAAGCATCATGTGATGGGGAAAGATCTAAGCATATATGGCCATTCAAATATATTTGATCATGAATTATTATTGTTAACAATTATCTATATGATAAGTAAGTTGGGAGGCAAAACATTAAGCCCCTATCTTTCTTTGTGTTCGATGGATGCTATTTGTTCTAAAAATATGCTTTGAGTGGTAGCAATCATGGAAGACTATATGATAGTTGAGTATGTGGGATTTGCTAAATCAAAGCTCTGACATAGACCCTTCCTGAAAATAAGATGAATTGGAATTGTTTGATGATTGAGAATGAAGTTTGCTAGTTTTCAAGAAAGTTTATGGTCTATGCTTTAACATTTGAATAGCTTGTTACTTGATTGTGAGAAGTTTTATGAGATGAGCTGCTGTTATGACATATAATGATGCTAGAAAAGGCGATTAAAATTATCATTGATCAAACTAGTGCACCTACTAGCATTCACACTTCATAAATTATTTCTTTTATCATTTACCTACTCGGGGACGAGCAGGAACTAAGTTTGGGGATGTTGATATGTCTCCAACGCATCTATAATTTATGAAGTATTCATGCTATTATATTACCTGTTTTGGATGTTTAATGGGCTTTACTATACACTTTTATATTTTTTTTGGGACTAACCTATTAAACGGAGGCCCAACCCAGATTGCTGTTTTTGCCTATTTCAGTGTTTCGCAGAAAAGGAATATCAAACGGAGTCCAAACGGAATGAAACCTTCGGGAGAGTTATTTTTGGAACGGAAGCAATCCAGGAGACTCCGAGTAGACGTCAGGGAAGCTTCGAGGAAGCCACGAGGCAAGGAGGCGTGCCCTACCCCCTGGGTGCGCCCCCACCCTCGTGGGCCCCTCGTGGCTCCCCTGACCGACTTATTTCGCCTATATATGTCCATATACCCTAAAAAACATCGGGGGACACAATAGATCAGGAGTTCCGCCGCCGCAAGCCTTTGTAGCCACCAAAACCAATCGGGACCCTGTTCCGGCACCCTGCCGGAGGGGGGATTCCTCACCGGAGTCTTTCTTCATCATCCGGGCATCTCCATGACGGGGAGGGAGTAGTTCACCCTCGGGGCTGAGGGTATGTACTAGTAGCTATGTGTTTGATCTCCCTCTCTCGTGTTCTTGATTTGGCACGATCTTGATGTATCGCGAGCTTTGCTATTATAGTTGGATCTTATGATGTTTCTCCCCCTCTACTCTCTTGTAATGGATTGAGTTTTCCCTTTGAAATTATCTTATCGAATTGAGTCTTTAAAATTTTGAGAACACTTGATGTATGTCTTGTCGTGCTTATTTGTGGTGACAATGGGATATTCACGCGATCTACTTGATGTATTTTTTGGTTATTAACTTGCGGGTTCCATGACCTTGGGAATCTATGCATAAGGGCTGGCACACGTTTTCGTCTTGACTCTCCGGTAGAAACTTTGGGGCACTCTTTGAAGTACTTTGTGTTGGTTTGAATCGATGAATCTGAGATTGTGTGATGCATATCGTATAATCATACCCACGGATACTTAAGGTGACATTGGAGTATCTAGGTGACATTAGGGTTTTGGTTGATTTGTGTCTTAAGGTGTTATTCTAGTATGAACTCTATGATAGATTGAACGGAAACAATAGCTTCATGTTATTTTACCACGGACTCTTGAATAGATAGACCAGAAAGGATAACTTTGAGGTGGTTTCGTACCCTACAATAATCTCTTCGTTTGTTCTTTGCTATTAGTGACTTTTGAGTGACTCTTTGTTGCATGTTGAGGGATAGTTATATGATCAAGTTATGTTATTATTGTTGAGAGAACTTGCACTAGTGAAAGTATTGAACCTTAGGACTTGTTTCGAAGCATTGCAATACCGTTTGTGCTCACTTTTATCATTGGTTACCTTGCTGTTTTTATATTTTCAGATTACAAAAACCTATATCTACCATCCATATTGCACTTGTATCACCATCTCTTCGCCGAACTAGTGCACCTATACAATTTGCCATTGTATCGGGTGTGTTGGGGACACAAGAGACTCTTTGTTATTTGGTTGCAGGGTTGTTTGAGAGAGACCATCTTGATCCTACGCCTCCCACGGATTGATAAACCTTAGGTCATCCACTTGAGGGAAATTTGCTACTATCCTACAAACCTCTGCACTTGGAGGCCCAACAATGTCTACAAGAAGAAGGTTGTGTAGTAGACATCAACCTTCACACTATAGTGGCAGCCTCCGCGTGATGTCTAGTCACGGCAATCCTTAAGCAAGGCTCACATCGTCCCCTTCCTTTCCCCTCATCTGGGTGCTCTACGTCCTCAGGTCCCGGCTCCCAAGCGCGGCCCAGCCGCCGCTGGTATGCCAAGTCGCGATGTCGTGGACAAGACCAGGGGGTGAGTGCTCGGGGGGCAGTAGGGGCCCCTGAGGTGCGATGCTCTGGGGCTCTTCCATTAACGCACAAGCGAGTTGGGTGGAGAAAGGAGACGGTTGGCATCACGCAGGCGCCTCGGAGGGATCGTGAGCCGCCGCACCGGGTCCTGAGATTCCTGCAGGTTAGCTGGAGGAAGGAAGCATGATATATAACAGTGCCTGCTGACCTGCCGGCAATCCTTCTGCAAGAAGGCGAAGGCACTGAGGGCCTGGTGAGGTGGCGTGGGCAGAGTGATACGTCTCCGTCATATCTATAATTTTTGATTGTTCCATGCCAATATTCTACAACTTTTACATACTTTTGGCAACTTTTTATACTATTTTTGGGACTAACATATTGATCCAGTGCCTAGTGCCAGTTCCTATTTTTGTTGCATGTTTTATGTTTCTCTAAAACCCCATATCACACGGAGTCCAAACAGGATAAAAACGGATGGAGAATATTTTTTGGAATATTTGTGATATTTGGGAAGAAGAATCAACGCGAGATGGTGCCCGAGGGGGCCACGAGGCAGGGGGCGCGTCCTAGGGGGTGGGCATGCCCCTGACCCTTGTGGGCACCCCGTAAGGCGGTTGCTGCTCTTCTTTGGCCGTAAGAAAGCTAATTTTTGGAAAAAATCTTGGCGAAGGTTTCAATCGAATCGGAGTTAGGGATCTCCGGGAATAAAAGAAACAGTGAAAGGGCAGAAACCAGGACGCAGAAAAAGAGAGAGACAGAGAGACATTTCCAATCTTGGAGGGGCTTTCGCCCCTCCCATGCCATGGGAGCCAAGGACCAGAGGGGAAACCCTTCTCCCATCTAGGGAGAAGGTCAAGGAAGAAGAAGAAGAAGGGGGGCTCTCTCCCCCTCGCTTCTGGTGGCGCCGGAACACTGCCGGGGGCCATAATCATCACCGCGATCTACACCAACACCTCCATCATGTTCACCAATATCTCCATCACCTTCCCCCATCTATATTCAGTGGTCCACTTTCCTGCAACCCGCTCTACCCTCTACTTGAACATGGTGCTTTATGCTTCATATTATTATCCAATGATGTGTTGCCACCCTATGATGTCTGAGTAGATTTTCGTTGTCCTATCGGTGATTGATGAATTGCTATGGTTGGATTAATTTGCTTGTGGTTATGTTGCTGTCCTATTGTGCCCTCTGTGTCGCGCAAGCGTGAGGGATTCCCGCTGTAGGGTGTTGCAATACGTTCATGATTCGCTTATAGTGGGTTGCTTGAGTGACAGAAGCATAAACCCGAGTAAGGGGGTTGTGGCGTATGGGATAAAGGGGACTTGATGCTTTAATGCTATGGTTGGGTTTTACCTTAATGATCTTTAGTAGTTGTGGATGCTTGCTAGAGTTCCAATCATAAGTGCATATGATCCAAGAATATAAAGTATGTTAGCTTATGCCTCTCCCACATAAAACTTGCTATCGGTCTAGTAAAGCAGTCAATTGCTTAGGGACAATTTCACAACTCCTACCACCACTTTTCCACACTCACTATATTTACTTTATTGCTTCTTTATCTAAACAGCCCCTACTTTTTATTTACATACTCTTTATTATCTTGTAAATCTATCCTATCACACCTACAAAGTTCTTCTAGTTTCATACTTGTTTTAGGTAAAGCGAATGTTAAGTGTGCATAGAGTTGTATCGGTGGTCGATAGAACTTGAGGGAATATTTGTTCTACCTTTAGCTCCTCATTGGTTTCGACAATCTTACTTATCGAAAGAGGCTAAAATTGATCCCCTATACTTGTGGGTTATCAAGACCTTTTTCTGGCGCTGTTGCTGGGGAGTCATAGCGTGGGGTGAATATTCTCGTGTGTGCTTGTTTGCTTTATCACTAAGTAATTTTTATCTGTTGTTCTAAGTTGTTTTCTATCTTTAGTTATGGATATGGAACACGAAATACCAAAAAATTAGGTTTACTTGCTACTCATGGAGATGGGGAACCTCCTAAAACCCTCGATGCTGGTTATGTGAAAAATATTATGTACTACTTTGATAATCCTGAGAAAACCCCATTCAATTATGTTATGGGAGACACATTGGATCAACGTGAATACTTTAGGGATTATCGCTTGACACAAAAAGGGAAACTATTATGGGATCAATTTCATATGTTGCATTGGTATGCTAGGCAACTATGCTTGAGATATGATTATACTTGTTGCTCTAGGATGAAGGCTCCACACCTTTCCTTTTCATGCAAATTTAATGATAATGAAACCTTGGTTCTTATGCTAATGGTATATATGATTACTATGATGTGGAACAAATAGAAGAATTTGTTGCTTTTATGGGTGCTTATGAAATTGAATCTTTGTTTAAAACGTGTGAAAATCTTGATGATGCTGTTTACATACCTGAAAATTTTGCTATACTTAAATATTGCTATGAGAATTATGAATATAATGCCGATATTGAAGCATTTATTGAGGAAGTCTCTGCTGTCCAAGAAGAGACTAATATTTTGCAGGAGTCTATGGAAGAAGAAATTGATGAAACTGTGAGCTCATGTGATGAAAAAGATGATGAGGAGAGCGAAGAACAAAAGGAGGAAGAGCGGATTAGCTAACCGTGCCCACCTTCCAATGAGAGTAACTCTTCAACTCATACATTGTTTAATTCCCTTTCGTGCCTACCGAAGGATGATTGCTATGATGATTGTTATGATCCCGTTGATTCTCTTGAAATATCCCTTTTTGATGATGATTGCTATGCTTGTGGCCAAGATGCTGCTACGTCTTGAGCTTGCGTTGGTTTTCCTTGAAGAGGAAAGGGTTATGCAGCACAGTAGCGTAAGTGTTTCCCTCAGTTTTTGAGAACCAAGGTATCAATCCAGTAGGAGGCTCCTCACAAGTCCCAGGCACCTACACAAACAAACAAAGAACTCACAACCAACACAATAAAGGGGTTGTCAATCCCTTCAAGGCCACTTGCGAAAGTGAGATCTGATAGAGATAATATGATAAGATAAATATATTTTTGGTATTTTACGATATAGATTGGAAAAGTAAAGATGCAAATAAAAGTAGATTGAAAGCTTATACGATAAGAGATAGACCCGAGGGCCATAGGTTTCACTAGTGGCTTCTCTCAAGATAGCATAATTATTATGGTGGGTGAACGAATTACTGTCGAGCAATTGATAGAAAAGCGAATAATTATGAGATTATCTAAGCATGATCATGTATATAGGCATCATGTCCGTGACAAGTAGACTGACTCCTGCCTGCATCTACTACTATTACTCCACACATTGACCGCTATCCAGCATGCATCTAGAGTATTAAGTTCATGAAGAACAGAGTAACGCATTAAGAAAGATGACATGATGTAGAAGGATAAACTCATGCAATATGATATAAACCCCATCTTTTTATCCTCGATGGCAACAATACAATACGTGCCTTGCTGCCCCTGCTGTCACTAGGAAAGGACACTGCAAGATTGAACCCAAAGCTAAGCACTTCTCCCATTGCAAGAAACATCAATCTAGTAGGCCAAACCAAACTGATAATTCGAAGAGACTTGCAAAGATAACTTAATTACACATAAAAGAATTCAGAGGAGATTCAAATATTTCTCATAGATAAACTTGATCATAAACCCACAATTCATGGGATCTCGACAAACACACCGCAAAAAGAGTTACATCAAATAGATCTCCAAGAAGAGGAAGGAGAACTTTGTATTGAGATTCAAAGAGAGAGAAGAAGCCATCTAGCTAATAACTATGGACCCAAAGGTCTGTGGTAAACTACTCACAACTCATCGGAGAGGCCTTGGAGTTGATGTAGAGGCCCTCCGTGGTGGATTTCCCCTTCGGCAGAGCACCGGCGATGGCTCCAAGATGGGATCTCACGGATACAGAAGGTTAGGTGGTGGAAATAGTTTTTCGGTGGCTCCCCTGATAGTTTCGGGGTACATGGGTATACATAGGAGGAAGAAGTACGTCGGTGGACGCTCAATGGGCCCACGAGAGTGGGGGATGCGCCCACCTGTAGGGGGCGCACCGGGCACCCTCGTGGCCGCCTTGCTTGTTTCTCGACTTGCACTCCAAGTCCTCTGGATCACGTTTGTTCCAAAAAGATCGCTCCCGAAGGTTTCATTCCGTTTGGACTCCGTTTGATATTCCTTTTCTTCAATATACTGAAATAGGCAAAAAAATCAACTCGGGCTGGGCCTCTGGTTAGTAGGTTAGTCCCAAAAATGATATAAAAGTGTAAAGTAAAGCCCATAAACATCCAAAACGGGTAATATAATATCATGGAACAATAAAAAATTATAGATACGTTGGAGACGTATCAAGCATCCCCAAGCTTAATTCCTACTCGTCCTCGAGTAGGTAAATGATAAAAACAGAACTTTTGATGTGGAATGCTACCTAGCATAATTCAATGTATTTTTCTTTATTGTGGCATGAATGTTCAGATCCAAATGATTCAAAACAAAAGTTTATATTGACACAAGAAATAGTAATACTTCAAGCATAATAATAAAACAATCATGTCTTCTCAAAATAGCATGGCTAAAGAAAGTTATCCCTACAAAATCATATAGTCTGGGTGTTGCTCTATCTTCATCACACAAAGTATTTAATCATGCACAACCGCGATGACGAGCCAAGCAATTGTTTCATACTTTAATAATCTCAAAAAATTTCAATTTTCACGCAATACATGAGTGTGAGCCATGGACATAGCACTATATGTGGAATAGAATGGTGGTTGTGGAGAAGACAAAAAGGAGAAGATAGTCTCACATCAACTAGGCGTATCTACGGGCTATGGAGATGCCCATTAATAGATATCAATGTGAGTGAGTAGGGATTGCCATGCAACTAATGCACTAGAGCTATAAATGTATGAAAGCTCAACAACAGAAACTAAGTGGGTGTGCATCCAACTTGCTTGCTCACGAAGACCTAGGGCGTTTTGAGGAAGCCCATCATTGGAATCTACAAGCCAAGTTCTAATAATGAAAAATTCCCACTAGTATATGGAAGTGACAACATAGGAGACTCTCTATCATGAAGATCATGGTGCTACTTTGAAGCACAAGTGTGGTAAAAAGGATAGTAGCATTGTCCCTTCTCTCTTTTTCTCTCATTTTTTATTGGTGGGCTTCTTTGGCCTCTTTTTTTATTGGGCTTATTTGGCCTCTTTTATTTTTATAAAGTCCGTAGTCTCATCCCGACTTGTGGGGGAATCATAGTCTTCATCATCCTTTCCTCACTTGGGACAATGCTCTAAGAATGAAGATAATCACACTTTTATTTATTTACAACTCAAAATTACAACTCGATACTTTAGAACAACATATGACTCTATATGGATGCATCCGGCGGTGTACCAGGATATTCGATGAATCAAGAGTGACATGTATGAAAATTATGAAGTGGCCTTGCCACAAATACGATGTCAACTACATGATCATGCAAAGAGCAATATGACAATGATGATGCATGTCATAATAAACGGAGTGGTGGAAAGTTGCATGGCAATATATCTCGGAATGGCTATGGAAATGCCATAATAGGTAGGTATGGTGGCTGTTTTGAGGAAGGTATATGGTGGGTGTATGGTACCGGCGAAAGTTGCGCGGCACAAGAGAGGCTAGCAATGGTGGAAGGGTGAGAGTGCGTATAATCCATGGACTCAGCATTACTCATAAAGAACTCATATACTTATTGCAAAAATCTACAAGCCATTGAAAACAAAGTACTACGCGCATGCTCCTAGGGGGATAGATTGGTAGGAAAATACCATCGCTCGTCCCCAACCGCCACTCATAAGGAAGAAAATCAATAAATAAAATTGTGCTCCAACTTCATCACAAAGCGGTTCACCGTACGTGCATCCTACAGGAATCACAAACTTCAACACAAGTATTCTTTAAATTCACAATTACCCAAATAGCATGACCCTAATATCACCACCTCTATATCTCAAAACAATTATCAAGTATCAAATTCATCATAGCATCCAATTCACTTTTTATGATAGTTTTTATTATACCCAACTTGGATGCCCATCATTCTAGGACCAATTTTGTTACCATAGCAAATACCATGCTGTTCTAAAAGACTCTCAAAATGATATAAGTGAAGCATAAGAGATCATCAATTTCTACAAAATTAAGCCACCACCGTGCTCTAAAAGGTATAAGTGAAGCACTAGAGCAAAAATTATCTAACTCAAAAGATATAAGTGAAGCACACAGAGTATTCTAATAAATTTCAAATCAAGTATTTCTCTCTCAATAGGTGTGTACAGAAAAGATGATTGTGGTAAACTAACAAGCAAAGACTAATATCTTACACGACGCTCCTAGCAAAACACATATCATGTGGCAAATAAAAATATACCTCCAAGTAAAGTTACCGATAGACGAAGACGAAAGAGGGGATGCCTTCCGGGGCATCCCCAAGCTTAGGATTTTGGTTGTCCTTGGATATTGCTTTGGGGTGCCATGGGCATCCCCAAACTTAGGCTTTTGGTTGTCCTTGGATATTGCCTTGGGGTGCCATGGGCATCCCCAAGCTTAGGCTTTTACCGCCATTTATTCCATAATCCATCAAATCTTTTGAAGGAAATATGCCCTAGAGGCAATAATAAAGTTATTATTTATTTCCTCATACCACGATAAATGTTTATTATTCATGCTATAATTGTATTAGCCGGAAACATGATACATGTGTGAATACATAGACAAACTTAATGTCACTAGTATGCCTCTACTTGACTAGCTCATTAATCGAAGATGGTTATGTTTCCTAACCATAGACATGTGTTGTCATTTGATTAGTGGGATCACATCATTAGGAGAATGATGTGATTGACTTGACCCATTCCGTTAGCTTAGCACTTGATCGTTTAGTATGTTGCTATTGCTTTTCTCATGACTTATACAAAGTTCCTGTAACTATGAGATTATGCAACTCCCGTTTACCGGAGGAACACTTTGTGTGCTACCAAACGTCACAACTTAACTGGGTGATTATAAAGGAGCTCTACAGGTGTCTCCAAAGGTACATGTTGAGTTGGCGTATTTCGAGATTAGGTTTTGTCACTCCGATTGTCGGAGAGGTATCTCTGGGCCCTCTCGGTAATGCACATCACTATAAGCCTTGCAAGCAATGTAGCTAATGAGTTAGTTATGGAATGATGCATTACGTAACGAGTAAAGAGACTTGCCAGTAACGAGATTGAACTAGGTATTGGATACTGACGATCGTATCTCGAGCAAGTAACATACCGATGACAAAGGGAACAACGTATGTTGTTATGCGGTTTAACCGATAAAGATCTTCATAGAATATGTAGGAGCCAATATGAGCATCCAGGTTCCGCTATTGGTTATTGACCGGAAACTGTTCTAGGTCATGTATACATAGTTCTCGAACCCGTAGGGTCCGCACGCTTAATGTTACGATGACAGTTTTATTATGAGTTTATAGTTTTTGATGTACCGAAGGTTGTTCGGAGTCCTGGATGTGATCACGGACATGACGAGGAGTCTCGAAATGGTTGAGACATAAAGATTGATATATTGGAAGCCTATATTTGGATATCGGAATCGTTCCGGGTGAAATTGGGATTTTACCGGAGTACCGGGGGGTTACCGGAACCCCCCCGGGGGTTAATGGGCCTACATGGGCCCTAAGGGAGAAGAGGAGGGCCGGCCAGGGCAGGCCGCGCGCCCCCTCCCCCCTAGTCCTAATAGGACAAGGAAGGGGGGGGGGCGCCCCCCTTTCCTCTTTCCCCTTCCCCCTTCCTTCTCCAACAAGGCAAGAGGGGGGAGTCCTACTCCCGATGGGAGTAGGACTCCTCCAGGCAAACCCCTAGGGGCCGGCCGCACCTCCCCCCTCCCTCCTTTATATACGGGGGCAGGGGGGCACCTCATGACACACAAGTTGATCTTCGTGATCGTTCCTTAGCCGTGTGTGGTGCCCCCCTCCACCATATTCCACCTATAGGCAAAGCCCTGCATCGGTAGAACATCATCATCGTCACCACGCCGTCGTGCTGACGGAACTCTTCCCCGACACCCTGCTGGATCGGAGTCCGGGGTTCGTTATCGAGCTGAACATGTGCTGAACTCGGAGGTGTCGTATGTTCGGTACTTGGATCGATCGGATCGTGAAGACGTACGACTACATCAACCGCGTTGTTATAACGCTTCCGCTTTCGGTCTATGAGGGTACGTGAACAATACTCTCCCTTCTCGTTGCTATGCATCACCATGATCTTGCGTGTGCATAGGATTTTTTTGAAATTACTACGTTCCCCAACATATTTTACCCAAAACTTGAAAACTTCACAACACAAAACTCAACAGGAAATCTCATAAGCTCCGTTAGTGTAAGAAAGAAAAACCACTACATAAGGTACTGTAATGAACTCATTCTTTATTTGTATTGGTGTTAAACCTACTATATTACAACTTCTCTATGGTTCATACTCCTACATACTAGCCATAGATGCATCAAAATAAGCAAATAACACACGAAAAACAGAATCTGTCAAAAACAGAACAGTCTGTAGCAATCTGTAACATTCGAATATGTATGGAACCTTACAAATCCTACGAAAATAGGACGTCCTAGGAAATTTGTCTATTGACCTACAGCAAAAAGATTCAACGCAAAATCATGTTTCTGTGATTTATTGAATTTATTCTCGTGAGTGCAAAGTTTCTATTTTTCAGCAGAATCAAAATAACTCTTACCATAGGTTATCCTATAGGTTCTACTTGGCACAAACACTAATTAAAACAAGAAAACACATCTAAACAGAAAGTAGATGCAAAATTTATTACTAAACAGGGGCAAAAACAAAGAAACTAAAATAAGATTGGGTTGCCTCCCAACTAGCGCTATTGTTTAACGCCCCAAGCTAGGCATAAAAGCGAGGATAGATCTAAGTGGTGCCATCTTTGGCACTTGATTCATAAGTAGCTCGCATGATAGATTCATAAGGTAATTTGACTTTATTTCTTGGAAAGTGCTCCATGCCTTTCCTTAATGTAAATTGGAATCTAATGTTCCCTTCCTTCATATCAATAATCGCACCAATCATTCTAAGGAAAGGTCTACCAAGAATAATAGGACATGAAAGATTGCAATCTAAGTCAAGAACGATAAAATCTACGGGCGCATAGTTCCTATTTGCAATAATAAGAACATCATTGATCCTTCCCATAGGCTTTTTAATGGTGGAATCTGCAAGGTGCAAATTTAAAGAGCAATCATCAAGATCATGGAAACCTAGAATATCACATAAAGTTTTTGGAATTGTGGAAACACTAGCACCCAAATCACATAAAGCAAAACACTCATAATCTTTAATTTTAATCTTTATAGTAGGTTCCCACTCATCATTAAGTTTTCTAGGTATAGAAACTTCCAAATTAAGTTTTTCATCATAAGATTGCATCAAGGCATCAACAATATGTTTGGTAAAGGCTTTATTTTGATTATAAGCATGAGGAGAATTCAACACGGATTGCAACAAGGAAATACAATCTACTAAAGAACAATTATCATAATTAAATTCCTTGAAATCCAAGATAGTGTGTTCAATGCTATTTAAAGTTTTAATTTCTCCAATTCCACTTTTACCAAATTTAGCATTAAGATCAAAATACTCAAAATTATCGGAATGCTTTTTAACCAAAGTTGATTCACTTCCAGTCCCATCATTATCAAGATTAATATTACAAAACAAAGATTTAATAGGGAACACATCACTTTTAGATCCTCATCATTATTTTCATGGAAACTAGAAGAACACGCCTTAACAAAGCAATCTTTCTTGGCACGCAATCTAGCGGTTCTTTCCTTGCACTCATCAATGGAAATTCTCATAGCTTTGAGAGCCTCATTGATATCATGCTTAGGAGGAGTAGATCTAAGTTTCAAAGAATCAACATCAAGCGAAAGTCTATCAACGTTCCTAGCCAAATCATCAACTTTAAGCAATTTTTCTTCAAGCAAAGCATTAAAATTCTTTTGAGAGACCATAAATTCTTTAGCGCTATTCTCAGAGGACATCTTATTAAAATTACCATAATAATTTATGTAGGAATTTCCATAATTATTAGAGTAATTACTAGGGAATGGTCTAGAATTAAAGTTTCCTCTATAAGCATTGTTACCAAAATTATTCCTACCAACAAAATTCACATCCATAGATTCATTATTATTTTCAATCAAAGTAGATAAAGGCATATCATTGGGATCAATAGGAGCACTCTTAGTAGAAAATAATTTCATAAGTTCATCCATCTTTCCACTGAAAACATTAATTTCTTCTATAACATGCACTTTTTTACTAGTAGATCTTTTGGTGTGCCATTGAGAATAATTAGCCATAATATTATCAAGCAGTTTGGTAGCTTCTCCTAAGGTGATTTCCATAAACGTGCCTCCCGCGGCCGAGTCTAAAAGATTTCTAGAAGCAAAATTCAATCCGGCATAAAAAAATTGTATGATCATCCATAAATTCAAACCATGAGTAGGGCAATTGCGAATCATCAATTTCATTCTTTCCCAAGATTGGGCAACATGCTCATGATCAAGTTGTTTAAAATTCATAATATCTTTCCTAAGAGAGATGATCTTAGCGGGAGGAAAATACTTAGAGATAAAGGCATCCTTGCACTTATTCCAAGAATCAATACTATTTTTAGTCAAAGACGAAAACCAAATTTTAGCATGATCTCTAAGTGAAAATGGAAATAACTTCAATTTAACAATATCATTATCTGTATCTTTCTTCTTTTGCATCTCACACAAATCAACAAAGTTGTTTAGATGGGTAGCGGCATCTTCACTAGGAAGGCCGGAGAATTGATCTTTCATAACGAGATTCAGCAAAGCAGCATTGATTTCACAAGACTCAACATCATTAAGAGGAGCAATCGGAGTACTAAGGAAATCATTATTATTGGTATTGGAAAAATCACACAATTTGGTATTGTCTTGCGCCATAGTGACAAGCAATCCAACACACAAGCAAACAAAAAGGCAAACGAAAGAGAGAGGAGAAAGGGATTGGGAAAAAGAGGGCGAATAAAATGGCAAGGGTGAAGTGGGGTGAGGGAGTCTTGGATAAGGGGGTATCCGGACTGCCGGACTATATACTTTGGCCGGATTGTTGGACTATGAAGATACAAGATAGAAGACTTCATCCTGTGTCCGGATGGGACTCTCCTTGGCGTGGAAGGCAAGCTTGGCTATTCGGATGTAGATGTCCTCCTCTGTAAACCGACTCTGTGTAACCCTAGCCCCCTCCGGTCCTCTATATAAACCAGAGGGTTTAGTCCATAGGACAATAACAATCATACTATAGGCTAGCTTCTAGGGTTTAGCCTCTCTGATCTCGTGGTAGATCAACTCTTGTAATACTCATATCATCAAGATCAATCAAGCAGGAAGTAGGGTATTATCTCCATTGAGAGGGCCCGAACCTGGGTAAACATCGTGTCCCCAGCCTCCTGCCATAGCCTTAGACGCACAGTTCGGGACCCCCTACCCGAGATCCGCCGGTTTTGACACCGACATTGGTGCTTTCATTGAGAGTTCCTCTGTGTCGTCATCGTAAGGCTTGATGGCTTCTCCAACCTTCAACAACTCCATCCAGGGTGAGACTTTTCTCCCCGGACAGATTTTTGTGTTCGGCGGCTTCGCACTACGGGCCAACCCGCTTGGCCATCTAGAGCAGATCGATAGCTACGCCCCTGGCCGTCAGGTCAGGTTCGGGAACCTAAACTACACTGCCGATATCCGCGGAGATTTGATCTTCGATGGATTCGAGCCCATGTCAGGAGCGCCGAATGATCGCCACGCGCATGGCTTAGATCTGCCGTCGGATAGTATTCGGAATATCGCACCTGCTACCGCTCCGGACTTCGGTCCAGAACAAATTGTGCCTCCCGAGGACGGGTGGATGGACTCCGCCCCGGAAGCCACACACCCATCGGCGTTAGGGCCGAACGCAGACTCCTCTCCCAAGGAAATCTGTATCTCCGGGCCCCCAGACCAGTGTCTGGGCATGGGCTCTGAACCGCGTGTATTCGGATCCACCGAGACTGATTGGGCTCCAATAATGGAATCCACCGCCGCGGATACCTTCCAGCACTCCCCCTTCGGTGATGTGCTAAATTCGTTAAAATCTCTCTCTCTCTCTCTCTCTCTCTATCAGGAGACTCTTGGCCGGACTGTATCCGGCCCGTGTGGGATACGGAGGACGAAGAGAATCGCGACCCATCCACCACCCACTTTATAGCCACTGTCGATGACCTAACAGACATGCTTGACGTCAACTCCAACAACATCGATGGTATGGACGTCGATGTAGGGGAGGACCTGGAACCACCGCCCACAGGGCGCTGGACTGCCACTTCATCATACGACGTCTACATGGTGGATACGCCTAAAGAACACAATGGTGACAAAAAGACACAACGGAGGATAAACCCCCCGGACAAAAGCAAAAATGACGGCGCAGGCGCCGCTCTAAGTCCAGTCACAGTAAAAATAGCAATAACAACACAAAACAGGATGACACTCCAGTTGACTCCAAAGGCAACAATGACCATAGGGACCCAGTGATGGAGCAGGACAAGCCAGGTCACGCCCAACACAGCCGGGAGCAGACGCCAGATCACAGCGATCCAGAAGGCCGAACTCATCACACTACCTCCAAATAGGAGGACAGTCCGGTTGACGATGCATTCATCATCCCGGAAAAGCGTCTGGAACAAGATAACCTGCGCAGAAAGCTCCTGGCCACTGCGAGGAGCTTGAAGAAGCAGAAGCAAAGGCTTAAAACCGCGCACGATACGCTCAACCGAAAATGGAATAAGGTGCTGGACACCGAAGGAAAATGTGGCAACGATCGCCACACGAAGAGCTACCCAAAGCGCAAACTGCTACCCGAATTCGACGACGAAGCCCGCCAAAACACAATACGGCCACTAGGCCGGACCAACCACCTCATGGCCGTGGTAGAGCAGCCACCGATACCGCACACGATTTACGAGAGCTACTGGATAAAAAGGCCAGTGCGGCCAGATCCATCTACGGGTCCACAGGACGTGCTCCGACGCGGGATTGTGGTCACCACAATGATCATACTGATCAAATACCAGTCCAGAATCAACACCAGGAGCAACAACAGCCGACAACATGCTGCGAAATGGCTAGATACAGAGGGGCTGTGCACCCCCTGTGCTTCACGATGAGGTGCTGGATCATGAATTTCCACAGGGATTCAAACCCGTGAATATAGAGCCATACGACGGAACGACAGACCCTGGGGTCTGGATCGAAGATTTTATCCTTCACATACACATGGCTCGTGGGGATGACCTCCGCGCCATCAAATACCTCCCCCTCAAGTTAAAAGGACCAGCTCGTCATTGGCTGAAAAGCCTCCCCGAAAACTCAATTGGAAGTTGGGAGGAACTTGAGGACGCTTTCAGGGCCAACTTTCAAGGAACCTATGTCCGGCCTTCGGACGCGGATGATTTAAGTCACATAATAAAGCAGCCCGAAGAGTCAGCCCGCAAGCTTTGGAACAGATTCCTCACTAAGAAAAATCAAATTCTCGACTGTCCGGATGCCGAAGCCTTAGCGGCCTTCAAACACAATATCCGAGACGAGTGGCTTGCCAGACACCTCGGCCAAGAAAAGCCGAGAACGATGGCAGCCTTAACAAGCCTCATGACCCGATTTTGTGCGGGCGAGGACAGCTGGTTGGCCAGTAGAGGCACCAGCGACCCGGGTACATCCGAAATTCGAGACGGCAACGGGAAGCCACGGCGCACTAAGTACAAGCATCGGAGTGGCGATAGTCCGGACAACATGGCGGTCAACGCCGGATTCAGGGGCCCTCGACCCGTACAAGGGAAGAAGCCATTCAAAGGCAGTAAAGAGGGGCCATCAGGCTTGAACAAAGTCCTGGACAGATTGTGCCAAATCCATGCCACCTCTGAAAAACCTGCAAATCACACCCACAAAGAATGTTGGGTCTTCAAGCAGGCTGGCAAAATAAACGTCGAGCACAAGGGAAGCTATACACCAAGCGAAGACAAGGGCGAACCTCGCTAGTCGAACACCGGGGGCCAGAAAAAATTCCCACCGGAAGTCAAAACGGTAAACACGGTACACGTAACTCACACAGAGTTCGTAGCCCCCCAATTCAATCCCTGGGCGAGTTGCTCGATCACTTTTGATCACAGGGACTACCCGGCCAGTATCCGGCATGGAGGATCGGCTGCATTGGTGCTCGACCCGATAATTGATGGATACCATCTTACTCGCGTCCTAATGGACGGTGGCAGCAGTCTTAATCTGATATATCAAGACACCATCCGCAAGATGGGGGTAGACCCATCCAGAATAAGTCAAAATAACGCCACCTTCAATGGAGTGATTCCAGGCGTGGTAGCCCACTGCTGGGGCTCCCTCGTATTAGAAGTGACATTCGGTTCTCCCGACAACTTCAGAAGCGAGAACCTACTCTTCAACATCGCCCCTTTCAGCAGCGATTATCATGCATTGCTTGGAAGAACGGCCTTCGCTTGCTTTAACGCAATACCGAACTACGCCTGCCTTAAACTCAAGATGCCCGGTCCATGAGGCGTCATCACGGTTAGCGGAAACACGAAGCAGTATGCGGTAGTTCCCGCTGCCGGACTCTAGGCGGCCTCTTCCACCAAAACGCATGACCGGTCGTCAAGACCACGGACACGCTTAGACGAGTCCAGTACACCATTTTTCACAATGACTCGGATAAACCTGAGCTAGGTGCTGTACATGTGTCCCCATAAATAATACGAGGGGCTGCAAACATGTAACAAAAGCCCACAATTCGGCTTGCCTCGTTAATATGCCGGATCTCGAACATTCCTCGAGCATAACTAAATTTTCAAACGCTTTTTTTCTCTCGTTCCTACAGACACTACCAGTGTGACACCCTTCCAGGATACGGCACAACGGAGACACAGGCGCAGACGTGCAGCAGGGCCCCGCCCACATGTTTCTCTTTAGATTAAACCCCTGCATAAACCTTCTTTACTGTCTCTTGTTGCTCGACATCCCACGGGTATTTCATAAAGCTATCAGGGATACTGGCATTATAGGATTTTTGCCACGACAGATCAATGCACGTACCTGGAACCACATGGTCAAGGGCGTTATTCAGCCCAATATATGTTATAAAGCCCGAATACCTTCGACAGTGTTCGGCGTCTCGAGTTTGGCCTTATATGCATCAGCTCCGAATCATGTCTTTGGTCAAATGTTGGGTTAGCCCGGCTCCTGGGTTTGCTACCTTACGTTCCTTTCTATCGGCTAAGGTGGTCAAAGGAGAACTACTGCGATTGTGCCCTGGTTATTCTGGATGAGCACCTCAGTAGAGAAAGCCTAAAACGGACTGTCCTGATACAGCGAGAGACTGGTCAACCACTCGAGGACTCATCAGAATCTATAGGATTCCTCCGCATTAATGAAGGACCGGCCTACCGGTCAAGTACGCACACCATATCCGGACGCTCGTGGAAGTACCGGGGCTACATAGTAGCCCCACCTTTCAAACTCCAATGGCTAAGTGAAAAGTGTTACAACTATATAGTCCGGTTGCCTGGTTCGACGTGTGATCACCTCCTTAACGGACCAAGACGTTGGATCAAGTGTGTTCACACATATTTTCTCGAACACGCCCGCATTATGTGCGTGGGGGCCGAAGCCAACGACTGCTAACTTTCACATTATATGCATACATAAACAGCTGCACAAGAGACATTATAATACTTCCAGGCAAAAAAGTATAACAAAAAACAGCCTCTATAATCAAAAAAATAATTTTTTACACTTAATAGAATCGTCACTCAAACATGACATTGTTTGAGCACTGTGGCTCTATTCTACGGGCACCTTCTATGACCTGCTCAAAATAGTGCTCGGCTGGGTCCTGGCTTCCTGCCGGACCTAGGGTTGCAATGCTGGTGGCCTCCATATTCTCCCAGTATGTTTTCACACGGGCAAGAGCCATCCGCGCACCCTCTATGCACGCCGATCTCTTCACGGCATCGATCTGCGCTCTGGCGCCAAATAATCGTTGCACCAAACCAAATTAACTGTCCGGCTTCGGCCCCTTCGGCCATAGATGGTCTATCACAGACCTCATTGCAAGGCCGGACAGCCTATGGAGCTCGGCTATAGCGGCCATCTTCTCACTCAAGGGTAAGGAACGCGCTGGGGCATTAAACTGCGACCAGAACAGTCTCTCTATTTTATTATCTTCATGGTCCTTGAACAACTTGGTTGCATCAGCCGCACTCTTTGCCAAGTCCGCATACTCGTCTACAGCACTCCATAGCTTATCCAATGGAGCATACTTTGGATCTAAAAACTTCATCCGCAACAATTAAGGATTTCCAGCCGTGATTTCCCTGGCTTGTCGAAGTTCCTCCCACGCATCTCTAATCTGAGAGTGCGTCTCTTTAGCCGAGTCCAACGCCTTCTTCAGGTCAGCCGCCTTCGCCTGATTCTCTTTCTCAAGAAGCTCATACCGGCCGTCGGCGTCCCTCAGCTCCATAGCCATCTCAGCTATCTTTTCTTCGCTTCGGAGATGAGCGGCCTGTTCGGCTTTCAATTCTTCGGCTGCCTTTAGAGCAGCCACATTGCTAACCTGGGCTTGTTCCTTGGCTAGGGCAAGTTCCGCCCTCAGGGCCTCAACGGCAGCAGCTCCGCCTGCAGCTACATCACATCACATTAATATTACAACCTTCTTGCAATTTCCCAAAATAGATGTGGATATAGGAAAGCATAGTTTGCGACTCCTCGAATCGCTTGTTCACAAGCGTGACGTCGGCTTCCACCACGTCAATTTGCCGCCTCAATTCGGCGCATTCAGTGGCCTGGTCTATTGTCGAACCCTTAGCAACCTGCACATTAATACAAGTGCGATCACTATCTAGGAGTGTGATCCTCCGTCTGCCGGCATGGGCTGGCATCCACAGTCTCAGGGGCTACTATCTATACAGAGCACATGTATCGCGTGTGGTACAACTAAAAGCTGCATATTTTTGCGGCTTACCTCAAAGCCTTTGAACAGGCTCCTGAAAGCTTCGTTTAAACCGCTGGTGGTGGAGGAGATTTTCTCCAACACCGTACCCATTAGTGTACGATTTCCCCCAAGAGAGAAGCTGACTCCAGGAGGCCCGTCAGCGTGTTCGACCGGACACCGGACTCTCCCGGACCCTTTTCATTGTCCGCCAAGGAAGCCAAACGCGCTGGGCTCGGGGAGGCCGAAGTGTTAGCTTCTGGCCCCATTGGATCTGGACTCCTCCGCAACGATACCTCAGGGTCTCCCGCTTCACGGGATGGAGAGGCACGTGGGGTTTCACTCTCCATCATCTCCGGAAGAAGATCCCCCGAGGTCGAGCCCTGTTGAGATGAACTGCTGACCGGACTGCAAAAAACAGGTCCTGGTTATTACTCTCACAAGAAAAAGCAATAAGTTCCTTGTT
Source organism: Triticum dicoccoides (assembly GCF_002162155.2). Taxonomy (NCBI): domain Eukaryota; kingdom Viridiplantae; phylum Streptophyta; class Magnoliopsida; order Poales; family Poaceae; genus Triticum; species Triticum dicoccoides. Next base: position 607,588,483 of record NC_041383.1, read on the forward strand.
TAATTAAACTTACAGCTCGGTGGAGGGCTGGCCCGTTTGCGGGCACTGTGCGGTGAACACGCCCTTCGGGACAGGGCCCTTTGGTGAATTTCTCTTCCCTTGTTTAGGCGCCCCCGTCTCCAAATCTTCGGATGCAGTCCTCTTCTTCCCGTGGGGGGAGGAAACCTCGGATTCGCCCCCCGATTCTCCTCCTCCGTGGAGACGCTAATTCCCCCGGTTCGGATGCACAATGTGTGAGGCCCACTCTCGGCCTCCCCACTCTTCCCTTCAGCTTTCTCTGGTGGCACTTGACTTAGTGTTCGCTTAAGAATCCTGGCCATTGCTGGACCGGGCGAGCCTTCGGGAAGCGGGGCCGGACACCTGATCCTCTCTGCCTTACAAAGCCAATCCTGGTTGCGGACAGTATTCAAAACAATGCTATGACAAATATAATCAAAGCGTTTGGCTATAGGGTTACTTACTTGGGTATCTAGGCGATTCCAGCTCAGGCCCGCATCCTCGGCGGTGTCCGAACACTTTATTCGTGGTCCGAAGAACAACTTATACATCCCTTCGGGCGTCATGCCGAAGAAATGCTGAATGGTTCGTGGACCTTCTGGATTGAATTCCCACATCCGGAGAGGCTGACGTTTGCACGGCAGGATCCGCCGAACTAGCATTACTTGGATTATTTTGACAAGACTAATGTCCCTCTTGAGGAGCTCCTGAATGCGGCTTTGTAGCATTGGTACATTGTTCGCAGGCCCCCAGTTTAGTCCCACGTTGGCCCACGATGCCAGTTGAGGTGGAGGGCTCGAGCGGAAGGTGGGCGCGGCCGCCCACTTTGAGCCTCGAGGAGCTGTGACATAGAACCACCTCCATTGCCATAAATCAGATACCTCCGAGAAGGAGCCTTTGGGCCACGGGGCATCGACGTTCCTGCTTATTATGGCGCCTCCGCACTCTGCGTATCGCCCCTCAATCATCTTCGGCTTCACATTGAAAGTCTTGAGCCATAAACCGAAGTGGGGGGTGATGTGGAGGAAGGCTTCACACACAACGATAAACAACGAGATGTGGAGGACGGAGTCTGGAGCTAGATAGTGGAAATCTGATAACACGCAAGTATACGGGATAGTTGTAGTTTCTTTAGATAAGTAAGAGTGTCGAACCCAACGAGGAGCTAAAGGTAGAACAAATACTCTCTTAAGTCCTATCGGCCACAGATACGACTCTATGCACGCTTGACGTTCGCTTTACCTAGAACAAGTATGAAACTAGAAGTACTTTGTAGGTCTTGTTGGATAACTTTGCAAGATAATAAAGAACGCGTAAATAAAAAGTAGGGGCTGTTTAGATAAAGATGCAATAAAGTAAATAAAGCGAGTGTGTAAAAGTGGTGGTAGGAGTTGTGAAAGTGTCCCTAGGCAATTGACTACGTTACTAGACCAATAGCAAGTATCATGTGGGAGAGGCCACTGCTAGCATGTTATCCCTGACTTGGAATTCTATGCACTTATGATTGGAACCATTAGCAAGCAGTCTGCAACTACTAACGTTCATTAAGATGAAACCCAAGCATAGCATTAAGATATATTGGTCCCCCTTCAATCCCGTATGTATCAATTTCTATGCTAGTCTGGAGCTTCTGTCACTCTTGCCCTCCAATACATAGTCCTATCAACATACAACTAACCATATGGTGTGATCCAGGCGCGCACTCATATGATGGGCACCATAGGACAGCAACATAACCACAAGCAAATTAAATCAATCATAGAAATTCATCAACCACCAATAGGACAACGAAGATCTACTCAGACATCATAGGATGGCAACACATCATTGGATAATAATATGAAGCATAAAGCACCATGTTCAAGTAGAGGGTACAACGGGTTGCGGGAGAGTGGACCACTGGATATAGATGGGGGAAGGTGATGGAGATGTTGGTGGAGATGGCGGAGGTGTTGGTGAAGATTGCGGTGATGATGATGGCCCCCGGTGGCGTTCCGGCACCAGGGAAGCAAGGGGGAGAGGGCCCCCTTCTTCTTCTTCTTCCTTGACCTTCTCCCTAGATGGGAGAAGGGTTTCCCCTCTGGTCCTTGGCTCCCATGGCGTGGGAGGGGCGAGAGCCCCTCCGAGATTGGATCTATCTCTCTATTTCTGCATTCTTCGATTCTGCCCTGGCACCGTTTCCTTTATATCTGGAGATCCGTAACTCCGATTGGATTGAAACCTTCGCCCAGATTGTTTTCCAAAAATTAGCTTTCTTGCGGCCAAAGAAGGGCATCAACTGCCTTACGGGTGGCCCACGAGATAGGGGGCGCGCCCCCTAGAGTGGTGGCGTTGGCCACTATCGTGGCCACCTCGGGCACCATTTCGCGTTGATTCTTCCTCCCAAAAATCACAAATATTCCAAAATAATTCTCCGTCCATTTTTATCCCGTTTGGACTCCGTTTGATATTGGGTTTCTGCGAAACATAAAACATGCAACAAACAGGAACTGGCACTAGGCACTGGATCAATATGTTAGTCCCAAAAAATAGTATAAAAAGTTGCCAAAAGTATATGAAAGTTGAATAATATTAGCATGGAACAATAAAAAATTGTAGATACAACGGAGACGTATCAGCATCCCCAAGCTTAATTCCTGCTCGTCCTCGAGTAGGTAAATGATAAAAAAGATAATTTTTGATGTGGAATGCTACCTAGCATAATTTTGATCATATGTCTAATCATGGCATGAATATTAAGACACGAGTGATTCAAAGCAATAGTCTATCATTTGACATAAAAACAATAATACTTCAAGCATACCAACCAAGCAATTATGTCTTATCGAAATAACATAGCCAAAGAAAGCTCATCCCTACAAAATTATATAGTCTGCTATGCTCCATCTTCGTCACACAAAATACTCCTGTCATGCACAACCCCGATGACGAGGCGAGCAATTGGTTCATACTTTTTAACGTGCTTTAGCGGTTTCAACTCTTATGCAATACATGAGCGCAAGCCATGGATATAGCACTATGGTGGTATATGGTGGTGGTTGTGAGAACAAAAAGAGGGAGAAGATAGTGTCACATCAACTAGGCGTATCAACGGTCTATGGAGATGCCCATCAATATATATATCAATGTGAGTGAGTAGGGATTGCCATGCAACGGATGCACTAAGAGCTATAAGTGTATGAAAGCTCAAACTGGAAACTAAGTGGGTGTGCATCCAACTTGTTTGCTCATGAAGACCTCGGGCGTTTGGGGAAGCCCATCATCGGAATATACAAGCCAAGTTCTATAATGAAAATTCCCACTAGTATATGAAAGTGAAAGCATGGGAGGCTCTCTCTATGAAGAACATGGTGCTACTCTGAAGCACAAGTGTGGTAAAAGGATAGTAACATTGCCCCTTCTCTCTTTTTCTCTCATTTTTTTTCTTTTTCTTTTTCATTTTTTTCATTTTTTTATTTATTTTCTTTCTTTTTGGTGGGCTTCTTTGGCCTTTTTTATTTTTCATAAAGTCCGGAGTCTCATCCCGACTTGTGGGGGAATTATAGTCTCCTTCATCCTTTCCTCACGGGGGCAATGCTCTAATAATGATGATCATCACACTTTTATTTACTTACAACTCAATATTACAACTCTCGAACAAAGATATGACTCTATATGAATGCTTCCGGCGGTGTACCAGGATGTGCAATGATCTAGCATAGCAATGACATCGAAAAAACGGACAAGCCATGAAAACATCATGCTAGCTATCTTACGATCATGCAAAGCAACATGACAATGAATGCTCAAGTCATGTATATGATGATGATGGAAGTTGCATGGCAATATATCTCGGAATGGCTATGGAAATGCCATAATAGGTAGGTATGGTGGCTGTTTTGAGGAAGGTAAATAATGGTTCATGATACCGGCGAAAGTTGCAGGGCACAATAGAGGCTAGCAAAGTGGAAGGGTGAGTGTGCGTATATCCATGGACTCACATTAGTCATAAAGAACTCCTATACTTATTGCAAAAGTCTACTTAGCCCTCGAAGCAAACTACTACTACGCATGCCCCTAGAGGGATAGGTTGGTAGGAAAATACCATCGCTCGTCCCCGAGTGCCACTCATAAGGAAAGCAATCAAAGAGCACCTCATGCTCCAACTTCGTTACATTTCGGTTCACCATACGTGCATGCTACGGGACTTGCAAACCTCAACACAAGTATTTCTCAATTTCACAATTACTCAACTAGCACGACTCTAATATCACCACCTTTATATCGCAAAACTACTGCAAGGAATCAAACATATCATATTCAGTGATCTACAAGTTTATGTAGGATTTTATGACTAACCATGTGAATGACCAATTCCTGTCATCTCTCTAAATAGATATAAGTCAAGCAAGAGAGTTTAATTCTTTATACAAAAGATATGCCCACGCTCTAACAAATATAAGTGAAGCAAAAGAGCATTCTACAAATGGCGGTTTTCAATATGAAGAGAAACAGGCAATCCAGACTTCAAATGATTTAAGTGAAGCACATGAAGCATTCTATAAAGCCATACTCAAAAGATATAAGTGAAGTGCAATGAGCATTCTATAAATCAACCAAGGACAATCTCATACCAGCATGGTGCATAAAAGAAAAGTGAAAACTAAATGCAAAAGACGCTCCAAGACTTGCACATAATGCATGAACGAAACGAATTCGAAAACATAACGATACTTATTGAAGAAAGAGGGGATGCATTCTGGGGCATCCCCAAGCTTAAACGCTTGAGTTTCCTTGAATATTTACTTGGGGCGCCTCGGGCATCCCCAAGATTGAGCTCTTGACTCTCTTCCTTTTCCTCATATCGAGACATCGTCGATTAGACACTACATCCACACAAAACTTCAACAGAAAACTCGGTAAGATCCGTTAGTATAATAAAGCAAATCACTACTCTAAGTACTGTAGCAAACCAATTCATATTTTGTTTTTGCATTGTGTCTACTGTAATATAACTTTTCCATGGCTTAATCCACTAATATAAATTGATAGATTCATCAAAACAAGCAAACTACGCATCAAAAACAGAATCTGTCAAAAACAGAACAGTCTGTAGAAATATGAACATCCACCATACTTCTATTACCCCAAAAATTCTACCAAAATTAGAAAAAATAAACAAGTTGTATAGAAAGACAGTTCAAAAGGAATCAGAACCAATTGAGGTTCCAGTTAAAAATGTAAAATCGCGCACTACAGCCAAAGTTTCTGTCCTGCACTGTACAAACCAACAAGCATTGTAAACATCCTAAAGGCAAACCTTGGCACATTATTTTTATAATACAATGGAATTATACAAGGGGATAATTATTTTTTTTGAAAGTTTCTGTAATCAAGATTCACAAAGTTTCTGTGAGCATGAACAAATTTCAAGGCTAGCTCCCACTTCAACAATGCTTGTCTTTCTCACTTTCACTTTCCTTTTTGAAAATTGTTTAGGTTCCCCTCTTTATTATTTTGTTTTTAAACTATATAAAAGCACTCAAAAGAAATAAATGACTCTCTAAGACTTCCGGGTTGTCTCCCTGGCAGCGCTTTCTTTAAAGCCATTAAGCTAGGCATTTAGTGCTCAAGTAACGAATCCACCCGGATCCCAAGGTATATCAAAGCCAATTTTAATCAACAATGATTTGTAATTTAGTAGTGAGCACAAAGTAACATATATCAAGCAACAATGAAGTCTAACTCTCTTCCTATGCATCGGCACGTCATAAAAGAACAATTCATGCACACCAAGTAAAGGCCAATGCATAGTATAAGCAGTTTCTTGCAATTTCATAGTATGGGAAACATAGAGAGGTGGAGAAAGAGTTCCTCTCTCATAATAATTGCAAGTAGGAGCAGCAAGCACATGCATATTATATCTATCAAAATCATCATGTGCAACAGTAAAAGGCAACCCATCAATATAATCCTTAATAAGCACAAACTTCTTCGATAAAGTGTAGTAGGGAGAATTCAAAAAGATAATAGGACTATCATGCGTGGGTGCAATAGCAACAATTTCATGTTTAACATAAGGAACTATAGCAAGTTCATATCCATAAGCATAACTCATATTGGCATCTTGGCCACAAGCATAGCAAGCATCATCAAAAAGGGATATTTCAATAGAATCAACAGGATCATAACAATCATCATAGCAATCATCCTTCAGTAAGCACGAAGAGGAATTAAACAATGTATGAGTTGAAGAGTTACTCTCATTAGAAGGTGGGCATGGGTAGCTAATCCTCTCTTCCTCCTTTTGTTCTTCGCTCTCCTCATCATCTTTTCCATCCAATGAGCTCACAGTTTCATCAATTTCTTCATCCATAGCTTCCTGCAAAATATTAGTCTCTTCTTGGACAGCGGAGATTCTTCATAAAAGCATTAATATAATAATTGTATTCATAATTTTCATAACAATATGTAAGTATAGCAAGATTTTCAGGCCTATAACCATCATCATCAAAAGCTTCATACTTTTCAAACAAATCTTCAATTTCATAAGCAGCCTTAAAAGCAACAAATTCTTCTATTTGTTCCACATCATAGTAATCATATATACCATTAGCACAAGAAGCTAAGGTTTCATTATCATTAAATTTGCATGAAAAGGGAAGGTGTGGAGCCTTCATCCGAGAGCAACAAGTAATATCATATCTCAAGCAGAGATTTCAGGCATACCAACGCAACATAATAAATTGATCCCATAATAGTTTCCCTTTTTGTGTCGAGCGATAATCCCTAAAGTATTCACGTTGATCCAACGTATCTCCCATTATAAAGTTGAATGGGGTTTTCTCAGGATTATCATGAAGGAAATATGCCCTAGAGGCAATAATAAAGTTATTATTTATTTCCTCATATCATGATAAATGTTTATTATTCATGCTAGAATAGTATTAACCGGAAACATGATACATGTGTGAATACATAGACAAACTTAATGTCACTAGTATGCCTCTACTTGACTAGCTCATCAATCAAAGATGGTTATGTTTCCTAACCATAGACATGTGTTGTCATTTGATTAACGAGATCACATCATTAGGAGAATGATGTGACTGACTTGACCCATTCTGTTAGCCTAGCACTTGATCGTTTAATATGTTGCTATTACTTTCTTCATGACTTATACAAAGTTCCTACAACTAGGAGATTATGCAACTCCCGTTTACCGGAGGAACACTTTGTGTGCTACCAAACGTCACAACATAACTGGGTGATTATAAAGGAGCTCTACAGGTGTCTCCAAAGGTAGATGTTGAGTTGGCATATTTCGAGATTAGGTTTTGTCATTCCGATTGTCGGAGAGGTTTCTCTGGGGCTCTCGTTAATGCACATCACTATAAGCCTTGCAAGCAATGTAGCCAATGAGTTGGTTATGGAATGATGCATTACATAACGAGTAAAGAGACTTGCTGATAACGAGATTGAACTAGGTATTGAGATACCAACGATCGAATCTCGGGCAAGTAACATACCGATGACAAAGGGAACAATGTATGTTGTTATGCGGTTTGACCGATAAAGATCTTCATAGAATATGTAGGAGCCAATATGAGCATCCAGGTTCTGCTATTGGTTATTGATCAGAAATAGGTCTAGGTGATGTCTACATAGTTCTGGAACCCGTAGGGTCCGCACGCTTAACGTTACAATGACAGTTTTATTATGAGTTTATAAGTTTACGATCACGGACATGACGAGGAGTCTCAAAATGGTCGAGACATAAAGATTGATATATTGGAAGCCTATATTTGGATATCGGAATCATTCCGGGTGAAATCGGGATTTTACCGGAGTACCGGGGGGTTACCGGAACCCCCCCTGGGGTTAATGGGCCTACATGGGCCATAAGGGAGAAGAGGAGGGCCGGCTTGGGTAGGCCGCATGCCCCCTCCCCCTAGTCTGAATAGGACAAGCAAGGGGGGGGGGCGCCCCCCTTTCCTCTTTTCCCCTCCCCCTTCCTTCTCCAACAAGGCAAGAGGGGGGAGTCCTACTCCCGGTGGGAGTAGGACTCCTCCAGACGCACCCCTAGGGGGTCGGCCGCACCTCCCCCCTCCCTCCTTTACATATGGGGGCAGGGGGCACCCCATGACACACAAGTTGATCTTCGTGATCGTTCCTTAGCCGTGTGTGGTGCCCCCCTCCACCATATTCCACCTCGGTCATATCGTTGCGGTGCTTAGGCGAAGCCCTGCGTCGGTAGAACATCATCATCATCACCATGCCATCGTGCTGATGGAACTCATCCCCGACACCCTGCTGGATCGGAGTCCGGGGATCGTCATCGAGCTGAACGTGTGCTGAACTCGGAGGTGCCGTACGTTCGGTGCTTGGATCGGTCAGATCGTGAAGACGTACGACTACATCAACCGCGTTGTCATAACGCTTCCGCTTTGGGTCTACGAGGGTATGTGGACACACTCTCCCCTCTCATTGCTATGCATCACCATGATCTTGCGTGTGCGTAGGAATTTTTTTGAAATTACTACGTTCCCCAATAGTGGTATCAGAGCCAGGTTTTATGCGTTGATGTTATATGCATGAGTAGAACACAAGTGAGTTGTGGGCAATACAAGTCATACTGCTTACTAGCATGCCATACTTTGGTTCAGCGGTATTGTTGGATGAAGCGGCCCGGACCGACATTACGCGTACGCTTACGCGAGACTGGTTTTACCGCCGTGCTTCGCACATAGGTGACTAGCGGGTGTCCGTTTCTCCAACTTTAGTTGAACCGAGTGTGGCTACGCCCGGTCCTTGCGAAGGTTAAAACAACACTAACTTGACGAACTATTGTTGTGGTTTTGATGCATAGGTAAGAACGGTTCTTGCTCAGCCCGCAGAAGCCACATAAAATTTGCAACAACAAAGTAGAGGACGTCTAACTTGTTTTTGCAGGGCATGTTGTGATGTGATATGGTCAAGAGGTGATGCTATATTTTATTGTATGAGATGATCATGTTTTGTAACCGAAGTTATCGACAACTGGCAGGAGCCATATGGTTGTCGCTTTATTGTATGAAATGCAAACACCCTGTAATTGCTTTACTTTATCACTAAGCGGTAGCGATAGTCGTAGAAGCAATAGATGGCGTAATGACAACGATGCTACGATGGAGATCAAGGTGTCACGCCGGTGATGATGGTGATCACGATGGTGCTTCGGAGATGGAGATCACAAGCACAAGATGATGATGGCCATAACATATCACTTATATTGATTGCATGTGATGTTTACCTTTATGCATCTTATCTTGCTTTGATTGATGGTAGCATTTTAAGATGATCTCTCACTAAATTATCAAGAAGTGTTCTCCCTGAGTATGCACCGTTGCAAAAGTTCTTCGTGCTGAGACACCACGTGATGATCGGGTGTGATAGGCTCTACGTTCAAATACAACGGGTGCAAAACAGTTGCACACGCGGAATACTCAGGTTAAACTTGACGAGCCTAGCATATACAGATATGGCCTCAGAACACGGAGACCGAAAGGTCGAACGTGAATCATATAGTAGATATGATCAAGATAGTGATGTTCACCATTGAAACTACTCCATCTCACGTGATGATTGGACATGGTTTAGTTGATTTGGATCACGTGATCACTTAGATGACTAGAGAGATGTCTGTCTAAGTGGGAGTTCTTAAGTAATATGATTAATTGAACTTAAATTTATCATGAACTTAGTACCTGATAGTATTTTGCTTGTCTATGTTTGTTGTAGATAGATGGCTCGTGCTGTTGTTCCGTTGAATTTTAATGCATTCCTTGAGAAAGCTAAGTTGAAAGATGATGGTAGCAATTACACGGACTGGGTCCGTAACCTGAGGATTATCCTCATTGCTGCACAGAAGAATTACATCCTGGAAGCACCGCTGGGTGCCAGGCCTGCTGCAGATGCAACTGACAATGTTAAGAACGTCTGGCGGAGCAAAGCTGATGACTACTTGATAGTTCAGTGTGCCGTGCTTTTGGTTTGGAACCGGGTCTTCAACGATGTTTAGAATGTCATGGAGCATATGAGATGTTCCAGGAGTTGAAGTTAATATTTCAAGCAAATGCCCGGATTGAGAGATATGAAGTCTCCAATAAGTTCTATAGCTGTAAGATGGAGGAGAATAGTTCTGTCAGTGAACACATACTCAAAATGTCTGCGTATAATAATCACTTGATTCAACTGGGAGTTAATCTTCCTGATGATAGTGTCATTGACAGAATTCTTCAATCACCGCCACCAAGCTACAAGAGCTTCGTGATGAACTATAATATGCAAGGGATGGACAAGACTATTCCCGAGCTCTTCGCAATGCTAAAGGTTGTGGAGGTAGAAATCAAGAAGGAGCATCAAGTGTTGATGGTCAATAAGACCACCAGTTTCAAGAAAAAGGGCAAAGGGAAGAAGAAGGGGAACTTCAAGAAGAACAACAAACAAGTTGCTGCTCAAGAGAAGAAACCCAAGTCTGGACCTAAGCCTGAGACTGAGTGCTTCTACTGCAAGAAGACTGGACACTGGAAGCAGAACTGCCCCAAGTATTTGGCGGATAAGAAGGATGGCAAAGTGAACAAAGGTATATGTGATATACATGTTATTGATGTCTACCTTACTAATGCTCGCAGTAGTACCTGGGTATTTGATACTGGTTCTGTTGCTAATATTTGCAACTCGAAACAGGGACTACGGATTAGGCGAAGATTGGCTAAGGACGAGGTGACGATGCACATGGGAAATGGTTCCAAAGTCGATGTGATCGCGGTCGGCACGCTACCTCTACATCTACCATCAGGATTAGTTTTAGACCTAAATAATTGTTATTTGGTGCCAGCGCTGAGCATGAACATTATATCTGGATCTTGTTTGATGCGAGACGGTTATTCATTTAAATCAGAGAATAATGGTTGTTCTGTTTATATGAGTAATATCTTTTATGGTCTTGCACACTTACAGAGTGGTCTATTTTTATTAAATCTCGATAGTAGTAATACACATATTCATAATGTTGAAGCCAAAAGATGCAGAGTTGATAATGATAGTGCAACTTATTTGTGGCAGTGCCGTTTAGGTCATATCGGTGTAAAGCGCATGAAGAAACTCCATACTAATGGACTTTTGGAATCACTTGATTATGAATCACTTGGTACTTGCGAACCGTGCCTCATGGGCAAGATGACTAAAACGCCGTTCTCCGGAACTATGGAGCGAGCAACTAATTTGTTGGAAATCATACATACTGATGTATGTGGTCCAATGAATGTTGAGGCTCGCGGCGGGTATCGTTATTTTCTCACCTTCACAGATGATTTGAGCAGATATGGGTATATCTACTTGATGAAACACAAGTCTGAAACATTTGAAAAGTTCAAAGAATTTCAGAGTGAAGTGGAAAATCATCGTAACAAGAAAATAAAATTTCTACGATCTGATCGTGGAGGAGAATATTTGAGTTACGAGTTTGGTTTACATTTGAAACAATGCGGAATAGTTTCGCAACTCACGCCACCCGGAACACCACAACGAAATGGTGTGTCCGAAAGTCGTAATCATACTTTACTGGATATGGTGCGATCTATGATGTCTCTTACTGATTAACGCTATCATTTTGGGGTTATGCTTTAGAGATGGCCGCATTCACGTTAAATAGGGCACCATCAAAATCCGTTGAGACGACGCCTTATGAACTGTGGTTTGGCAAGAAACCAAATTGTCGTTTCTTAAAGTTTGGGGCTGCCATGCTTATGTGAAGAAACTTCAACCAGATAAGCTTGAACCCAAATCGGAGAAATGTGTCTTCATAGGATACCCAAAAGAGACTATTGTGTACACCTTCTATCACAGATCTGAGGGCAAGATTTTTGTTGCTAAATTCGGATCCTTTCTAGAGAAGGAGTTTCTCTCGAAAGAAGTGAGTGGGAGGAAAGTAGAACTTGATGAGGTAACTGTACCTGCTCCCTTATTGGAAAGTAGTTCATCACAAGAACCGGTTCCTGTGACAACTAGACCAATTAGTGAGGAAGCTAATGATATTGATCATGAAACTTCAGATCAAGTTTCTACTGAACCTCATAGGTCTACCAGAGTAAGATCCGCACCAGAGTGGTACGGTAATCCTATTCTAGAAGTCATGTTACTTGACCATGGCGAACCTACGAACTATGAGGAAGCGATGATGAGCCTAGATTCCGCAAAATGGCTTGAAGCCATGAAATCTGTGATAGGATCCATGTATGAGAACAAAGTATGGACTTTGGTTGACTTGCGCGATGATCGGCAAGCCATTGAGAATAAATGGATCTTCAAGAAGAAGACTGACGCTGATGGTAATGTAACTGTCTACAAAGCTCGACTTGTTGCAAAATGTTTTTGACAAACCCGTAGCGATGTGTAAGTCCGTCCGAATCATGTTAGCAATTGCCGCATTTTATGATTATGAAATTTGGCAAATGGATGTCAAAATTGTATTCCTGAATGGATTTCTGGAAGAAGAGTTGTATATGATGCAACCGGAAGGTTTTGTCGATCCAAAAGGTGCTAACAAAGTGTGCAAGCTCCAGCGATCCATTTATGGACTGGTGCAAGCATCTCGGAGTTGGAATAAACGCTTTGATAGTGTGATCAAAGCATATGGTTTTATACAGACTTTTGGAGAAGCCTGTATTTACAAGAAAGTGAGTGGGAGCTCTGTAGCATTTCTGATATTATATGTAGATGACATATTGTTAATTGGAAATGATATAGAATTTCTGGATATCATAAAGGGATACTTGAATAAAAGTTTTTCAATGAAAGACCTCGGTGAAGCTGCTTACATATTAGGGATCAAGATCTATAGAGATAGATCAAGACGCTTAATTGGACTTTCACAAAGCACATACCTTGATAAAGTTTTGAAAAAGTTCAAAATGGATCAGGCTAAGAAAGGGTTCTTGCCTGTATTACAAGGTGTGAAGTTGAGTCAGACTCAATGCCCGACCACAGCAGAAGATAGAGAGAAAATAAAAGATGTTCCCTATGCTTCAGCCATAGGCTCTATCATGTATGCAATGATGTGTACCAGACCTGATGTATGCTTAGCAATAAGTTTAGCAGGGAGGTACCAAAGTAATCCAGGAGTGGATCACTGGACAGCGGTCAAGAACATCCTGAAATACCTGAAAGGACTAAGGATATGTTTCTCGTTTATGGAGGTGACAAAGAGCTAGTCGTAAATGGTTACGTCGATGCAAGGTTTGACACTGATCCGGACGATTCTAAATCGCAAACCTGATATGTGTTTTTATTAAACGGTGGAGCTGTAAGTTGGTGCAGTTCTAAACAAAGCGTCATGGCGAGATCTACATGTGAAGCGGAATACGTAGCTGCTTCGGAAGCAGCAAATGAAGGAGTCTGGATGAAGGAGTTCATTTCCGATCTAGGTGTCATACCTAGTGCATCGGGACTAATGAAGATCTTCTATGACAATACTGGTGCAATTGCCTTGGCAAAGGAATCCAGATTTCACAAGAGGACCAAGCATATCAAAAGACGCTTCAATTCCATCCGGGACCAAGTCCAGGTGGGAGACATAGAGATTTGCAAGATACATACGGATCTGAATGTTGCAGACCCGTTGACTAAGCCTCTTCCACGAGCAAAACATGATCAACACCAAGACTCCATGGGTGTTAGAATCATTACTGTGTAATCTAGATTATTGACTCTAGTGCAAGTGGGAGACTGAAGGAAATATGCCCTAGAGGCAATAATAAAGTTATTATTTATTTCCTCATACCATGATAAATGTTTATTATTCATGCTAGAATTGTATTAACCGGAAACATGATAGATGTGTGAATACATAGACAAACTTAATGTCACTAGTATGCCTCTACTTGACTAGCTCATTAATCAAAGATGGTTATGTTTCCTAACCATAGACATGTGTTGTCATTTGATTAACGAGATCACATCATTAGGAGAATGATGTGATTGACTTGACCCATTCCGTTAGCCTAGCACTTGATCGTTTGGTATGTTGCTATTGCTTTCTTAATGACTTATACAAAGTTCCTACAACTATGAGATTATGCAACTCCCGTTTACCGGAGGAACACTTTGTGTGCTACCAAACATCACAATGTAATTGGGTGATTACAAAGGAGCTCTACAGGTGTCTCCAAAGGTAGATGTTGAGTTGGTGTATTTCGAGATTAGGTTTTGTCACTCCGATTGTCGGAGAGGTTTCTCTGGGCCCTCTCGGTAATGCACATCACTATAAGCCTTGCAAGCAATGTAGCCAATGAGTTGGTTATGCAATGCTGCATTACATAACGAGTAAAGAGACTTGCCGGTAACGAGATTGAACTAGGTATTGAGATAGCGATGATCGAATCTCGGGCAAGTAACATACAGATGACAAAGGAAACAATGTATGTTGTTATGCGGTTTGACCGATAAAGATCTTCGTAGAATATGTAGGAGCCAATATGAGCATCCAGGTTCCGTTATTGGTTATTGATCGGAAATAGTTCTAGGTCATGTCTACATAGTTCTCGAACCCGTAGGGTCCGCACGCTTAACGTTATGATGACAGTTTTATTATGAGTTTATAAGTTTTGATGCACCAAAGGTAGTTCGGATTCCCGGATGTGATCACGGACATGACGAGGAGTCTCGAAATGGTCGAGACATAAAGATTGATATATTGGAAGCCTATATTTGGATATCAGAATCGTTCCGGGTGAAATCGGGATTTTATCGGAGCACCAGGGGG
>NC_041383.1:607603465-607625060 GCF_002162155.2 Triticum dicoccoides
TTCCTTCTCCAACAAGGCAAGAGAGGGGAGTCCTACTCCCGGTGGGAGTAGGACTCCTCCAGGCGCACCCCTAGGGGGCCGGCCGCACCTCCCCCTCCCTCCTGTATATACTGGGGCAGGGGGCACCCCATGACACACAAGTTGATCTTCGTGATCGTTCCTTAGCCGTGTGCGGTGCCCCTCTCCACCATATTCCACCTCGGTCATATCGTTGCGGTGCTTAGGCGAAGCCCTGCGTCCGTAGAACATCATCGTCGTCACCATGCCGTCGTGCTGACGGAACTCATCCCCGACACCCTGCTGGATCGGAGTCCGGGGATCATCATCGGGGTGAACGTGTGCTGAACTCGGAGGTGCCGTACGTTCGGTGCTTGGATCGGTCGGATCGTGAAGACGTACGACTACATCAACCGCGTTGTCATAACGCTTCCGCTTTCGGTCTATGAGGGTACGTGGACACTCTCTCCCCTCTCGTTGCTATGCATCACCATGATCTTGCGTGTGCGTAGGAATATTTTTGAAATTACTACGTTCCCCAACATATCAAAGTAGTACATAATATCTTTCACATAATGAGAATCGGGGGTTTTAGGAGTTACCCCATCTACATGAGTAGCAAGTACATCTAATTTATTTGGTATTTTGCGTTCCATATCCATAACTAAAGATAGAGAACAACTAAGAACAGCAAATAAAAATTACTTAGTGATAAAGCAAACAAGCACACACGAGAATATTCACCCCACGCTATGACTCCTCGGCAACGGCACCAGAAAAAGGTCTTGATAACCCGAAAGTATATGGGATAGTAGTAGCCTCTTTCGATAAGTAAGAGTGTCGAACCCAACGAGGAGCTAAAGGTAGAACATATACTCTCTTAAGTCCTATTGGCCACAGATATGACTCTACGCACGCTTAACGTTCGCTTTACCTAGAACAAGTATGAAACTAGAAGTACTTTGTAGGTGTTGTTGGATAACTTTGCAAGATAATAAAGAATGCATAAATAAAAAGTAGGGTCTATTTAGATAAAGATGCATTAAAGTAAATAAAGCGAGTGTGGAAAAGTGGTGGTAGGAGTTGTGAAAGTGTCCCTAGGCAATTGACTACGTTACTAGACCGATAGCAATATCATGTGGGAGAGGCCACTGCTAGCATGTTATCCCTGACTTGGAATTCTATGCACTTATGATTGGAACTATTAGTAAGCAGTCCACAACTACTAACGTTCATTAAGGTGAAACCCAACCATAGCATTAAGATATATTGGTCCCCCTTCAATCCCGTATGTATCAATTTCTATGCTAGTCTGGAGCTTCTGTCACTCTTGCCCTCCAATACATAGTCCTATCGACATACAACTAACCCTATGGTGTGATCCACGCGCGCGCTCATATGATGGGCACCATAGGATAACAACATAACCACAAGCAAATTAAATCAATCATAGCAATTCATCAACCACCAATAGGACAACGAAGATCTACTCAGACATCATAGGATGGCAACACATCATTGGATAATAATATGAAGCATAAAGCACCATGTTCAAGTAGAGGGTACAGCGGGTTGCGGGAGAGTGGACCGCTGGATATAGATGGGGGAAGGTGATGGAGATGTTGGTGAAGATGGCGGAGGTGTTGGTGAAGAATGCGGTGATGATGATGGCCCCCAGCAGCGTTCCGGCGCCACCGGAAGCAATGGGGAGAGGGGCCCCCCTTCTTCTTCTTCTTCCTTGACCTCCTCCCTAGATGGGAGAAGGGTTTCCCCACTGGTCCTTGGCTCCCATGGCGTGGGAGGGGCGAGAGCCCCTCCGAGATTGGATCTATCTCTCTGTTTTTTGCGTTCTTTGATTCTGCCCTGGCACCGTTTCCTTTATATCTGGAGATCCGTAACTCTGATTGGATTGAAACCTTCGCCCAGATTGTTTTCCAAAAATTAGATTTCTTGCGGCCAAATAAGGGCATCAACCGCCTTATGGGTGGCCCACGAGATAAGGGGCACGCCCCCCTGGAGGGGTGGCGTGGGCCACTCTCGTGGCCACCTCGGGCACCATTTTGCGTTGATTCTTCCTCCCAAAAATCACAAAAATTCCAAAATAATTATGCGTCCGTTTTTATCCCGTTTGGACTCCGTTTGATATTGGGTTTTTGCGAAACATAAAACATGCAACAAACAGGAACTGGCACTGGGCACTGGATCAATATGTTAGTCCTAAAAAATAGTATAAAAAGTTGCCAAAAGTATATGAAAGTTGAATAATATTAGCATGGAACAATAAAAAATTATAGATACAACGGAGACGTATCAAAATCTAGCCCGTAGTAGAACATGAGCCACCTCACGAAGGGGTCAAGAGTAAGACCCAGGCCCCAGAGGAAGTGGGATACAAATACGATGCTCTCATTGGTCTCGGGAGTGGGGATAACCTGTTCGGGAGTAGGAAGCCTATACTTGACATCGGCGGTCAAATACCCAGCCTCCCTGAGCTTCACAATATCCTCCTCTGCGACAAAGGAAGACATCTATCGGCCTTGATGGTCGGATCCGGACATGATCGAAGATCCGGGGTGCTTAGACTCGAGCTTTGGGTGTTGGAACTCAGGGTGCGAGATGTGCGAGCATGGAGATAGAGGGATAGGCTACGCCTCCTTTATAAAGGGGGAAGAATATCAAGCGTCCCCGAACGTGGTCGTTCAGGACTTGCCTAAAAACACGGGGTCACGCCAACAGGCACGGTTGGATTACCCATACCCATATTGATGAGAATCCCGTAGCAAGGGGGACACGATCTCTGCTCTAACAGGACGTGCCAAGGAAACCGCCTCGTGGTGTGTGCGGTAGCAAGTTGTAAAAACGGTTCGAATAAAAATCGGACCATGGCGTGATGCCACTTTTCGAAGAATTGTCAGCAGATTAGATTCATGGATTATTATTCTCTCTACTGTGGTATATGGAATTTATCTTGCAGAGCCGGACACGGTCCTTGTGTTCGGAATTTATCTTGGAGTACTCGGAGATGGAACCCGCCTCGCAATGCTGAAGACAATCTACGCGCCGGACTCATCATCATTGAAGCCTGGTTCAAGGGCTACTGAGAGAGTCCTGGATAAGGGGGTATCCAGACTGCCGGACTATATACTTTGGCCGGACTGTTGGACTATGAAGATACAAGATAGAAGACTTTGTCCTGTGTCCGGGTGGGACTCTCCTTGGCGTGGAAGGCAAGCTTGGCGATTCGGATGTAGATCTCCTCCTCTGTAAACCGACTCTGTGTAACCCTAGCCCCCTCCGGTGTCTATATAAACCGGAGGGTTTAGTCCGTAGGACAACAACAATCATACCATAGGCTAGCTTCTAGGGTTTAGCCTCTCCGATCTCGTGGTAGATCAACTCTTGTAATACTCATATCATCAAGATCAATCAAGCAAGAAGTAGGGTATTACCTCCATCGAGAGGGCCCAAACCTGGGTAAACATCGTGTCCCCAGCCTCCTGTTACCATTAGCCTTAGACGCACAGTTCGGGACCCCCTACCCGAGATCCGCCGGTTTTGACACTGACATGGGGGAGAGGAAAATGAGAGGCAAATGGAAAATAATGTAAATGCAAGGAAGATTAGTTTGTGATGGGTACTTGGTATGTCTTGACTTGAGCGAATACCTCCCCGGCAACGGCACCAGAAATCCTTCTCGCTACGTCTTGAGCTTGCGTTGGTTTTCCTTGAAGAGGAAAGGGTGATGCAGCACAGTAGCGTAAGTATTTCCCTCAGTTTTTTAGAACCAAGGTGTCAATGCAGTAGGAGGCTCCTCACAATTCCCACGCACCTACACAAACAAACAAAGAACTCACAACCAACACAATAAAGGGGTTGTCAATCCCTTCAAGGCCACTTGCGAAAGTGAGATCTGATAGAGATAATATGATAAGATAAATATATTTTTGGTATTTTATGATATAGATTGGAAAAGTAAAGATGCAAATAAAAGTAGATTGAAAGCTTATATGATAAGAGATAGACCCGGGGGCCGTAGGTTTCACCAGTGGCTTCTCTCAAGATAGCATAATTATTACGGTGGGTGAATGAATTACTATCGAACAATTGATAGAAAAGCGAATAATTATGAGATTATGTGAGCATGATCATGTATATAGGCATCATGTCTGTGACAAGTAGACCGACTCCTGCCTGCATCTACTACTATTACTCCACACATCGACCGCTATCCACCATGCATCTAGAGTATTCAGTTCATGAAGAACAGAGTAACACATTAAGAAAGATGACATGATGTAGAGGGATAAACTCATGCAATATGATATAAACCCCATCTTTTATCCTCGATGGCAACAATACTATACGTGCCTTGCTGCCCCTGCTGTCACTGGGAAAGGACAGTGCAAGATTGAACCCAAAGCTAAGCACTTCTCCCATTGCAAGAAAGATCAATCTAGCAGGCCAAACCAAACTGATAATTCGAAAAGACTTGCAAAGATAACTTAATCACACATAAAAGAATTCAGAGGAGATTCAAATATTTCTCATAGATAAACTTGATCATAAACCCACAATTCATGGGATCTCGACAAACACACCGCAAAAAGAGTTACATTGAATAGATCTCCAAGAAGAGGAAGAAGAACTTTGTATTGAGATTAAAAGAGAGAGAAGAAGCCATCTAGCTAATAACTGTGGACCCGAAGGTCTGTGATAAACTACTCACAACTCATCGGAGAGGCCTTGGAGTTGATGTAGAGGCCCTTCGTGGTGGATTTACCCTTTGGCAGAGCGCCGGCGACGGCTCCAAGATGGGATCTCGCGGATACAGAAGGTTAGGTGGTGGAAATAGTTTTTCGGTGGCTCCCCTGGTAGTTTTGAGATACATGGGTATATATAGGAGGAAGAAGTACGTCGGTGGATACTCGAGGGGCCCACGAGGGTGGGGGGCGCGCCGGGCACCCTTGTGGCCGCCTCGCTTGTTTCTTGACTTGCACTCCAAGTCCTCTGGATCACGTTTGTTCCAGAAAGATCGCTCTGAAGGTTTCATTCCGTTTGGACTCCGTTTGATATTCCTTTTCTTCGATATGCTGAAATTGGCAAAAAAACAACACTTCAGGTTGGGCCTGCGGTTAGTAGGTTAGTCCCAAAAATGATATAAAAGTGTAAAGTAAAGCCCATAAACATCCTAAACGGGTAATATAATAGCATGGAACAATAAAAAATTATAGATACGTTGGACACGTATCAGATGCCAATATGAATTATGCTTATGGACATGAACTTGCTATAGTTCCTTATGTTAAACATGAAATTGTTGCTATTGCACCCACGCATGATAGTCCTATTATCTTTTTGAATTCTCCCTACTACACTATATCAGAGAATTTTGTGCTTATTAAGGATTATATTGATGGGTTGCATTTTACCGTTGCACATGATGATTTTGATAGATATAATATGCATGTGCTTGATGCTCCAACTTGCAATTATTATGAGAGAGGAACTACATCTCTGCCTCTATATGTTTCCAACACGATAGAATTGCAAGAAACTGCTTATACTATCCATAGGCCTTTACTTGGTGTGCATGAATTGTTCTTTTATGACATGCCGATGCATAGGAAGAGAGTTAGACTTCGTCATTACATGATATATGTTGCTTTGTGCTCACTACTAAATGCCAAATCATTGTTAATTAAAATTGGCTTTGATATATCTTGGGATCCGGGTGGATCCATTACTTGAGCACTATATGCCTAGCTTAATGGCTTTAAAGAAAGCGTTGCCAGGGAGGCAACCCGGAAGTTTTAGAGAGTCATTTATTTCTGTTGAGTGCTTTCATAAAGTTTAAAAAACAAAAAAATAAATAAAGAGGGGAACCCAAAACTTTTCAAAAAGGAAAGTGAAAGTGAGAAAGACAAGCATTGTTGAAGTGGGGGAGCTCCTTGAACTTTGTTCATGCTCACAGAAACTTTGTGAATATTAATTACAGAAACTTTTCAAAAAAAATAATTATCTCCTTGTACAATTACAGTTTATTATAAAAATAATGTGCCAAGGTTTGCCTTTAGGATGTTTACAATGCTTGTTGGTTTATGCGGTGCAGGACAGAAACTTTGGCTGTAGTGCGCGATTTTACATTTTTTACTGGAACGCCAAACGGCTCTGGTTCTTTTTGCACTATATTTCTATAATTTTTTTTCCTAATTTTGGCAGAATGTTTGGGGTATCATAAGTATGGTGAATGTTCAGATTTCTACAAACTATTCTGTTTTTGACAGATTCTGTTTTTGATGCATAGTTTGCTTGTTTTGATGAAACTATCAATTTCTATCAGTGGATTAAGCCATGGAAAAGTTATATTACAGTAGATATAATGCAGAAACAAAATATGAATTGGTTTGCATCAGTACTTAGAGTAGTGATTTGCTTTATTATACTAACGGATCTTACCGAGTTTTCTGTTGAAGTTTTGTGTGGATGAAGTGTTTGATCGAGGAGGTCTCGATATGAGGAAAAGGAGGAGAGGCAAGAGCTAAAGCTTGGGGATTCCCAAGGCACCCCAAGTAAATATTCATGGAGACTCAAGCGTCTAAGCTTGGGGATGCCCCGGAAGGCACCCCCTCTTTCTTCAACAAGTATTGGTATGTTTTCGGATTTGTTTCATTCATGCGATATGTGTAAATCTTGGAGCGTCTTTTGCATTTAGTTTTCACTTCTGTTTTATGCACCATGATGGTATGAGATAGTCCTTGGTTGATTTATAGAATGCTCATTGCAACTCACTTGAATCTTTTGAGTATGGCTTTATAGAATGCTTCATGTGCTTCACTTATATCATTTGAAGTTTGGATTGCCTGTTTTTCTTCACATAGAAAACCACCATTTGTAGAATGCTCTTTTGCTTCACTTATATTTGTTAGAGCGTGGGGATATCTTTTGTAGAAAGAATTAAACTCTCTTGCTTCACTTACATCTATTTAGAGAGATGACAAGAATTGGTCATTCACATGGTTAGTCATAAAATCCTACATAAAACTTGTAGATCACTGAATATGATAGGTTTGATTCCTTGCAATAGTTTTGCGATATAGAGATGATAATATCTGGGAGGTTCTAGTAAATGGTTGTGTTTAGTAAGAATATTGGTGTTAAGGTTTGTGATTCCCGAAGCATGCACGTATGGTCTCCTAACTATGTAACCAAATTGGCGCCCATTGTTTTTTGATTGTTTATCTTTGCGTGAAGGTCGGACGCGCGAGATGGTTAACTCCTACCAACCTCCCCCCTAGGAGCATGCATAGTAGTAGTACTTTGCCTCGATGGCTAATAAACTTTTGCAATAAGTATATGAGTTCTTTATGACTAATGTGAGTCCATGGATTATACGCACTCTCACCCTTCCATCATTGCTAGCCTCTTCGGTACCGTGTGAGGGAGTCCTGGATAATGGGGTATCCGGACGGCCGGACTATGTACTTTGGCCAGACTGTTGGACTATGAAGATACAAGATAGAAGACTTTGTCCCATGTCCGGATGGGACTCTCCTTGGCGTGGAAGGCAAGCTTGGCGATTCGGATGTAGATCTCCTCCTCTGTAAACCTACTCTGTGTAACCCTAGCCCCCTCCGGTGTGTATATAAACCGGAGGGTTTAGTCCGTAGGAGACAACAACCATCATACCATAGGCTAGCTTCTAGGGTTTAGCCTCTCTGATCTCGTGGTAGATCAACTCTTGTAATACTCATATCATCAAGATCAATCAAGCAGGAAGTAGGGTATTACCTCCATCGAGAGGGCCCGAACCTGGGTAAACATCGTGTCCCCAGCCTCCTGTTACCATTAGCCTTAGACACACAGTTCGGGACCCCCTAACCGAGATCCGCCGGTTTTGACACCGACAGTGGTGCTTTCATTGAGAGTTCCTCTGTGTCGTCGTTGTAAGGCTAGATGGATTCTCCAACCTTCAACCACACTATCCTGGGTGAGACTTTTTTCCCCGGGCAGATCTTCGTGTTCGGCGGCTTCACACTGAGGGCCAACTCGCTTGGCCATCTGGAGCAGATCGATAGCTACGCCCCTGGACATCAGGTCAGGTTTGGAAACCTAAACTACACTGCTAACATCCGCGGAGACTTGATCTTCGACGGATTCGGGCCCTTGTCAGGAGCGTCGAACAATCACGATGTGCATGTCCTAGATATGCAGTCGGGTAGTATTCGGAATATCGCACCTGCTACAGCTCTGGTCTTCATTCCGGAGCAGGTCGTGCCTTCCGAGGACGGGTGGACGGACCCCGCCCCGAAGGCCGCACGCTCATCGGCGTTGGAGCCGAACACAGACTCCTCTCCTCAGGAAATCTGTACCTCCGGACCCATGGACTCATCTCCGGTAGTGTGTTCCGGACCGCGCGCATCCATGCCCATCGAATCTAATTGGGCTCCAATCATGGAATTCGCCACCGCGGATATCTTTCAGCACTCACCCTTTGGAGACGTGCTGAATTCATTAAGGTCTCTCTCTTTGTCAGGAGACTCCTGGCCGAACTATGTCTGGCTCGAGTGGGAAGCTGGCGACGAAGAAATTCGTTACCCACCCACCACCCACTTAATAGCCACGGTCGATGACTTAACCAACGTGCTTAACTTCGACTCCGAAGACATCGACGGTATAGACGACGATGCGGGAGAAGAACAGGAACCACCGCCCATAGGGCGCTGGACTGCCACCTCTTCATATGATATATATATATGGTGGATACTCCCAAAGAAACCAATGGCGATGAGGCAACGGGAGATAATCCCCTGGGGAAGAAAGCAAAACATGGGCGTCATCGGCGCCGCTCCAAGCCTCGCCACAACAATACCTGCACTGGAGAAGAAAATCCAGATGGTGCCGAAGAGGAATACGATCCTGATCAACCCACCTTCAAGCAAGCCGGATAGGAACATGGGCAGGCTAGCCCAGACGAACAGGCGACGGACGGATACTTGGAGGACGATAACTATATGCCTCCCTCCGAAGACGACGTGAGCCTCGGTGATGACGAATTCGGCGTACCAGAGGATCCCATAGAGCAGGAGCGCTTCAAGCGCAGGCTTATAGCCACTGCAAGAAGCCTGAAAAAGAAGCAATAGCAGCTCCAAGCTGACCAAGATCTGCTCGCAGACAGATGGACCGAGGTCCTGGCGGCCGAGGAATATGGACTCGAACCCCCGAGCAGGGGATACCAAAACACAAAATGCTAGAAGAAGAGGTCGAAGAGCCTGAACTTCCAGCACAAGACGAGGCTGACCGGCCACCACGTGGATGGGACAAAATGGCATATCAGGCCGGACACCAGCCCGCACCCCCACGCCAGTTCAATATGGCCCCGGGAATACGCAGGACTTGCGGGACATATTGGAAAACAACGCAGGACAACCAAGATTGATCTACAGATCACGAGGGCGCGCCGCAGCCCATGACACCGATCATCATGCCGGATACAATACTGATAAATCCGGCCGGGCCGGATATTTTCGACCAGACCCAATCGGACTACGCCACGATATAGCCCGGCACAGAGGCGCCGCACACCCCCTCTGCCTCACTGATGAAGTAATGGAACATGAATTCCCAAAAGGGTTTAAACCCGTCACCATTGAGTCATACGAAGGCACAACAGACCTGCGGTGTGGATCGAGGATTTTCTTCTCCACATTCACATGGCCCGCGGTGATGACCTACATGCCATCAAGTATCTCCCACTCAAGCTTAAAGGGCCAGCCAGACACTGGCTGAATAGCCTACCAGCAAACTCCATTGGCAGTTGGGAAAATCTTGAGGACGCTTTCCTCGATAACTTCCAGGGCACTTACGTGCGAACACCGGATGCTGATGACTTAAGTCACATTACCCAACAGCCCGGAGAGTCAGCCAGGAAATTTTGGACTTTGTTCCTAACTAAAAAGAACCAAATTGTCGACTCTCCGAACATCGAGGCCCTGGCGGCCTTTAAGCATAATATCCATGACGGGTGGCTTGCCCGACACCTCGGCCAATAAAAACAGAAGACCATGGCGGCCCTCACGACACTAATGACCCGCTTTTGCGCGGGTGAGGACAGCTTGCTGGGTCGCAGTAACACCGCTCCAGGAAACCATGGCACTTCAAATATCCGTGGCAGTAATGGAAAGCCACGGCGCAACAGACACAAGCGTGGAAACAATGGCGACAATGCGGAGGATATGGCAGTCAATGCCGGATTCAGCAACTCCAAATCCGGTCAGCAGAAGAAGCCGTTCAAGAGAAACAATCTAGGATCGTCCAGTTTGGACCGCATACTCGACCGCTCGTGCCAGATTCATGGCACCCCTGATAAACCAACAAATCACACTAACAGAGATTGCTGGGTGTCCAAACAAGCCGGCAAGATAAAAATCCAAGAACAAGGACAAGGGGCTGCATAGCAATGATGACGAGGAGCCCCGCTGCCCGAACACTGGAGGACAGAAGAAACTTCCTCCCCAGGTATAAACGGTGAACATGATCTACACCACTCACATCCCCAAACGGGAGCGAAAGCATGCACTTAGGGACGTCTATGCGATGGAGCCCGTCGCCCCAAAATTCAACCCATGCTCATCCTTCCCGATCACCTTTGATCGTAGGTACCATCCCACCAGCATCCGTCACGGCGGCTCAGCCGCATTGCTCCTTGACGCAATCATCGACGGATTCCACCTCACGCGAGTCCTCATGAACGGCGGCAGCTGTTGGATTTCGGGTTCCGACAGACCCTCTAGGTTCGAACACTGGGGTGCGCACGCAGATCTCGCCCTCTACCTACCTGCACCTCGCCGCCTCGCTAGGATCTAAGCTATGAAAGGAACAACACAAGAGACACAGGGTTTATACTAGTTCGGGCCACCATTGTGGTGTAATACCCTACTCTAGTTTGTGGTGTGGTGGATTGCCTCTTGGGCTGATGATGAACAATACAAGGAAGAACAGCCTCGCGAGGGTCTGTTCTTGGCTGGTGTGATGAACTGCTAGGGGAGTTCAGCCGCTCTTCCTACTGGTTTCTAGATGATGCTCTCGATGCCTCTACCTTGTGGGTGGCTAGTCCTATTTATAGGCAAAGGCCCTGGGCCTCTTCCCAAATATTGAGCGGGAAGGGCGCCAACAATTGGCCATTTTTAAGGGGAACATCTAGTACACTTATCCTGACTAAAGTTGGTCCTCGCCTGTCAAAGGCTCTGGTGGTGACGCCGGCTTGGGCTCCAAAATGACTTCCTTCCTGCCGTTGCGACGGTCTTGGTCTTGTTGCACCGAAATGGATCCCTTTGCTTGATGCTCTCGCCTGCGCTTGCTCCCTTTGCACCAAAGAGGAAAGGAGGACACTGCGCGGGCTGGCGCCTGCCTGGCGCCCTTGGTCGTCATGGCTTGCGTCATGGGCACCTCGTGAGGTACCCCGCCTTGATCTCTCCGCCTCCTCGTGAGCCAGCCTGACGAGGCTGTGCCTGAGGAAGCTTCCTGTCGTCCACCCCGCGAGGCTTGGCCCCTCGCAAGGGTCTTGATCTCGTGCTGATGAAGATGGGCCGTGCTGGGCCGCCCCTTGAGCCACGCCGCAGGCCGCAGGCAAGCAAGTCCGGGGACCCCCGTTCCCAGAACGCCGACAGTAGCCCCCGGGCCCAAGGCGTGCCCAGACTTGGCTGAGCAGAGAAGCGAAGGGGGAAGTGCGAAGCGCCGCGGGCCCTAACAACCTGTGGCCTCGGGTGCCGCGTGGTGGTCGATTGGACGTGGGCGGCCCTGTTCCCGCACGCCTCCTTATTTTGCGCCTAGCTAGGCGGACCCATGGTTGCACACAGTCGTTCCTCTTTTTGCTGCTCGACCGTCCCCTGCTCTTCCTCCTCTCGAGCTCCAATCTCTGCTTCCAATCCAATCTCGAATCCTTCCTCTCCCCATTGCCATGGCTCCGACAAAGAAGGGAAAAGGGAAGAACCCGGTGCCTCCGCCTCGGTCGCCGGCATCGGCGGCTCCCGCCGTCGATCAGTCGATCATACTCAACCGAGAAGGCTTGGGCAAGGTCAGCTCTGCTCTGGCCACTATCTTCAACGAGTGCGGGAGGACGACAGCCTGGCCCGCGTCCCACTTCTCCATCGACAGAGTAGTCACTGAGGTCCGGTACTTTGCCGACGCCTTGTGGGCGGGGTTGGTTCCTCCCTTTTCCAATTTCTTCAACGTTTTGCTTTCCCATTACCAGATCCATATGATGCATTTGGGTCCTGAACCCATTACTCTTCTTGCCGTCTTCGCCTTTGTCTGTGAGGCAATGATGGGCATCCCTCCTTCGGTTGCCTTGCTGCGTCACTTCTTCTCTCTGTGCCTCGTCGATCCCACCCAATGTTCGGGGTGCGTGAGCTTCATTGCCTCACCAGAAACAGCGGCCTCAGGGATTGATTTCAGCCTTCCTCCGTCCACGCCTGGCTTCCGCGAGCGGTGGCTGTACGTGGATGTAGGGGTGCCCAGCCCCCTGCTTTCGGAGCCAATGTCGCCCGCTGTCCCCAATTCAGGCTAGGGCCAGGAGACGCTCACGAGCCCCCGGCTCATCTTTGTCTGGCGTCGCTTCGCGCTCTTGAGGGTGCTCGGCGTGACGGCGCCCAGGGTGGTGAAGGAGTTCCTGCTACGCCGCATTGCTCCTCTCCAGTGCCACTCCCGCCGGACGTGGGCTTTCAGCGGGCGTGAAGATCGCATGAGGCTCCAGGAGGAGGACCTAACGCCCGAAGCACTGAGGAAGGTGCTCTTGGTCTTGACGGTGGACCCTTCCCCCGGCAGCGTCCGGCAAGGGGGGGCTTTGCTGTACCTTTGCTCGAACAGGGGCGACTTTGTGAATCAAATGCCCGAATTCGACGAACGGGGGCTGCGCCCCGCTGGCCTCACTGGGCCTCGCGAGAACCCAGTGGTGGTGACTGCCCTTCCAATCGCCCACGGTGGTCCTCCCTCGAGTGGCGGAGCAGGGAGGCATGGGCCGCTAGAGGCTGAGGGGGCCCCCCGCCGGGGTGACGACACCAGGTGGCACTCCTGAGGGGGCACCTCATAAGGCCCGTACTGCTACGGCTGAAGGCGTTGAGCCGCTGCCCGCAGCGCCCGTTGTTGAGGCCCGTGGGGCCCCAGCTACCCTTCTTGGCGAGGCGACCGGCGGCGTGCATCAGGACGACGCCCCTGACGCTGGGCACCTTGACGCTTCTTCCTCGCCGCAGGCTGACCCCTGCGCTCAACTCTTGGGCCGCTTCTGAGTGGACTTCGAGGCTCTCCGGAAGAGAAGGGAGGCCTTGGGTGATGATTACCCTTGCCGCCTGCTAAAGCGCAGGAAGTATTTCGCCATTGATGCGTAAGCCTTCCCCTTTCCTAGCTCCTGATCCTCCCGTTGCTTTGGCTGATCCTTGCTTTGCAGGGCCCTTCCTGCTGAGCTCACGGAGATGGCTGAGGAGCCATCCCCCAGGCTCCGCCCCCTCCACCGTCTTCGAGCGCTCCGAGGTCAAGCAGAGCCCTCGCGGTGAGGCCGGTCGGAGAGGTGATCCATCATGTGGTGCATCGCGGCTCTCCACGCCTTGTGACCCTCCTTCGTGAGCCTTCTCGGGGTATAGCCAGCCTGCCTTGGGCTTCACGTCTGGTCATGGATGGCGATTGGCTGCGGTCGGCCCTGTGCTGTTCATTTGGGGATGGGCTGGCTCCTGGCCGGGCTTCTGGGGAGGCGCGCCCGGCATCGTGAAGGCACCAGCCCCCAGCCCCCTGCCCAGAGGGGGAGTGCCGATTCACGGCCCCCGCGCTTACTTGGGGCGGATGACGGCACGGAAGACATGCTCGAGCGCGCCCGGAGGCGTCGCTTTCTTCTCCAAGGGTTTCTCCGGAGGGCGGCTGACATGGTGAGCTGGCTTGGTGAAGAGCTTGCTGATGAAGATGCGCACCTTGAGGCTGAGGGCCTGCGCCTGGCTGAAGATAGGCGCAAGCTGAAGGCGGCTGTTGCCCTTGCGCGCCACCAGCATGACCTCGACAATGAGGAGGCCGAGCCATTGCTGGCGGCCTCTCGGGAGGCCCGTTCCCGAGCCGTCGAGGAGGCCCGAGAGGCTGACCGGCAGCGTGAGGCAGTGGAGGAGCGGGTGCGGGAACTCCAGGCCCGGTGCCACTCCCTGGAGCAGTAGGTGGAGCTGCGTGAGATAGCCCTTGCATCGATGAAGGTGGCTTCGGTCGACCAGGCAGAGCTCCTGAGGCGTGAGGAGGCACTGACGCTGGAAGCTTCTGAGCACACACGCGATCTTGAACGTCTGGAGACGAGAGAGCGTTTGGCGATGCAGGCGGAGGATGACGTCGCCGCGCGCGAGGCCCGAAGAGGTTGAACGCGGGATGGCGATGGCCCGCTTGAACCTTGAGCGCGAGTTTGAGGAGAGGATGGGGTTGATCCGGGTCGAGGCTGAAGGCAGGACCGCCGCCCTGAGGGCCAAGCTGGAGGAAGTGACGCGGCGGGTCGACGCTTCCCAGGCCGCCCTCGGCGTGGCGCAGGAGGAGATGACTACCTCACGCACTGAGGCGCTTCTTCTACGCCAGCGGGTGGACGAGGCTGAGGTCGTTGCGCGGCAGAACGAGGACGAGATACGCCAGCGGTGGATCCTGGAGCATGAGCACGGCCCCATGCTCACCACGCTCCGGGAGAGAGCCAACACAGCCTTGGGTAACATCTACGAGGCGGCCGTTGACGAGCCCCACGCAGTCAACTATGCTGGCAATCTTAAGTTCTTCACCGACGTGGTGACACAGCTGGAGGCGTGGTCGGTCGGAGCCAATAGGCTGGTGGAGGAGAGGAGCCGCGCCTTGCTCGGGTGCGCCTTTTCTCATGTCTTCAGCCACCTTCAGAACATGGACCCCAACTTTGACTTTGACGCCGTCATCGCCCCAGTACCCCAGGCCGTCCGGGGCGACCTGGAGCACTGGGTGGAAGACAACGTGGATGCCCTTGTCAGGGCCTTCGCTTCTGATAACGACAGCGTGGTTGTGGCTGCTGATGAAGGCGATGTGGTGAACGGCCCTGACGTCGCTGATGGCGACGCGGATAGCGACGGCGAGGCCAGCGACGCCAGTGACGATTCAGGAGGTGCCCCTGAGGATGCATTGGGGGATTTATCCGACTGATCGCGTGTTGTCCCTGCTTCCTTACCCTGCGTAGATAGAGTTTGGACCTTGCCCTGAAGGTTGTAAGAGCATTTTGGGAGGGGGAGCCCCTCATGTAAAAACTCGCATTCAGCATATTAGTAGATGCAATATCACCCATACGCTTGCGCCAAGTGGCTGACTTTGCGACGAGCTGGCTGGCTTGTTTACCTTCGACCCGCGTGGGCCTCGAGTTAGCCTACGGAGGGTTGTGGTGTCTCGAGCGTCTCCTGAGTGAGCCCATCGAACCTGTAATGAAAACCTCCTGAGAGGGCGCGGCAACGGCAGTCTGGGCTACACGCAAGCTAGGCCTGGCCCGACTCGCGAGGGGCTCACGAGGGGAGGCAGCTGAGGCAAAGTGGTAATCAGAAAGTGAGAGATTGCTTGAATGAGACTAAACACCCCTTCCCCGAATACACGCAAATCTTTGAGCTCAAATCCAACTTAAATCCAACGGGAAAAACGACAGCCAAGGGAAAAGCAACGAAAGCAGAAAAAGGCCGCGTCCGGCACCTAGTCTAGTCTTGGACATCTTCTCACCAGCGCGGAGCTATGTGCTGCCACTGGGCGTGGGAGGGAGCCCCAGGGCCTGAGGCCGACACCCCTGAGACTCCGGGGCGTGTACAGCCCCACTCATTATTACGTGAGAGTGTCACGGGGCGGCGAGCTTCACAGGCTCTGGGCCTTCTTCATAGGTACCGGCCTTGCTTCATATCGCCAGATGAGGGCCCTGCCTTGCGCCACACTCTAGTGCCACCGACAATGACCGGAAACCAGGACGCCGCCGATGGGGTAGAGCGGTCGCCAGCGGTTCCCCCGACGACCACGGGTCCTCTGCCAGGGGCAGGCCCTGAGGCACCTCCCCAGCAAAGGGCCTACCTCCTGAGGACACCTTGCTCCGAACGCCGTAGTGGTGATGCCGGATCTTGGCCCCTCTCCTGCAGCCCCAGGCGCCCTCCTCTTGAGGGGTAGGAGGCTGCGGGAGTGGGGTAGCCGCCCGTTGTGGCGACCTGTACCTCCTGCGATCCGTGGTTAGCGTATGCCTGCTCCTGAGGAATTAGCGGTACCCGATAATCGTTGCTTTCAGCGTAGCCGACGGGGCCTTCTCGGGGCTCCTGGAAGAGCTCAGCTTCTGGTGCCTCGTCCCCCCAGCTTGGGCCGAGGAGCGAGCCTTGTTCGTCCTAATGCGCGCGCCCTTGGCCCATCATGTGGGGCACGTACTCTTCTAGGGCCGCCATCCCGAAGGCCGCGCCGTAGCGCTCCGCGTGCCACGCAGTTTTGCTTGAGGCGCCCACCTGAGGGTGGTAGCGCGGCGGCCCACTGGGGCCGTGGGTTGTGGCAAGTCCTTCTTCGCTGGCCAGGGGCAACGGTGCTGACGGCCTGGCCGGTGTTAGGGTGGCCTTGGAGTCCGCTTGGGGCTGCACGGGCGTGCGTGGAGCCTCCGTGCGGGCCACCCTTGACCTGAGGTGGGAGTTGGGTGCAGAAGGGGTGAGCCCCCGAGGTGGCGAAGCCTAGGAGCTCTGCCACCCGCTCTAGCAGCACGCCGCGACCGCCTTCCATCAACCTGCATTGCAGTAGCTCTCGGGCTACCGTGAGCGTGGCCCTCGAGTTCGCCTGCTCCCGTCGGGTGTACGATGTCGTGGCCGCAGCGTGGTTGGAAGCCCTCGCCGCCGACCGCACCTGCCGCGGCGTGAGAGCTATCGATGCCTGTCCGCGCCGCCCGCGGCCCGCAGCGCCCTGCGGACCGCGAGCTGCCTGGGGCATGGGGTTGCCCGGGGCGAGTGGCTCTGCATGGGCGGTCCAGGCCGCCCAGGGATTAGGGTTGCCTGCCTGGTCGCCGGACATGATGATGACGATGCGACGGGACGCAAAGCGGCAGAAGGTGGATTCCGGTGCACCCCTACCTGGTGCGCCGAATGTCGGATTTCGGGTTCTGCCAGACCCTCTAGGTTCGAACACTGGGGTGCGTGCGGAGATCTCGCCCTCTACCTACCTGCACCTCGCCGCCTCGCTAGGATCTAAGCTATGAAAGGAACAACACAAGATACACAAGGTTTATACTAGTTCGGGGCCACCATTGTGGTGTAATACCCTACTCTATTGTGTGGTGTGGTGGATTGCCTCTTGGGCTGATGATGAACAATACAAGGAAGAATAGCCTCGCGAGGGTCTGTTCTTAGCTGGTGTGATGAACTGCTAGGGGAGTTCAGCCGCTCTTCCTACTAGTTTCCAGATGATGCTCCTGATGCCTCTACCTTGTGGGTGGCTAGTCCTATTTATAGGCAAAGGCCCTGGGCCTCTTCCCAAATATTGAGCGGGAAGGGCGCCAACAATTGGCCATTTTGAAGGGGAACATCTAGTACACTTATCCTGACTAAAGTTGGTCCTCGCCTGTCAAAGGCTCTGGTGGTGACGCCGGCTTGGGCTCCACAATGACTTCCTTCCTGCCGTTGCGACGGTCTTGGTCTTGTTGCACCGAAACGGATGCCTTTGCTTGATGCTCTCGCCTGCGCTTGATCCCTTTGCACCAAAGAGGAAAGGAGGACACTGCGCGGGCTGGCGTCCGCCTGGCCCCTTGGTCATCATGGCTTGCATCATGGGCACCTCGTGAGGTACCCTGCCTTGATCTCTCCGCCTCCTCGCGAGCCAGCCTGACGAGGCCGTGCCTGAGGAAGCTTCCTGTCGTCCACCCCGCGAGGCTTGGCCCCTCGCGAGGGTCTTGAGCTTGTGCTGATGAAGATGGGCCGTGCTGGGCCGCCCCTTGAGCCACGCCGCAGGCAGACAAGTCTGGGGACCCCCGTTCCCAGAACACCGACAACAGCAGCCTGAACCTGCTTTATGAGGACACAGTGCGCAAAATGGGCATCGATCCGTCACGGATCAAACCCACCAAAACCACCTTCAAAGGTGTAATTCCAGGGGTAGAGTCCCGCTGCACAGGCTCAATAACACTAGAAGTGGTCTTCGGATCTCCGAATAACTTCTGAAGCGAAGAGTTAATCTTCGATATCATCCCTTTCCGTAGTGGCTACCATGCACTACTTGGACGAACCGTGTTTGCTCGTTTCAATGCGGTACCACACTATGCATACCTCAAGCTCAAGATGCCAGGACCTCGTGGGGTCATAACAGTCAATGGAAATATAGACCGCTCCCTCCGTACGGAAGAACACACTGCGGCCCTCGCGGCAGAAGTACAAAGCAGCCTCCTACGACAAACAGCCAATTCGGCAACGACATCCCCGAACACTGTCAAGCGAGTCCGGAGTACCCCGCAACAGGACTGTCAGGCGCGCCAGGAGCTCGATTAGCAACCTAGCCTCCACCCCAGCCCCATTCAAGTGGCGTTCGTGCCACGCGTACACAACTACGTGCTCAAAATACCATGGGCATAGGTGGAGGCGAGGCGACAATACGGCCAGAGTGCAGTTCAGTCGCCATGAGGCCCGCATACTATTTTTTCTTTTTTCAGATCCCCACTTTCGGGCAGCCCCTTCAGAGAGATCAGATAATCGGACTCATCACAGAAGGCACACCAAGGAGGCAAGAGGTATTGCACACAAGGGAATACTTAGGTGGTCTTCTTCAATGATCGTTATACTTGTCCTTACATACCCGCATGTAGCCTACCCTTGGATAGGACATGTCAAATAGTCCTATTTATTTCTGCTTAATGCATTAATTGTAAGCCTTGCCGTATTGTCCAAATAAATTGGAAGTAGTACATAGCGTCAGCTTCTTATTACTATCTTCATATTTTCCATTGAATACTTATTCAATATTGCATCCGTACATTTTGGTACGCTCAGTTTGCCAGGGGCTTCCTTTTGAGCCCCATAAAATGGCAAGAAAAGGCCGAACACTTTCAACAGTGCGGCACCCCGAACTTATAGCATTATATGCATTAGCTCTGAATCATGTCTTGGGTTAATAGTTGGGTTAGCCCGGCTCCCTTGGTTTGGTACCTTACATTCCGTTATATCGGCTAAGGTAGCGCGGGGATAACTACTGTGATTGTGTCCCAGTTCTTCTGGACGAGCACCTCAGTAGAGAAAGCCGAAAACTGACCGTCATGATGCGGCGAGAGCTGGTCGCTGTTCGCGAGGTACTAAAATCCCTAAAGATTTTTTCCGCTTAAGACGAGGAATCGGCCTTGCCCGATTTAGGCGTGTATAACGCCCCAGTTCCGCTTTCCAAATACTAGGGGCTTCGCCGAAATTTAAAATTATAGACTTCTATGGCCAAGTGAGAGTTATAAAGCCGAATAGTCCGATTGCCTGGTTCGCTGCGCTAAACACCTCCTTAAAGGACCAAGAAATTGGAAAAAGAGTGTTTAGGTTTTCCACTAACACCCCAGTACTAGTTACAAGGGGGCGGAAGCCGACGACTGGCCTACTTTCAGATTTTGATAAACGGCCGCAGAGAAGGTAATATTCTAAATCAAACAAAGCATTGTATAGCGCAATCAAACTCATTCTCATATTACACAGATGACATGAGTACATTTACTCGAAGATAATGTTCGTAGGACATTCATTCACCACAAGCCGAGCGCCCTTCATAACGCCATTATAATACATTTCGGGGTAGCGATGCTCCTTGCCCTTCGGGGGTCCATCCTTCACGAGCTTCTCTGCATCTAGTTTGGCCCAATGCATCTTCGCGCGGGCAAAGGCCCGTCGGGCACCCTCAATACATACGAATTTCTTGATAACTTCTAGCCGTGGACAGGCATGCAACATCCGCTTCACCAAGCCAAAGTAGCTGTCGGGCAGGGGCTCACCAGGCCACATACGGACTATGTGGTCCTTCATGGCCTGTTCGGCCGCATTGTGGAGTTCGACCAGCTGCTTCAGTTGGTCACTCAGAGGCATCAGGTGTTCGACCCCAGCATATTGGGACCAGAACAGCTTCTCCGTAGAGCTCCCCTCCTCAGCGCGATAGAACTCCGCGGCATCCGAAGTGCTGTGTAGTAGATCTGCGAACGCCCCTGGAGAGCTCCGGATTCGTGTAAGTAAAATAAATGACTCCTCCACATGCTTGCTTTGCATAAAGAATGCCTTACCCCCCGCTATCTTCTTGGCCGCCTGGATTTCCTGGAGGGCCTTTTGGGCTTCAGCCTTGGCGTCGGTCGCGCTCTGGAGGGCCTTCGCCAGCTCAGACGCTCGCGTCTTGTAGTCTTGCTCCAGGGAGTCGAACTTCTTGCCGAGCTCCTGGAGCTCCTGCTGCACCTCTCCCACCCGAGCATCTTGCTTCTCTCGCTCGGTGCGCTCTGTCTCCGCCTTGGTTTCGGCTGCGGACAACGCCTCCTTCAGGGTCGCCACTTCGGTCGCGGTCCCTATCAAAAGCCATGATGCTTTTTATTAGCACCACCAACTTTTTATCCTCTATAGGACATATGGACGGGGTTTCACTTACCTTTGTTCAACTCAAGCTGCTTCTTCACGAGGCCGAGCTCTCCTTCGACCTGCCCCAGTTCTAGCTTGAGTCCGGCAACCTCAGCCGTGCGCGCAGCGGCGGTCAGCAGCAGTGCATGTTTGATTCATACAAACAAATATTATTAGCTTCCTACGGTTTTCTAGTTGACCCTCCGTTTGGCTTTTCTTTCCGAACACCAACTAGAGTATCAGGGGCTACTGTCTATCGGGTGATATTTCCTCACATTTTCTTTACCTCAAAGCCTGTTAGCAGGCTGGTGTAGGCTTCGGTCAATTCGTTCTTGGTGGACCGAACCTTCTCAATCACCATACCCATAAGTGTACGGTGTTCATCCTCAATGGAAGCGCCTCGAAGCACTTCCAACAAATTATCCGATGCCTCCGGCTGGGCGGGGTCATCGGCACGGCCGGCTCGCCCTCCTTCGTGAGGGACTGCTTACCAGAATCCGGAACCTTTGTAGGCTCCAGCGCAGTAACCGACTGGGAGCCAGACTTGTTGTGGCTCCCGTCAGCATAATCCATGGGGTTCTCATCCCCCATGTGTCC
This sequence comes from Triticum dicoccoides, assembly GCF_002162155.2. Lineage (NCBI taxonomy): Eukaryota > Viridiplantae > Streptophyta > Magnoliopsida > Poales > Poaceae > Triticum > Triticum dicoccoides. The sequence continues at coordinate 607,624,639 of NC_041383.1, forward strand.
GGCGCCCGAGATCTTGCCTTGGGGCGTCTCCGGAACCATCGCCTCCTGCTCTGGCATCCGCCGGAACAACATCTCGGTGTCATCCACAGGTCATGGGGAGGTTGCCGTCGGGAGTGAATTCATCTCCGACTCGTTCAGAGACTCCTCCGAAGAGGACTCCTCGATATCGGACCCGGCCGGACTGCATATACGTGTTCAGCATTATTATAAACCATGAGGTCAAAGTCGCACGAAAAATATTATGGAAGGCAGATACTTACGACCTCGCCCGGGGTTTGCCCCTGGGCAGCCACTCCTCATCGCTGAAAGCGGCGGTAGTAGAGTAATCTGGAAAGGATGCCTTTCCCTTCTTCGGCGTCCCGGCCTCCCCCAATGGGGCAGCCTTCCTTTTCTTCTCCTCCCTAGCACGGGGAGGAGGCATC